>NC_137770.1:229509947-229940639 GCF_963455305.1 Plecotus auritus | reverse complement strand
CACACAAGGAGGGAAGACGGGCAATTAGGTAATATCTGCCTAACAAGGCTTCTAGGGCAGTCTTCCCTAAATGAGAAAGTTCATGCTGCTGGAGGACTACCTTATGGGCTAACTGTTCTGGGACATAGACCCTATGATCTGGGAGTATCCACCAGCCTTCCTTTGTTCTCTTGCCCCCTTCTTTCTGGGCCCATTCCTCTTCCTAAGGAGTGTACTTTGGAGGTTCAGGTAATTCGGGGCCAATATGATCCGTGACGGTGCCACTTGTTCTTTAGCAGCCAGCTTGGCTGCGGCATCAGCACGTTGGTTTCCTTCTAACACTGAGTCTTCCCCTTTCTGGTGACCTTTGCAATGGATGACGGCTATTTCCTTGGGCTCCCAGACTGCTTCTAGTAACTTTAAAATCTCATTCTGATTTTTCATTCCTTTTCCTCCAGCCATCAAGAGCCCCCTTTCCTTATATATGGCCCCATGGATATGCAGGGTAGCAAAGGCATAGCGCGAGTCAATGTAGATGTTGGCACGCTTATCATTACTGAGTTCTAAGGCTCTGGCGAGGGCCCAAAGTTCTGCCCTCTGTGCTGACCATCCTTCAGGCAGGGCCTGTGCCTCGATTGTCTCAAAGTTTGATACCACTGCATATCCGGCTCGTCTTTTTCCTTCATCTAAGAAGCTGCTGCCATCTGTGAACAATACCAAGTCCGGGTTTGGCAGGGGCCTATCCGTTAGATCTGGCCGGCTGGAATAAACCTCCTCTAGGACTTCCAGGCAATCATGCTCAGGGGCCCCCTCAGCAACGGGTAGAAAGGTGGTGGGATTAAGAGTTCTCACTGCTTCTAATCATACCCACAGGTTCTCACTTAATAGGCCTTGATATTGAGTCATTCGAGCATGAGTCAGCCAGTGCTGCCCCCTTGCTTCCATCAGGGTGACAACAGCATGAGGTACTTTTACAGTTAAGTTTTGTCCTAAGGTAAGCTTTTCCGCTTCCTTGACTAACAATGCAGTGGCTGAAAGGGCCCTGAGACATGGGGGCCACCCGGAGGCAACTGGGTCAATCTGCTTGGAGAGATAGGCTACTGGTGTTTGCCAGGGTCCAAACTCCTGGGTTAGAAGTCCTAGGACTACCCCGCTGTTCTCGTGAACAAAAAGATTAAAGTCTCGTGTCACATCTGGTAGCCCTCGTGCTGGGGCCTCAGTGAGCTTTGCCTTTATGGTGATGAAGGCTTTCTCCTGTTCGGGAGCCCAGTTGATGGGTGCCTTCTCTTCTCCTTTTAAAGCTTCATAGAGAGGCTTGGCCAGGTCTGAAAACCCTGGGATCCAAATTCAGCAGAACCCTGCCGCTCCCAGAAATTCCCGAATCTGCCGCCAGGTGCTAGGGACTGGGATGGCACATACTGCCTGCTTTCTTTCAGTCTCTAGCCTTTGTTTCCCTTGGGTGATCCGAAAGCCTAGATACTTGACTTCTTTCTGACAAATCTGTGCTTTTTTCTTAGACACCCGATAACCTGTTTCAGTTAATAGTCTCAGAAGGGCTCGTGTTCCCTCCCAGCTCTGAGCTCATGTGGAGCTAGTAGGAGGTCATCTACATATTGGAGTAGAACACACCCCAAGTCCTGTCCTGGGAACTTAAACAGATCAGATGCTAGTGCTCCACTAAAAAGGGTAGGGGAGTTCTTGAACCCTTGTGGCAGTCTGGTCCAGGTGAACTGCTCCTTGGCCCCTGTAGTTGGGTTTTCCCATTCAAAAGCGAAAAGAGGCTGGCTGGATGGAGCTAATCTAAGGCAGAAAAAGGCATCTTTCAGATCTAGGCATGTAAACCATTCCGCCTCTGATGGGATGAGTCCCAGAAGAGTGTAGGTGTTCGGCAGTGCTGATTGCAGGGTTATAACAGCCTCATTAACAGCCCGTAGATCCTGGACAGGGCGGTAGTCATTAGTCCCAGGCTTTTTGAAAGGCAAGAGTGGCGTGTTCCAAGGAGACCTGCATCGTTTAACAAGTCCCCACTGAAGCAGCTGGTGTAAGTGGACCTGGATTCCTAGGCATGCTTCTCTTGGAATTGGATATTGGCAGATTTTAATAGGCTGTGCCCCAGGCTTTAAGTCAATCAGCACCGGGACCGGGGCGTGGTCCTTAGCCAGGCCTGGAGGATTTCCTTTAGCCCAGACCAGCGGGAATTCTTTTTCTAATTCAGGTTCTAATGGTGAGGCCTTTGACTGGGGGGTATAAAGTCTCCATTCTTCCTCCCTTCGCACTGCTAGGAACAGGATCATTGGGGAGGTCTCCTCACTTAGGCGAAGCTGTGCTGAGCCATTTGGAGCAAAAGTGATTTCTGCACCCATTTTGGCTAAAAGGTCTCTACCCATTAGAGGCACTGGGCAAGTACAGGAATTCATGAATTACTTGATGACCACCGAGTTGGCATGGGCGAGGGCGGCAGAATGGTCTACGAGTCTGATCCCCAGTAGCTCCAATAACAGTGACCTCCTTTCCCGAGAGAGGCGCTATTTTCTGTGTGACTACTGAGTGCTCAGCTCCTGTATCAATCATAAAGTCCACAGTCTGGCCCCCAATTTTCATTCTGACCATGGGCTCATAGGGGCCTAGCTGAAAAGAGCCCGGTCTGTCCTCGTTGGAATCAGCCATTGCCAGCCCAATGAGATCTGCTTCGAGTGGCTCTGGTTGATAGCGACTGGGTGGAAAAGGGGGCCCAGTTTTCTTACTTTGTCATTTGGGACATTCATTCTTCCAGTGTCCTGTCTCCTTACAACAGGCACACTGGTCTCGTCTCAGGCTCGCTCTTCCTTTTCCCCCTGATCTGTATTTTTGCTTCACTTTCTGATCTGTTTGGGAGCCTGAGCCTCTAAAAGCTGCTGCTATTATATTGGCCCTTCTTTGTATTCTCTTTTCTCCCTCCCTCCTTGCCACACTGTCTCGGTTGATGAAAACCTTGTTGGCTATCTCCAGCAGTTCGGTGGCATTTTTTTTCCTGGAAACCCTTCCAGCTTCTATAATTTTCTCCTAATATCAGCCTGGGCTTGGCCTACAAAAGCGGCATTTACCATGGTCTGATTTTCCAGGGCCTCAGGGTTAAAGGGAGTGTAGATTCGGTATACCTCACATAGTCTCTCATAGAAAGCTGCTGGACTTTCGTCAGGCTTCTGGAAAACTTCAGAGATTTTAGCCATATTGGTGGGCTTCTTGGCTCCAGCCCTGACCCCCGGGAGGAAGGCCAGCCAATATCTTTCTAGCCTGGCCCTTCCGTCTTCTGAGTTCGGGTTCCAATCAGGTTCCTCATCTGGGAAGGCCTTCCTGGCCCATCTGTCTGTATCTAATATTCCTGCCGGGGCCTGGTCTAGAGCCACTTCCGAGCCTCTGATACTACTCTCATGCGCTCCTCAGTATTAAATAATGTGAAAAGGGGCTGCTTGCAGTCCTTCCAGGTGGGCTTCTGGGTCTGGAAGATCATTTCTAAAAGGTCTACCATGGCCTGAGGTTTTTCAGAATAAGCTAGGGTGTGATGTTTCCAATTCAGGATGTCACTTGTGGTAAAGGGCTGATAATAATAGACTGGCCTTCCCTCCTGCAAGGTCCCATCTTCACCAAGCACTTGGGCACCCCGAATCTCCCTGAGAGGCATCTGACGTGCCGGTTGTGGCTTGGGCCCTTGATTGGCTGAACACAGGTGCCGCCCAACTGGCTCTGGAGAGCCTGGTTGAGGAGAGATGGAGGGGGGTGATGTTTCTAGACTTTCCAGACCTTCCAGACCAGCGGGGGGAGCGCTTGGTGCTGCTTGTGGCACATATGGAGGTGGTAAAACTGGTGGGACTTCCTCAGGGGGTCCTGGCAGAACAGGGGGTTGGGTTCCCTTCTGAGGGACCTGTTTCTGTTCTCCTGCCTGCTTCTCTTCTGCTTTCTCCTCTCCTGCCTGCTTTTCCTTAGCCTGCACCTGCCCTGCCTGCCTCTCCTTAGCCTGCACCTGTCCTGCCTGCCTCTTCACTCTTGCTATTAAAACTTTACTCTGTCCCTTGTTACACACGCAGAACCGGACCCAAGGTGGCAAGGTTTGAGCAATTTCTAACCAGCTGTCTATGTAGGGAAACTGATCTGAGTGTCCAGGATCTTTCGTGACTACATTCCAGACTGCCCTGACCAGTCCTTTATCTAAGGAGCCTTTCGAGGGCCAGCCGACCCCGAAGGCTGGCCATTCTAATTCACAGAATTTCCTCAGTGTTTTGGGGTTCATTTTAATACCATAGTCTCCATTGAAACCCTTTTCAAAAATTTTCAACATGCAATTGAGAACAGTGGGTTTACTTTGTCTCAACCCCATGATGATCGGTGGCAAGCGACAGACAAGGGAGGGGGTGACCTGTTTTCACAGATCCTCACTCAGATGCCTGCCTGGCCACATCCCTTGGGAGCTTAGATTTGTCTTAGAGCTAAGGTGCACCCGTATAAACCCCGGGCCTGGTCACCTCCACGTGGGGGTGAGTTACCGTTATGCCATATGACAAATCGCAGAACCGCAGGTTGGGGCCCACTCAGACTCTGTAACCAAGGTCGTGGAGCCACACAAAGGATAAGAGAGGGCAGGCCCTCTCCCTCCACACTCACACACTTTCACCAGACATTCAATCAGAGTTTAAAAACACAGTCCACCAGATTCCTGATTCCTGACCAATTTAACTGATGAAGTTCTATGACTTCTGGGGAGGTGATCAAGCTCCCCCTTCCACTCTCTGGAGTGGGCCTGACTGACTGGGGCCCCTATGTTACCGATTCTGTCGACAGGTCCAGAAGTGTCAGTCCACTCTCTCCAGATGCCAGCCAGATCCTAGGCTGAGGTTCGGGAGTGCCAGGAGTCCCCATTTAATTCTGCTAAAATCAGCAGGGCATGCCTTCCAGAGGCCTATCCCACGCCCTCGGGCCCCAAGCCCTGTCCCCTCACCGGAGGCCAAAAAAGCCAAGCGCGGTTGGTTTCCTGGGATCAGGGAGCCAGCTGTTGCAGAAGTCCAAAGAAAACCAAGGACGCTTCTGAGAAAAAAAGGAGGGACACTGTTTAATCGTCCAGCGGACTCAGGGAACAGCCTTCCAAATCTAAGTGAAGGAACACGCATGGGGCTTTCCTTTATATCTCCCTCCCTGTGATCTTTGTCCCACAAACATGGATTATGCTTCCGGTCCTTTTTGTGGGCCTTGCAAGAAGGCCCCAGGTGTTGGGGGTCTCCAGGCCATATCTGATGGTCTAGCCTGGCGTTAGCGTTAATAACCCTCCCTCCGGGGCAGTGCACTGTTCATAGTAACAGGTTCTGCAAGACCAGTATCTGGGAAGGAGAGAGGGACTTAATTATAGGTTATCAGGAATGTACACTGAACTTGCTGGCATGGATTCAGATCACTAGCTCCAAATACAGGGTTATATTGGAATTACCCCTTTTTAGCCTTCTCACCATGTGAAATGCATATCATTTTAAGCAATAACATATATTTCTGGGAATACATTTGTATAACTGTTCAAAGTAAGCCAGTTTGTATTAGTCTGCCAGGGATGCCATAACAAGGTAGCACACTCTGGGTGGCTTAACAACATATGTTTATTTTCTCACTGCTCCAGAGGCTGGAAGTCCAATATCAAGGTACCTGCATATTTAGTTTCTCCTGAGGCTACTCTTCCTGGCTCTCAGACAGCCCTAGTCTCACTGTGTCCTCACATGGTCTCTTTGTTCATGACCGTCCATGGTGTCTTTCCTCTTCTTATAAGAACACCAGCCCAAATGGATTAGGATCCACCTTGGTAGCATTATTGAAACATTATCACCTCTTTAAAAAACTTATCTTCAAATATTGGTACATTCTGAGGTACTAAGAGTTAGGAGATTAACATATGAACACTGAGGATGGAAACAATTCAGCCCGTGCACAATTTAGACTGGATTTCTTATAGCACAAACCCTATGGAGATGCTCTCCAGGTATCTTACATTAGAAAACACAAGGAGTTGACTTCTCAAAATGCACTTCTATAGTTCCTCTCCTTTCACTGATAATTCAAGAGACAAGGGCAATAGCAAAGCATGTGGAAAATAGAGAAATCTGAAATTATCAATGCAACTCTCCTGCTCCTTTCATTTATCATTGGATTACATTCTGTTTTAGTTTTAACATTTCTAAGTGAAATTGCTAGCACGAAGGAAACCATTTGCTCTGTAAAGCATCTCCCTGTTATACCCCATTAGTTCTCGAACTGCTATGATATTCCCTAGCTAGACATACCCACATAAATCCATAAATTGAAGATTTGTTTTTAATAAGCAATTTAGTTTGACTAGTTATATCCCATTAAAGGAATTTCACAAATAAGAATTCTTTCTACTAGTAAAGTGTTCGGCAAACTCATTAGTCAACAGAGCGGCAAACCACGGCTCGCGAGCCGCAGTTTGCCAACCACTGTGCTAGTAAGTATAATTAATGTGTTTGCCATGAGCTCTTGTTAAGATGTTTACAAGGCGATTTGAATGAGTCTTTTTTTTTTTTTTTTCCTGAGTATAAAAGGGAGACTGGGCTGCAGGCCTGTTTATCACCCATTCTTTCTCATCTCCAAATTCCTGTGACTCATAATGTACTTCAGGTTAGAGATGTTTCCATGAATCCTTCATGTAACTTCTGGTCTCCCCAAGCTACACTGATGCTTCTGAACCCTTCAATATTAAATTGCTCATCTTTACTCTGTTTTTACAAAGACTTTTTTTTTTTTTTTTTTTTTTAGGTGACTGTATTTTAACATCAATGTTACACTCATCCATTGTTTATTTGGTGCAGGTCAAGCACTACCACTTGCAATCCTTTTGTCGCCCAGGGTCAGATAAATCACCCTCCAGGTCAGAAGAGAGTGAGACCACAAAAGAAAAGCACTATTTTACAAAGAGAGGAAGTCACCACCTATTGGATGAGAGGACTTAAGAGTATGATGTATTTACCCACCGTGCTCAAAAGTGTCCTTTAGAAAACATTTGCTGACTCTCATTAGCTAAGGACATATGTAAGCTCTGAGACGTGAGAAAACATAGACATGAATAGCTTGCTACCCATACAGCTGTGTATTAAAGCAAATATTTTGGAGACAAGAGCATTATAAAGACCATTATGCACAGAACAGAGAAGTGTACAAAGGGGGCGATTGAGTAGACCTATGCATATATATATACAGCAAATAGATATTAATATGAATATTTACTAACATTTTCTCTAACTTGAAAGAAAGGCCCAATATAAGCATTTTTCTTTTTGGAAAATTGCAAACCTATTGTTAGAGTGCCTTTAAATGGCGTTTTCACATGTTCAGAAATCAACATAATTAATGTAAAATAACTAATGAAAATAATTGTTAAGTAAAGGCTAAAGGGAAGATAAGTATAGATGACTAAATAAACTAATGGCTGGTTTGAAATAAAAGAAATACATGTGATTTTATTAGTCATTTACATATTGCAAGTTGAAGTGAACTAATGAGTGCAAATAATGTGTGTGTGTTGCGGGGTGGGGGGGAATCACTCACCATATAGGCCTGTGTTTCCTAGGCCCAAGCACATGCAACCATATAATGAGCTAGAAGAAACCGTATATGCTCAACACATGCCCTCCCACACCTAATGGGGAGAGACATTTAAAAAAAAAAATATATATATATATATATATACACATACACGTACTAGAGGCCCGGTGTATGAATTTTGCACTGGTGGGGTCCCTCTGGGTGGCCTGCAGGGATTGGGCTGAAACCCGCAGTCCAGTGCCACCTGCAGCTCCTACCTGCCACTCCCGCTTATCCTGGCCCCACTGTGCCTGCCACAGGCTCATGCCCAATCAGTCCTGATCTGGAGAGGCTCATGTTGCCACAGCAGCGCTCATCAGACATGAGCCCTGCATCTGGCGCCCTCCCAAGGGGAGTGGCCTGCGGGATTAGGCTGAAACCGGCTCTCCGACATCCCCTGAGGGGTCCTGGATTGCAAGAGGATGCAGGCCAGGCTGAGGGATCCCACCAGTGCACGCGTGGCCCGGGAGGGACCGCGGAAAGGCTCCAGGGCATGTCCAGCTTATCTTGCTCAGTCCCAATTGTCCGGACCCCAGCAGGAAGCTAACCTACCAGTCAGAGCATCTGCCCCCTGGTGGTCAGTGCATGCCATAGTGAGTAGTTGAGCAGCCTTAGCATATCACTAGAATATTATGCTTTGATTGTTTGTTCGGTTGTTCTGCTGTTCGGTCTATTTGCATATTACTCTTTTATTGTATAGGATATATATATATACACACACACACACACACATACACACACACATATATATACATTTCATTATAAATATGTAACATATAATGAAAGTGTAAAATTGAAGTGGATACCATGCAGTCTACATATTGATAATATCTATTCTCTATTTTAAAGTAATGATAACTCCAATGGCAACAGGAAAAAACTGTAGAAAGAGACTTTAAGTGAAAGTGTGAAAACAAGATATGAAAGACAACATAAATAGGTTATTATACGAGTTCTACCAATGACTTTTATAGTGACTCAAACTTAAGACTGTATGGCCATTGTGCAGAGATGAGATGGCTGAAGATGGGGCACATGTCATCAGGAGGGTCCTGAAGAACACAGCAGGATCTGCAGAATGGGGAGAGTCATTTGCATAAAAAGCAGGTTGGTCGGATATTATTGAATTGACATATAAATATAGATGGTAATGGAAAAGACAAGGTTTTATTTATTTGGGAAACATGCTGAACTTATTTAATAAGGAAACAGTAAATTTGAGATTTTCTAAGGCTAATGACAAATTGTCACAAAAATGATCCAAGCATCTACCCTTTCTTGTATGCTTACTACATGCCATGTGCTAAGCACATGTTTAATTGTTAAAATAATCTCTTGCTAAGAATGAGTCCCATTTTTGTAGAGGATGGAACTGGGGCTGAGATGGTTAACCTTAGAGTGGACTACTTTCATCATCCATAAAATTAGGTATCACTATGAAATGGCTCTTAATCTCTAACATACTACACTAAATTAAAAACATAATGTAAGCTCAGCCTGTGTGGCTAAGTGGTTGAGTATCAACCTATGAACCAGGAAGTCACGGTTCAATTCCCAGTCGGGGCACACACCTGGGTTGCGGGATTGATCCCTGGGGTGGGGCATGTAGGAGGCGGCCAATCAATGATTCTTTCTCATTATTGATGTTTCTAGCTCTCTCCCTCTCCTTTTCCCTCTGAAATCAATAATATATATATATATATATATATATATAGTAAAACTATCAGGTATCAATTGTGAAAGGGAATAAATTTATTCCCTTAAAACCTTGGATTAAAACCTCAGAAAGTGATCAACTATCAGGGAAACATTCTGCAAAACATGAACATTCACAGCAAAGTAACTTGGCAATTACTCCATAAGATGCTTAATTACTTTTTCCCCCCAAATTGAGTTTCAAGTAAAAAAAACGTTTAACTTATGAGAAGATTTCTGAAAGAAATAGATGCAATAATGGAATTATAAATGGGACCGAGGTGTCATAAGAATGGATGGTATTTCTACTGTTTTGATGAGGAAAATAGCAGAGTTCACTAAAGGAGTTAACACCTGATCTGGACATTGAAGAATGAATAAGAATAAGGAAATCAAAGAACAAAATTAAGATTCTTCACTTTGCAGTTATCACTGCCCTCACTCTGAGTCCTTTAGAATATTTAAATTTTTTTTGGGAAAGAAATTCAGGAGGTTGTTAACACCATAACATGATTTTGTTTATCTGACTGAAATTAAAGCAACCGGCTCCACCATGGTAAAAATGGAGGGAGAAAAGATACATAAGGAAAATTATTGCAGAGCTCAGAAAAATTGTACTTTTCTTTCATTTGGTTCTTGAACAAATTACAATGGGATAAGTTTCAAAATTAATGATTAAAATTCAGTATTTACTTTTATGCTTCTTTCCCCACATTTGCATGTCAATATTTTTTTGCAAAGGATAATAAAGCATTTCAGAATTTTTTCTCTTCATAGTATCTGAATCCATAAAGCCAGAATTACAAGAGTTTGATAGGTTGGTATGTCTTAAAATGCCAAAATTCCATTGGGGAAGAAAATTGTTTGCCTATCTATTTTTTTTCTTTATTGATTAAGGTATTACACATGTGACCTTATCCCCCCATTGACCCCTCCACCCCCCCACTCATGCCCTCACCCCCTGGTGTCTGTGTCCACTGGTTAGGCTTATATGCATGCATACAAGTCCTTTGGTTGATCTCTCCTCCTTACCCCACCCTCCCCCACCTTCCCTCTGAGGTTTGACAGTCTGATCGATTCTTCTCTGTTTGCCTATCTATTAAAAAACAATCACATAACACACACAAAAGTGGTAACTGAAAAACTGGTGAATAACACATATTTTTTACTCCATACACTCTATTCTGAAATAGTAAAATGCACTGGTCTACATATTAGTTTGTATACAGATAGTTAACATTTCTGTTGACACCTGTGAGTAGGATCATCAGTTCAATTACATTAACTCTATGAATAATGAATTGAAAACCACAGTGACAAAGTAATGTCTAAATTATGTGATAACTGGGCCCACAGAAAAAAAAAGTTTGAATTTCAATGCCCCAAGTGAATATAATTCTGTTTATTATCTTGCATACCAACTGTCAGCATCCTTTGATGTGGAACAGTTTATATTATTGCTGACATTTGGAAAATAAATGGATTTGAATGAACTTGAATAAGTTATTCGACATGGCACCTTGATATTGCTGAGCAGAAATTGTTTACTTGTTGATAAAATATTAAAAATACTGTTTGAGTTAGAAATTTGAGTTAGCTCCTGTTTCTTAGTTTAGCTTTATCTCTGGAGAATTAGAATGGGTTGGATGTACTAGTATTTGACACAAAAATACAGAGTGTATAATACATTAACATATTTAATATGTCTTAAATACAAGAAAAAGTATCCATTCGTGTGCATGAACTCTCCCAGGGTTAAACTGATATTCATCAATGGGTTCTCTATATTCTGTATCTTAATTCATAATTTAAAACTATAAATATAGTTTACACTAGAGAAAAAACTAAGAAACACTTTTGAGAGAGTGCTAATTGTTGAAAGTACATTTTCGCTACATGCATGGTAACCGAAATATAACTGTTTACTATTCTAATAACCATGTGCATATGTTTGTTTCTCTGGTATCTGGGAATTATCTTTCAGTGATATATTTCTCAGGAGTATCAGTTTTATAAGGGCATCAGGCCTTCCAAATATTGAATCAACCCTATCTAGCCTGATTTGTAATTTTAGGTTATTTAAGTATTTTTCTTAAGAGTTTTCTAATAAATATTTCATTAGGAGTAAGGAAATTACCTAAGTGAGTAAGTTAAGGTCATTCAAAAGTCTGAAAAGCCAAGTAATGGTGAGATTATAGCATAGGTGGTCAGCAGGGGCAGAGTTGTCCATTAGTGATTAAGTGGACACTAGTAAACCCCAATGCTTGTCCTTTTCCTCTGGAAGGTATTCTACTATTTATTTTTCAACTTCCCATAATGAAAATCAATATGTTGAATTTTTGTCATCAGTAAAGTTGTCAGTAAGATATATGATTATTAAAATGTTTGAGAATTTTACCAGAAAATGGAGGTTTAGAAAGCCATTATTTGTCTTAATGAAATTCCTTTCCAAACCTTCTCTCTACCCCCATAATCTAATACCTGTTGACTATTGATATTAGACATTTAATAAATAATAATTTCAAAAATAATGTAATTTTTAACTGTACTAATTTAAAAGTGTTCTTATGTAGGAAAATAAAAGCTCCATTTATATTGCCTAATGTCAATAATGATTAATAGGTAGGAAGGATGAGTCTGGAAAATGGGAGGGAAACTATTTTAGCCAAAGGACCACTCAAGTCATGCTGCATAAAAGGTTACATTGGTTATTCATGCAATAGACATCCCCCCTCCTCCCGCCCCGCCCCCACACACATTCTGAAGAGGACTAACTTGCAAATATTGTGAGATATATATATATATATATATATATATATATATATATATATATATTCGGTATATTCACATACTTCCCCACATCAATACTAATATACTAATAGACAGATACTATGATTTTCAACATGTTAAAGAAGACACTGAGGTACAGACTAAAGTTCTTGCTTAAGGTTAACATGTCACAAATCCAGTATTTGAACTTAGGGAGCTGGCACCAGATTCTATGCTCTTAACAAACAGTTGAGTTCATTCTCATTTGTGCAGTCTCATGTTATGGTATACTTTTTTTTTTTTTAAAAAAAAGTAATTGCTTTTTTACTGTTATTTCTTAGTTATTAATTTTATAGAGCTACAATAAAAACATGCATGTACAAGCAATAAATGCACACCTTTTAATATATTTTTATTGATTTCAGAAAGGAAGGGAGAGGGAGAGAGAGATAGAAACATCAATGATGAGAGAAAATCATTGATCGGTTGCCTCCTGCATGCCCCCACTGGGGATTGAGCCCACAATCCGGGTATGTGCCCTTGACTGGAATCAAACTTGGGACCCTTCAGTCCACAGGCTGATGCTCTACCCACTGAGCCAAACCGGCCATGGCAATACACATCTTTTAAATATACAGCACAATACAATTTTACATGTTTATGCATCCATGTAACTACCATCAAGACAAAGACATGGAACATTTTTCCCAAAAGTTCCTTTATACCTTCTTTCTTTTTAGTACACTGGTACAGGCATGGCTATTTTTCTGATTTTAATGACATATAGATTAGTTTGTTCATGTTGAATTTCATATAAATAGCATTGTATAGTATGTACTCTTTGTTTTTGCTATATCAAAAATCACTTTAAACATGAATGGTCTATATACATGAATTAAACAAGTGAGGCTATCAGAGTAGACCTAGAAGCAAGAATCAACCATATATTGTGTACAAGAAACTCACTTTAAATATAAGAACACAGTTGATTAAAAGTAAAGAGAGATGAAGATATACCATAATAACACTAATCAGAAGAAAGCTGGAGCATCTATATTAACTTCACATAAAGCAGACTTGAGAGCACAGAAAATTATCAGGGATTAAGAGGAGCATTACATAATGCCACAAGTGCCAGTTTTTTCTAATTTACTTTTAACTAATAAAACATGGCTAAGATGATTGAATATCACTCTTGTGGTTGTTACATTATATAATTTCATCTTGCTAGGCTATTCTCCTTTCTGGATAAATGAAGTCACTGTATTGGATAGACCAAATGGTGAAGAACTTCAGGCAGCCTCCAGGAACTGTGGCTGGTATCAGGAACTGAGAAGAAAAAAAAAAATTCTCAAGTTCTCTTACAATCTCAAGGAATTGAATGATGTCAACAATCAATTGAATATCAATGAGAACCCTGAGTCTTAGATGAAAACTCAGTCTGGCTAACATTCCAATTGCTGCTTTTTCATAATGTAAGCAGAGTACCCAGTTAAGGTGTGCCCTACTTGTGAGGTAAAGAATTTCTGAGATAATAAACATCTGCTGTTTTAAGCTGTTAAAGTTGTGGTAACTTATTACACAGCAATACAAAATAAATATAGTTTGGTTCAAGTTTTGGACTGTTGCGGCTAAAGCTCTAACTAAAATCTTGGTTTTTAACAGATATATGAGACATTTCTGTTGGGTAGATACATACCCAGGAATGGAATTGCTGGGTCACAGGGATTGACAATATTTACTTTTATAGTTTTGGCTAAATATTTTTCCAAAGTACTTGTACCATTTGATACTCTCACAAACATTGAAAGAGAGAGTAAGATATTTTCTCAAATTTGCCAATATTTGATATTAATTGTCCTTTTAATTTTAGCCATTCTAGTGAATATACATTGGTATAATGGTCACAATTATCATTTATAGTAATACTAGTGACCTGGCATGCAAAATTGTGCAGCCCTGCCCATCGCCCTGCAGCCCCTCTTTGACGTCCTAACCTCTCCACCCAGAGCTTGAGGTCACCTGGCCCTGCCCCAACCCCTCCAGGCTTCTTTGTCCGCTTCAAGCCCTGCTGTCTGTCCCGCAAGTCTCCTCTGGCTGGTCCCGCCTCCTCTGGGCGCCTCCCTGTTTCCAGCCTATCTTCAGAGCAATATGGCGGCTCTGCCCTGTCATGGCACCAGAGGAGAGCGTGGAAGCCTCCCGCCTGCTGAGGAGTTTTGAGCGCCGCTTCCTGGGGGTGTGCATGCTGCGCTTCTTCCCCTGGCAGGTGGGAGGGCGGGCGTGCTGAGTGCAAGTGGTGGGTGGCGAAGGACTGGTGAGGGGGGTGCTACGGGCTCTCACCCCTGCCTTCCCTGCTACGGGATGGTCCCGCCTCCTCCGGGCTCTTTCCCGCTTCCACTCCATCTCCAGGAGCAATAAGGTGGCTCCACCCTGCTGCGCACACAGCCTCCTGCTGAACGGTCGTTACAGTGTGAGGGCGTCATGACCATTAGTATATTAGCTCTATATTATATAGGATTATGAAATTATAAAAGTAACTCAATATGTATACATGAAAACAACTGGGTTAATATCTATAAATTAGAAATCACAATCTTTTCATGCCACAAAATTGTTTTCATAAATTTTCTTCTTATTTTAAGATCAGACCTTAGTGAAAATTATGGGAGAAGCAAAAACTTATATCCATATGAACATTTTATTTTATTTTTTTAAAATATATTTTTTATTGATTTCAGAGAAGAAGGAAGAGGGAGAGAAAGAAACATCAATGATGAGAGAGAATCATTGATCTGCTGCCTCCTGCACGTCCCCAATTGGGGTTCAAGCCCACAACCCTGGGCATGTGCCCTTCACTGGAATCAAACCTGGGACCCTTCAGTCTACTGGCCGATGCTCTATCCACTATTCACTAAGCCAAACCGGCTAGGGCCATATGAACATTTTAAAAAAGAAAAACAAAACAAAAAAAACAAACTATGAGTAATAACCTAAAAAATACTGAAGTAATAAAGTTTACAAAACAGCTCACAACAGCATCACAAAAGTTTTGCAATACACTGAAGAGTCTTTAGGATACTGCTTTAATCATGTACATTGAAATTAAGATGTCATTATGCATAAGTGATTAGAACAAAACCTTATTAAAACATTATGCAAGCTGGCATAATACTAAATGCTGTAGTTGTAACTTGTACAATACGTATTATTGCTTATCTTACTTTACTGTTATAGGCTTTGGAGATACGAAGATAAAGAGAAATTAAAAATCCTCTTGCAATAAGCAAGTTTTCTCTTCCTGAAAATGTAGCTTAGCAACTGACCGCACCCTATTAAAAAGGGGGAAATAGCAACAAATACAAAAATGGCAAAGTATTTCCAAGTAAAACATACAGAAGGGAAAGCATAAATGTCCAGTAGATGTCTAAGTATTTTAATAGATGATGAGTCTCAATAATCAGGGAGGGATTAAACTGTACTTTGATAGTTTTTATTTATTGAGTCAGTAACATTTATTTTATTTATTTTTGCTTCTTTTGTGGGATAATTTACACAAAAAGTGACTTTCATATATGTTTAGAGCCTATTAACCCAAAACTTACACCTTTAGGCTGGAAAATACATGTAATGTGCAAGAAAACATGTATAAGCAAGACATGCATTTCTTTATTAATAAAAATGATTTGGGAAAATTACATTATCAACAAAAGGAAGAATAATTTGATTCATTATGAGACAAGGAGAGCTGGAAATTGCACTCATATCTTCATGCTCTGTAACATGTTACTCTACTCTCAACTAATGAGCCCCAGCTCATAACCACTGAATTTTTAGGTAAGTTGTGCAATTTTTCTGACATGCCTAAAAATTTTTTTCAGCCTATCTCACGAGGGTTTACAGAGTAAGATATCCAGAGAGATATATTACTGATTTTTATCAATAGTAAAAGCAAAAAAACAAAAACAAAAAACACATCAAAGTCATCATAACAACAATCTATCATAATGGCTGTACCCTACACTTAAATGTTCTTAGTATGTGCTCACCCTGACTCTGTGTGTGTGTGGGGGGGGTGGGTATGTTCATTTAATTATCTCAAGAACCATGTAAAGTAGGTCTCATTTTTTATCCCTATCAACATATTAGTGAGGAAACTGAAATCACCTGACTTGCTCAAGGTCACTGAGCTAAGGATAGTGAAGTCAGGCTGGTTGGATCTTGTAGCCGTGCTCTCAACCACTCCTCTTCCATGCCTCTTCATCAGATTTCCTATTAATTCATTGATTTTTGAAGCGGAATTTTTGGTCTGGAACTACACGGTGTTCCCCTGGACTAGAACCTGGATTCTTTGTCCACCAAAGTTGAAGAATGAATCCACGGACAGAAGGTGGCATAGCAAAGGTGGAGATTTATTAAAGAACAAGTACAGACTCCCACATAGGGAGGGAAAAGAGTCCCACAGAACCGACTCCCACGTGGGGAGGGGAAAGGGTCCCACTGAGTTCCTTTTCCCTATGGCTTATAAAGGCTGCAGATCCTGGTGCCTCGATATCCCCTCTGATTGGTCACTATTCCCTTAGACTGGTTACTATAGTAACTCCTGGGCTCAAAGGCCTACCAGCCGTGGGCAAACTATGGCCCATTCGGCTGTTCTATCCGGCCCGCAGAGCCGAAAGAGCGGAGGGTTCTCTTGCTCTCCCCTCCGCTCCTTTACTTTGAATTTATATTAGTTCACACAAACACTCCATCCATGCTTTTGTTCCGGCCCTCCGGTCCAGTTTAAGAACTCATTGTGGCCCTCGAGTCAAAAAGTTTGCCCACACATGGGACATGTGAGGTTCTCCCCCCTCCTTCCTTATTGTTTTCCTATTCCCTTTGGGCTTTCTTCTTCTCCTTCTGGATGAAGGGCTTCCTTCTCTTTATTTTGTAAATATAGACCTTTTGCTGTTCCCAGCTCCCTCGTTCTATGGAAATGTACCTGTTGCAGCTTTTCATCTTCCCTATTCTATAGAAATATACATTCTGCTGCTCTGCAGCCTTGTGCTTCTTCCATAGTCCTCTTAATTTCTAAAACTTTTAAAATTTTCTAAAACCTGTCTTTTTCACCCCCAAAATTCCTGTTTCAATATGTTTTGCTATCCAGGACAGTGTCACAAATTAATGGTTTGAACTTACATTTGCCCTGAACCACCCTCTCTATTCTTAAAGCAATCTCTAATCAAAAGGCAGAGATTCTCAAACATGAGTAAAATGTGAACTGCTTTTTGAGTTAAAAATAAATAAAAGGACAAATAAATCCCTGGAGATCAATGAATACTTGATTTAATCATTTGTACTTCATGCTCCAAAATTATGTAAATAAAAAACAAGTGAGAAGCTCCTTATGCTTATAGAACATATAAAATTTTAAAACTGACTAAATACAAATTGAGAGAGACTGCATAAATGGTCCTTCCCACGGTTTTAATCCCACTCCTACCTACACTCTTTGCTGTGTGACTTGTTCTGCAGTAGAATATGACAAAAGTACAGTGTGATAGTTCTGAATATAGGCCTCGGTGACTCATGTATTTCCACTTTGTTGCTCTTGTATCTCTGCTTTTTGAAAAGAACCTGTTCTAACCTGCTTGATGAATACAGAGAAGCATGGAGCTGAACATAGTTGCTGCAGCCAGAAGAGAAGATGACCTACCAGTGTTTGTGCTCTTAGCAACCCGTAACCAAGTGAGAGCAAGACTACCTAGCTCAAATCACAAGTAGCTCTCAGCTAAAGCACAGATCTGGAGCATCACAATCCTCATAAGTGTATATTGTTCCATTCCGCCTGATTTGGGGATGGCTAATTTTGTGGCGTTATAATGACAATGTGTAACAGACAGAGAAGTTGAACTCTAGACCTGGAGTGTTGCAATATAAGTACAACCACAATTCAATGGCTTCAAGGAGATGAAGGAATTGAGGAGGCCAAAAAGTGGCAAATTATGTTATCTACTGGTGAATTAATTGATAATTTACACTGGCAAAAACTTGGTTGACACTTGACCTAATGAATATAATTTGTAATGATGTGATATTGGAAGTCAATCATCAATGTCATGCTTAAGAGAAAGATTTAAACAAGTCTGGCTTCATATTTGTCTGTTTATGCGTTTTAAGCCCAAAGACACTCATGCAAAGAACAATAGTTTAAATAAATGTTAAAAATACCAGACATATGCCGAAGCAATTTCTTCACTGATACCACTCCTAGAGCAATGGAAACTAAAGAGAAAATAAACAAATGCGACTACATCAAAATAAAAAGCTTTTGCACAGCAAAAGAAACCATCAACAAAACAACAAGAAAGCCCACTGTATGGGAGAGCATATTTGCAAATGTTATCACTGATAAAGGTTTAATCTCCAATATTTATAGGGAACTCATACAACTCAATAAAAGGAAGATAAACGACCCAATAAAAAAATGGGCAACGGACCTAAATAGATACTTTTCGAAAGAAGACAGAAGGAAGGCCAAGAGACATATGAAAACATGCTCAAAGTCACTAATTATCTGAGAGATGCAAATCAAAACAACAATGCAGTACCATTTCACACCTGTCAGAATGGCAACCATCAACAAATCAACAAATGACAAGTGCTGGCGAGGATGTGGAGAAAAAGGAACCCTCGTGCACTGCTGGTGGGAATGCAGACTGGTGCAGCCACTGTGGAGAACAGTATGCAGTTCCTTCAAAAAACTAAAAATGGAACTCCCATTTGACCCAGTAATCCCACTTCTAGGAATATATCCTAAGAAACTAGAAACACCAATCAGAAAGGATATATGCACCCCTATGTTCATAGCAGCACAATTCACCATAGCTAAGATTTGGAAACAGCCTAGGTGCCCGTCAGCAGATGACTGGATCAGAAAACTATGGTACATCTATCTACACAATGGAATACTATGCTGCTATAAAAAAGAAGGCATTCTTACCATTTGCAGCAGCCTGGATGGAAATGGAGAGCATTATGCTAAGTGAAATAAGCCAGTCAATGAAAGAAAAATACCACATGATCTCACTCATTTGTGGATAATAAAGAACAGTATATACTGAAGAACAAAAAGATAGATACAGAGGCAGTAAAGCATCAAACACTGTCAAATTACAGCGGGAAGGTTGGGGAGGGGAGGGGGAGATAAGAGATCAACCAAAGGACTTGTATGCATGCATATAAGCATAACCAATGGACGCAAGACACTGGGGGGTGATGGCATGTATGGGAGTGAGGGGGGGGCAATGGAAAGATATGTACATATGTAATACCTTAATCAATAAAAAAATTAAAAAATGAAAAAAATACATTGGTAATTTAATAATTACTTTGGTAGGATAATCAGACCCAATCTTTACAAAAAGTACCATTGTAGTATGCTAAAAATGGCAATTTTAGTGCGGTTTCATTGGGTAACCCTATAATTCTCTTGTGTTTTATTTGACAAATATTTACCTTTCTACTGTTGTTCATACCTGCATTGCATTCAAGGGCTACTCATTCTAATTATTGCTGGAGCCTAAAAAATAACTAATAATTTTTCACTCAGATTTATTATTGATCAGTTTTGCAGTATTGATTGCTATGAGTAGGAAATTGCAAAGGTGGGATCATTTTAGACTGGTGATATTGAACTCACCTTTGTCTGACAGGTTGGAGTAGAGTATGCTATCTGATGCATCATGAATCATACTACTTTTATCTACTTAACATACAAAACCTTTTATACTATGACCTTGTCAATTTGCTGGAACATAATCACTTACCAAAAAAATTCAAATGTTTGCATCACCATCATTGTGCTGTGAGAGACTCATTGGCAGTAGTAATTATTTCCCCTCCAGATCCTATGCCTTATAAATTCTCAGTCACTCTCACAGAGGCTGATGCACATCCATGACTCCTGGCTTTGAGCTTGGACATCTAACAAGCTTTGGTCTAAGGGATGTTAGTGGAGGTGATATAAGCAGAATCTTCAAGGGGGCTTTTAATATTGGACTTGCCCTGCTATGCTTCTGCCTTGCATTTGAAACAGGAATTTTGGGGGTGAAATAGGACAGATTTAGGAAATTTTGGAAATTAAGGGGACCATGGAGGAAGCACAGGGCTGCAGAGCAGCAGAAGGTATATTTCCACAGAATGGGGGAGCTGCAACAGGTACATTTCCATAGAATAAAGGAGATGGGAACAGCAAAAGGTCTATATTTACAAAATAAAGAGAAGGAAGCCCTTCATCCAGAAGGAGAAGAAGAAAGGAGAGGAATGGGAAAACAAATGGGAAGAGGGGGGGGGGGAGAACCTCACATGTCCCATGTGAGACTCAACCTTTGAGCCCAGGAGTTACTATAGTAACCTGTCTAAGGGAATAGTGACCAATCAGAGGGGTTATCAAGGAACCAGGATCTGTAGCCTTTATAAGCCATAGGGAAAGGAACCCAGTGGGACTCTTCCCCCTTTCCACATGGGAGTCAGTTCTGTGGGACTCTTCCCACTCCCTAAGTGGGAGTCTGTACTTGTTCTTCAATAAATCTCCACCTTTGCTATACCACTTTCTGTCCGTGGATTCATTCTTCGATTCCGGCCGACAAAGAATCAGGGTTCCAGTCCAAAAATTCCCTATCACATTCATCAGCAGATGCCCTTTCACCTTGAGACCCAGAATGAACACAAGTGGAACAAAGCTGCTCTAGCTGACCGGTCAACAGGTAAGAAATACATGTTTAATTTTGAATGGCACTGAGTTATGATGTCATTATTCTTTATTACACAGCAATAGCTTATTAATATAGCAGTAAGCCAGGCAATTCAGAATACAATTCAGTTAATTGTTGTAGCTTATCATCAAGATTGAAAAATTATTTGAGTGTAGAGTTCCCCACCCCTAACCGAGTATAAGTTTCTAGATGCTTTTTTTTTTTTAAGTTTGTAGATTCTTAATGGTGGTTAGAGAGTATCAGTTTATAAACATCAGATTGATCGCTTCTGAATTAAGTATATCTGAGCATATTTTAATATTTCACACCTTGAAAAAGCTTATGAAACTAGTGCTAGTGTTGGCTAACGACGCTTGTAATGACTGGATAGTGGAGGGATGGATTACATGAGTAGATGAATGGATGATACTAATGAATGGTGGGTGTAAATATTTCTCTCTTTTTCACATCCAGCGCAGCTAGAGAGGGATCCAGTTCCTGAGTCGGGGCTGCTGGGGGTTGAGAAAATGAAAGAAAGAGACAGACACAGAGATGGAAGGAAAAAGCTGGGGCAGGGTGGGACCACTGTCCTCTGATGGAGAGACAGGGACCCAGAGCCAATACAGCGTGTTTATTTTATACAGAAAAAACCAGGATGTTTTACTAAAAGTCAAGATAAAGGAGATTATGTACATTCTTGGGTGGTCCCGAGTCATATTCATTCCTGGTGCTTGGCTGGATTTAGCTAATGAAACCCACCCCCTGGCGCCTGGGCTGAAAGTCAAGCTGACAACACTCCTGCCTCTGGCAAGGTGTGTTTCCAGGACGTGGCTCTGCCAACGCCACTGGATTCAGCTGACAATAATTAAAGAAATGCTCCTGTGCCTTCCCAGGTGCTCTCTACAGGTGGGTCTATTTTTTTCCTCTTAGCCAGAGACAAGGTGAAGATGAAAAATGTATTACAAGGTATTCAGAGAGCATGAAACCAATACACTGGTAAGAAATGCATTCAAACTGTACATTTGTACATATTTTCTTTTATGTCCCCTAAAAAGATTTCAGGATTTATTCCTCATGACCAGGGATTTAGTTTATCAAATAAATTTAGGATTTTCTTTTTAAATGCATCCATGTATTCTACAGGGGTTCACAGAGTGGTCAGTGACACCTTTTGTGGGGCTGGGTTTACGTTATATTGTATCTGTTCTAATCTTTTCAACATCCATCTAGCCCCTTATCCAGAGCTCAGGAGCTAGAAGATACTTTTGGAAATTAGCAGTGCTTAAGAAATGTGGCATTACTTAAATTGTGCTGAATTGACTGAAATGGAGTTGAATGAAATTGGACATATTTTGGAACAGTTACTACTCACTATGAGTAGAATAGAGGACAGAGACTGGATAAGAATGTAAAAGAAAACTGGAAGGAAAGCTGAATGCTTAAGTACTTTGGTATTTTATCCTAGAGGTGAAAAGACTCACCACATATTGTCATAAGCCAGAATATGTAAGTTTAAACACAAACCAGCAAGCAATCAAACAAACAAAAATACTAGTGGATCTGGTTTAACAGGAACGTGGCAAAGTTGTTTATCAAACTGGCAACAATATTCACCAATATTGGGACAGGTGAAGGATTAAAAGCAGGAGCACTGTTTTGTAAAAAATTACTAAATAGGAAATTGTGTTGGCTTTTTAGATTAATATCGTTCAAGATGTCTTTAAAAAGAAGTGTCATATTTAACCCAGATAATTTAAGGCAAGTGATAACAGAACTCTGTACAAATGTGTGTAAACAATTCAAAGAAACCAGTAAGGCCCAGCTGGCATGGCTCAGTGGTTAACCATCGACCTATGAATCAGGAAGTCACAGTTCTATTCCTGGTCAGGGTACATGCCCGAGTTGTGGGCTTGAGACTTAGTGTGGGGCGTGCAGGAGGCAGCCAATCAATGATTCTCTCTCATCATTGATGTTTCTATCTCTCCCTCAGCCTTCCTCTCTGAAATCAATAAAAACATATTAAATTATTTAAGAAAGGAAAAAAAAAAAAGCCAGTAAGTAGCAATGCAGGCCCTAGCAGCCAGTCACAGTGGGAGGTGTGGTGACTACCACACCTAGGCATGAAGGTTCAGAGGGTTGTAAGGACTGAAGCATACACAGGTTGACTATGTGAGGAATAAGCTACAGTCTCCAAGGGACATAGTCAACCCTTAGCCACCTAACTGTGTCCTCCCCGAAGCTGCTGCTTATTTGTTGAATCCCGCCAGAAGCTACAGTGAGATGGGACCGCTGACACAGTGATTACAGGACAATCTCCTGGGATCAGAGCAAAATGAAAAAGAGCAGAGAGAGGATCTGAAGTGTCAAATGAAAAGTATCGTGCACGCTATCTTTAGATACAGATACCATGAAATACCCACGAGAGTGTGGGAAACGTACCAAAGTTGCACTTTTCTCTCAACCAGATGGCAATCACTGAATTCTGTGTTTCCTTTGAATGGCTTTTGTCTCTAAAAACAAAAACAAACAAAAAAAACCCCAAAGATTCTGGACCAGGAATCTCTTCTCTCCAGCCGTTCTACCCAATTTCACTTTGGTACTAAGCCTTGACCATAATTGAGATCAGCAAACCAGATAAGAAAACTTCCTGTAACCTTCCTCACTATGCCTCTGGCAGGGAGGAGGGGGGAGCTACTTTCTTAAGTTATTAATTTTCTCTATTATATCAAAGAATATATCAAAGACTTATAAATGCTTCAGAAAATAATTTGGCTTTAAACACACACACACACACACACACACACACACACACACAACTTGGTAGAGACAGTAGGGAGGAATGTTATCCTTAAGCCTGTGGAATGATTACTTATGACTAGTTTTAGACTAGGTCTGTTTTTGCATATCATAGCATTCCTCAAAGAGTAAACACCCTGAGAATAAATATGGTATTTTAACTGAGAGTCTGTCCTGTCATTCCACACTTAGAAAAAGTGACAGCCTGGGGTAATTATCAATCTTCTAGGGAGGGAGGGAACTTCATTCTGTTCAAAGTTTATTAGGAGTGAAACTTAACACACAGGTTCCTTCTTTCCATGTACATTGTAAGCTCCTGCAGAGATGTGACTAGGTCTAACAGTTGGAATTCCACTAATTAGGTGTAGCATTTTTGTTAAGCCCCTACACTCTTAGGGCATCAAAGGGACTCTACAGTGTATAATATTGATCTGGAACTAGATGGGTCAGAGTATGAATCCCATCTCTTCCATTTCCCAGTTGGTTGACTTAGAAAAGATTATTTAATCTCTCTTACCCCAGCTCTTCATCTGTAAAAATAAAGGACATGATACTGATAACCTCATATTGGATTAAATAATACATGGAAAATGTCTAATGCCATAGCTCTCCTACAGATTTCGCTCAGTAAACATTATCCAAAGATGGCTGCAAAATGTGACAGTAAATACCTCTTCTACATCCATAAGTTTCCTTGTGTGAAACATACACTTCTGTACCAGTACATGAAATATCGAAAGTATTATGGATAACCATACATATTTTTTGCTAATTTTCATCTCTAAATTGGTAATTAACACATGTAACTATTTAATTTAGGAAAAATTTTCTTGATGTTATCTATACTAATAAAAGCCTAGGTGGCCCTTGCACCCTTGCACAACGCCCTCAAGTCATCACAAGATGGCTGCCCCCACATCATCACAAAATGGCCACCACAAGATGGTCGCCACAAGATAGCCACTATAAGATGGCCACTACAAGATGGCCACCACAAGATGTGGGGCAAGACTGGCAAGTGGGCGGAACGGCTGACCTCTTGGTCCCTCCCCCAAGCCCGCAGGCTCCGGGAAACTGGAGCCATGCTGTGATCAGGGAACCATGGAGAACTGGGCGGTGGGGGGTGGTGGTGGGGCAAGACTGGGGACTGGCTAGTGTGCAGAAGATGGCCTTGATTGCAGGCAATGCCTAGGGACCCTACCTGTGCACGATTTCGTGCGTTGGGCCTCTAGTTTAGTATATTCTTGTGGATGGTAAATCCAATTGCCAATGAAAGTTACCGCTATAACCTGATCAGTTTACATTCTAGACTCATATTCTCCATTACAAAAAAAAAAAAAAATCAAAACTGTCCAAGGTATTATTTTACTATATCATCCAAGTTCCATCAGACTCTATAAAGATTAACATAACTTGGCATGTTTGCAAACTTTTTTTATACACTGAGCAATGCTTTTTATGTCTTTCATATACTACTCATTGCATGCATTCCAGTTCTCTTATGTTTTTTTTTTTTTTTTTTTTGCCAAACGTTCCATTTGATCAATCAGCCAAAGTATACTGTAACTGATGAACTACAAGTCTATTCACTATATCGCTGGTAAAATCTAAGTCAGCATGAAGAGTCTACTCAAGTGCAAGGATTAACATGACATAATGCTGAGTAAAGTCTCTTCCAAGTAAAATACCTGAAGAGCAAAATTAAATCCATGGAACGATATTGATTTCCCAAAACAGCAAGAACAAAAAACAGGCAACCCCATTTTAGTTTTTGCTTAGTACATACTACAAAGTTTATTTAATTAAAATAATGCTTAATTGATTTAAATTGTTGTGAATTGCAATTTTTTGAAGTCTTTCTGCAGAGAACTCTGTTACAAAGGGGAGAATATATATATATGTATTCATGTAAGTGTGTGTATAATTCTTAATAATTAAATAAGACTCTGCAACAGTGAGCACATGTTATCTTGTTTTTAAATAATCTAGTCTTGCTAATTGCTTTTTCAAAAATTTCAGTTCTGATTAACCTCATATGCTCAATATATGTTTTTCCTTTTTTACTTCTATAAATATTCTCTTACTGGATGCTTATTAATTCCTTTGACGGTCTTTAATTTCATTAATTTCTTATTTTATTCTGGAATAGTAAATTCCAAAGTCACTTTGGACTAGCTGTTAAAAACAACGTCAGGGTCATGATTAAAGGTGGCAAGTTTAAATTATTTAAAATAATTTTTGAGTAAAATTAATTCTCTTTCCAAACATAACATTCATAAAAGTTTGGCCTTTATTATTTGAATTAAGTAAAAGCTATGTTTATTAAAAGGGCTTTGCTTTAAATCCTATAAAAGTAGATTTAACTAGAATTTTTGATAAAATGGCTATATTTGGAAATATATTTCTTGGCAATTACAACAATCAGAAGTCACCTTTTTAATGTCATGTTTCAAATTTTTTATATATACTTGATAGCTCTAAAGCCGTAAATACTATGCTCAAATGAAAGACTTAGAGAAAAAAAAATTAGGCCATGTCTAAAATCAAATATTTTTAGGCAATTCAATTTTTATCCAGTAGCATACATGATTAGGCTGGTAATTTTAAAATTAATTCCAAGAAAATGATATTATTTGAGAAACTAAATTATGTTGTTGATTCAGATATATATTGCTTAAATCTGCCAACATCAAGAATATGCATTCTTTTTTTAAAAATTGATTTCATAGAGGAAGGGACAGGGAGAAATAGATAGAAACATAAATGATGAGAGAGAATCATTGATTAGCTGCCTCCTGCACACCCCACACTGGGAATGGAGCTGCCAGCACAGGCATGTGCCCTTGGACAGAACAAACCCGGGACCCTTCAATCTGCAAGCCGACGCTCTATCCACTGAGCCAAACTGGTTGGGGCTGCATTCTTTTTAAAAAATACATATATTTTTATTATTGATTTCAGAGAGCAATGGGGCGGGTGGGGGAGAGAGAGATAGAAACATCAGTAATGAGGGAGAATTATTGGTCAGTACCTCCTGCACGGCCTTCTAGGGATCCAGCCCACAACCCGGGCATGTGCCCTGACCAGGAATCAAACCATGACCTCCTGGTTCATAGGTTGACTCTCAGCCACTGAGCCACACCAGCTGGGCTGCATTCTTTATATATATATATATAAAAGCAAACTATTCGGTACTTTAGAATGTCTTTTATGTGCTTTTGCTTTTTAATTTTATTGCCATTGTTTTGATTCTGGGTATTATTCATTTCAAAAAATACATATCAAATGGCAAATAGACTACATAATTATGTATATGGGGTAATGACCACATCTAAGATTCTTACACCATTTTTTTATAATCACAGTATTTACATATATTGGCCATGTAAATGGAATTTTATTGGACATAATAAAATCCACAATGAAAACAAATCTATCTTTCTAAAGTTTAGTTCCTTCTTTAAAATAAAATAAAAAGAATTTCTACCTGTTTTCTAAGACACCCAGTAATTAGGATGGCTTTGTGATATATCCACACAGGAACCTTTTTCAGAATAAAGGACGACATAATTAAATATTATCCTAGAAAAAGGGGTGTAAACTGGGATTGTTTCACCTAAAACAGTACCTATAATTATTAAGTTAACAACAACAGGCTGCTTGTGAACTTATGTACAGTCATTTCAGGAACTTAGTGTTACCATAAAACATTGCTAGATTGGTCAAACTTCAGAGTGGCAAATAAATGAGACTCAGTAAAACTAGGCATTCCATGAAAAACCTTTATAATGGCTTGTTATTTACTGCACCTTGTGTCCAAAATATTTTCTTTAAGTCTTGAACTTTTTTATTTCTCCAGATTCTTGAGCATTCCAACAGGTGGTACTGTTACCACAGTCCATCAGAGTGCTTGAGAGTCTCCTCCATTGGTCAAGATGACTGCAGGGGTGCTTACACTCAGTACAGTCAAAACCTAAAAATATGGTTGAATAGGAAAAAAAAAAAAAAAGGGAGGAAGGGCTTGAGCAGGAAGAGAGATTGGACTTTGAGTTGGAAATCCCCCATTCTCCCAGGTCCTATGGCTCCTGAATAAAACCTCTTTCCTTTTGCAACAGCTCATGGATTTCATTGAGACAAGCAGCCGAACCTCCGTTTGTTGTTGGGTTACAGTATTAATTAGGTAAGTAGAATGGAGGTAGCTGAGACATGTGTGTTTCCTCCATTCACAGAGTGGGAGGCAGCATTTGCTCCCTGAGACTCAAGGTCTCCTGCCCAGTCATGAAAAATTATTTATTGTGTCCTTTATAATAAAGCTGGTTCTCATCTGGCTATGTTTGTTGGCTTCTTTAGGATGGAAGTCCCTCCAGGAGCATTAGTACTAACACTGAGTTAATAAGAAACCCCAATTCCAAGAACTCCTGATTAATACTAATGAGAATAATTTGTAAGTCAAACAACTACAGATTACACACCCTGCTCCCTCCTTATGATTATGTGTGGATAGAAAGTGACCAAATAACTAAGTAACACTTACAAGGAAGGGACTAGGTCATTTTTATTTGATTTATATTGTCATTATAGGTTTTTATTGTATAATAGGGGCCCAGTGCACAAATTCGTGCACCTTGAAAGAAACTGGGCTCTAAGGCTGTGGTGGGCACATGGGCAGGTCTCGGCACATCCTCTGTGGCCCCACCCAGCCCCTCCCACTGTAGCCCTGGTCCCCTCTCTGCCAGCAGCCCTGCTCCTGCCACCACCACTCCCACGCACTAATAGCGCTGGCCCTGCTCGCACCTGCTGATGGCGTGGAGCGATTGGGGCTGGAGCTTTCAGGGGGTTTGAGCAGCGGCTGCTGCCCTGATTGCCCCTCAGGAGTAAGGGGAGGCAGAGAAGCCCTCAGGAGCAATCAGGGCTGGCAGCCGCCGCTCACACCCGCTGACGGTGCAGAGCAATTGGGACTGGTGCCTGGCAACAGCAGTGGGTGCGAGCACCAGGCAGGACTGTGGGGCATGGGAGCAAAGAATTTTCAGTAACCATCAGAGGCTTGCCCCGATGACAGCAACCGGCTCCCCACCTTGGTCTGGCACCCCTGCTCACTAGCTCCACCATCCCACTGCAGCTGACGCCCGCCTGCTGCTGACACCTGCCATGTTCCACTCGCACCCCCTGGTGGTCAGCACACATCATAGTGACCAGTTGTTCAGTTGTTCTGCTGTCCAGTCTATTTGCATATTAGGGTTTTAAATATATACATAATTAATTTGTCTATAGATTTCTAAAAGACATGATGTTGAAGGACTATGTTGAAAGAGAAATATCAGATATTAAACAATTTAAATATCTATTTCTTGATCAGATGCTCAACAACTATGCCCAAAGTTTACTATCTTGGTGTCATTTTATTTGCTATGAATCAAAGGGCTCATGTGCCTCTAGATGCAGAGGTGAGAAGAATAAGAGTGCCATGTTAGCATAGTGTTGATACTTACATATTTCATTTGCAAACTTAAGTCTAATCTGACAATAAAAAATTCTCTGCACCCTAGCTGGTTTGGCTCAGTGGATACAGTGTCAGCTTGTGGACCTAAGGGTCCAGAGTTTGATTCCAGTCAAGGGACTCTACCTCAGTTGCAGGCTCCAACCTGGCCCAGGCCCTGGTCGGGGCTCTTGCAGGAGGCAACCAATCGATGTGTTTCTCTCACATGGATGTTTCTCTCTGTCTTTCCTTCTCTCTTCCACTTTCTCTAAAATTCAATGGAAAATTATTCTGGAGTAAGAATTAACAAAAAACAAAAAAGTTCTCTGACTTTTAAAGTGGTTTATTTGGAAGTGTCTATTAACTTTAATTTTATCTCATGATTGTAGTCTACTGAACTCTTGGCAATCTACATGCCAGGAGGCTGCTGCTCTGCATTTCTTCAAAATCTTGAGGATCCACCTCCTAAGAAGTCAGCATCAACTTCAAGTGACTCCTTATCTTCAAGTCTTGTGCAGACAAGAGACACAGTGCTTTCATATTCTGGTTTTGGAAAGGCAATCCATGGGTCAAAAATATGTCTTTCTGGAAAGATACTATTGGCTTCTTTAGTGAAATACATTGCTATGAAATTATCCTATTAAAAAGTAATGTACAATTCACTACTTAGAACTATATCAACACATCAAGATCCTCTTTCAATAAGGAAAATGTCTTAAATTTTTGTTTCACAGTATTGAATAACATGCCTCATGAATAAAAGTTTCTGTAATTATTGATTGCAAATAGAGATGGATGGCTGAATATAGCTTACACAATTAACAAATACCTTTTGGGAGAATATTTAAGTAGAAACTAATTTTATTATAAAACTAGAGGCCCAATGCATGAAATTTGTGCAAGGGCTTCGGCCCTCGCAACCCCAGCTTCATCTGGAAAGTCATCGGGAAGGACATTCAGAAGGACATCTGGTCTAATTAGCATATTATGCTTTTATTATTATAGATACTCTAATTTTTTGAAAAGTGTAACTGTATTTTTTAAAATATTTTTATTGATTTCAGAGAGGAAGGGAGAGGGAGATAGAAATATCAATGACGAGAGAGAATCTTTGATCGACTACCTTCTGCGCTCCCAACACTGGGGATGGAGCCCACAACCCAGGCATGTGCCCTGACCAGGAATTGAACCACGACCTCCTGGTTCATAGGTCATGCTCAACCGCCGAGCCACGTCAGTGGGGCTAACAATGTATTTTTTTTAAAAGTATTAGGATTTATCATGATTTACATATTTTATGGGTACACTAAGTATTAATGTATGAATGTGTATGTGTATTTGAGGATCTCTGATAAAAGCCTGGTTGGCTGAAAGAGATAAAGAATAACTTCAGGTTGTGCTGCTAAAATATGCACATGCATTTATTACTCTGAGATGTGTTTTTATACTCCTTTGACTTCAACTAAAATAAAAGTCTATGTTGCAGAAAAGGGAAAGTAGAATGAATAAATTCATTTTTAATGAGAAGTGCTGTAATGGTCATATAGGAACAAAAACACAGAACTTTGTGTTGGAAGATTATAAATTAAATTCCATCTCACCAACTGCACGGTTTTTCATCTAAGACAAGTTATGTAACCTCTGCAAGCTCATGTACCTCCTTTGTAAAATGTGAATGTGCTGGGCGTTCTCAATTTGCCTGTGCATATCTACGCTCCATCTCTCTTCCCGCTCTATGCCTCGGGAGGTTGATTATTATGGAATAAACCAAACAAAAATCTTGGCCTTCTGACATTCACTTGGCTTTAGTGAAGCAGGTACCAGCAAAGGGTAATAATAGAAGTTCAATACTTATGCCCTGGGTCCTCTCTGTGCCAGGCTGCAGATTGACAATGCCGAATTTTTTCCAGGATGTTCTCTCCTACAGCGACAAGCCTTGCTGAGTGCTGGTAACCATCCTTTCACTTACAGATCTAGTGACAATGACCTGGGTTCCTTCACTCTCTCTTGTGGGTTTTTCTTAAATATACTTCTACCTGTGCAAGTTATTCATTTTCCCCTTTGACTATGAAATTGTCTGCTGGACCCATATTTATGTGGAGGGTAAATAAAATCCCAGCAACATATGGTTTTTGGATGGATTGAATGGTATATGTGTGAAGACAGGTAAGAGTATTAGTCGTCACATAAGCATTAGTTGGAATAATCTAGTTCATGTACCTCTGAGTCTGGATTTGAAGTGCATGCCTGACTGAAGCAACATCAGCAGTGCCTTCCTGATTGAAAGGAGCTAGTCTGCTTTCAGCATTTCAAACTCCAGCTTCTGCCAGCCTCAACAGTTTTCTCAAGACACACAACTCTCTGAACAGTTATTACTAAGGTGCATGAGGAGCATCTCGCCCACTCCTGTAGTTTAGAATGGTGCTCCTTAGCAACACTCATGTTTGAAGGTTGCTCTGTCTAACAGTTGGCAAGTATGTGAATTTTCTAAGATGTCTTTCAGGAAAGTGACAATTGCAATGTTGTTAGGAAAGAAAAGGATCAGCATTGCTGACATGATGACAGTGCCTCAGTTGCTGGATAACAAAGGTGTCAAGAACCTGAAAATGGTTAGGAATTCTTGACATTTTTCTACAGGGCAAAGGGATCTCATATCACATGTTGCAGAAGTAAGAGTCAATGCAAAACAAATGATGCCTCGGGATGTTCTATTCATTTGAAACTCTTGATTAGGGAAAAGTAACAAGTATGACATACTAAGCTCAAATGTTGGAATAAAGAAGAATACCCCTCTCCCCCACCCCATCAATCTGCCTGTACTGTGGTACAATGTTAAAGTGAAAACATCATAAAAACACCATTCTAAAAACAAAGTTTTCTGTCACAGATCAATTCAAGCTCAGCGGATGGTCTTGGGCACTATGATGGTTAATTTTTATGTGTCAACTTGACTGGCCTAAAGAATGACAAGATTGCTGATAAAAACCAACTCTGGATATGTCTGTAAGAGTGTTTCTGGAGCAGATTAGCATTTTAATCAGTAGAGTAAAGAAGATTGCTTTCACCAATGTGGGAAGGCATCATCCGGTCTTTTAAGGGTTCAAATAGAACACAAATACCTTTGCTTGAGCAGAGGTATTCATCTTCTGCTATGGGACATCGGCATTTCTGGGTCTCGGGCTTTCAGACCAGGACATATGCCATCAGCCCCCAAATTTTCGGGCCTTTAAAATCATACTTACAATATTGGCTCCCGTTGGTTCTCAGGTCATTGGATTCAGACCGAGTTAGATCACCAGGTCCCCTGGTACTTCAGATTGCATATGGCAGATCTTGGGACTTCTTGGCATCTGTAATTGCATGGCCCAACTCTTATAATAAATATCCTCTTAGATATTTCTTATTGGTTTAGTTTCTCCGGAGAATGCTGATCAATACAGGCACATCATTATCCAATATAGGTCTCATTTTAGTAAAGCATAAGATGAGAGTAAATAATTATGAACTTATCCACATTATGCATGAGATTGATGGGAGAAATAAATCAACATACCTGTAACAATTATGATGTCTCATTGTAGACAAATTGCTTAACCTATCTAGGATCAGTTTATTTATCTATAAAAGGAGAAGTATATACTGGAGTCAAATTTTTCAAGCTGGTCCTTAAAACCAGTAGGGTCTTTCAAAGGTTATAATGACAAGTAGGTATTAGAGTTACTGGGAGGATCACTTTGTAAGTTATATGAATGTCTACCACCATGTGGTACACCTGAATATAATATTGAATGTCAACTGCATTTGAAAAATTAAAAAAATAAAAATAAAGAAAAAGTAAAAAGATCCTAACTTAACTGTAAAATAGATTTTCTTTTGAAATTATATAATCTCAGTGTAGAAGCTTATGACATTGCAAGCAGTGAAATATATCTTAATTAGCCATTTAAATTGGGTAGTCTGACCTATACCGCTGAGTTCATGCTTGGATCTGAGATGTGTACAACCCAACAGAGCCAGTCTTAAAAGTATAAGATGACATTGATAGGACTAGGAGATCTATCCAAATTGAAAAAAAAGTTACAAGGATTAAACATGAGAGAAACAATGCAGATTTTGAATTAAGCAAGGACATCCTCACTACATGATGGAAAATATTTTGTAATGCCTGATGTACAAACAGATTCAGAATATTATCATGCTCCTTCCAACTCCAAAATGTTAATGTTTTTTGTTTTGTTTTAATGCATGCATAACTAAGAAAAAAAATCAGAAGTGTGACACACATGGGCAATCCCATCTGATCAGGATTATTTTTCCTTTTTCTCAAAAATGTTTAAACCAGGAAGCTACTTTGTATTATGCACTTTGGAGTTTGCCTTCCAATTTCCTAAATATTTCTCTAAATTAAAGGTTATTCTAGTTGCAAGAATAACATTTCTTAATAATATATTAAAAATAAAACAAAACAGACATCATTTTGAAGTTCCTCTACGAAGTGCTGTTCTACCATTTGAGAATGTAGAATCTCTATGGATGGGTTAAATTGTTCAAGTTTAAAGAGCTAGGAAGTGGTGTATTATAATTTAAATCCACATACTCTGTTTCCAAATCTCCCTTCAAACCACTACTATATGTTGCTATTCAAATATAATACTTTATTTAGGATGAAGATAATAACAAAACACATGTGAACACACACACACACACACAGAGCTTACTCTTCTTTGAATATATCTATTTCATTTACTAAGAGATTTTCCACTTCCTCTTCCCATATGTGGATTATTTATAAATACATAGAATTTTCCTTACTCTGACTAAGGCTACTTTATATTAGAATTAAAGTAATATGATAACTGATATAAAGCTATACTGAATATGTAAACTATAAATTTAAATAATAAAATAAATGCTTTTAAACTTGTCACCCAACAGGAATTATAATATTGCAAATTCTCTAATCTGTCCAGCTGCTTGTCACCATAGGACAGATAACCAATAATCAGAATTGTTATTCACTAGACTTGAATATTTTTGTATTTTATAATAAATAAATGTCTGTATTCCTAAAAATATATTGCCTCATTAGAGCTTCATTAAAATATAGTATTATTCTCTAGTTATCATTAAGTTATCATTATGTTTCTTCAATTCATTCATGCTGTTTCATGGTTCTTTCATATTCCCTTTTGTGTAATACTCCATTAGGCCAGGGTTTAGCAAACTTTTTCTGTAAGTAAATATATAGGAAATATATTTGGCTTTGTAGGGCATATCGAACTCTGCTGTGATATAGGAGAAGCTACCATACACAATATATAAACCAATGAGTATGGCTGTTTCACTAAAATATGATTTACTAAAACAGGAGGCTCGCCCTCTTTAGCTCATGGGCCATAGTTTGCCAGTCCCCGCATTACATGAATATAGCCAGATTTACTAATCTGTCCTCCAGTCTAGAGACACTTCTGTTGTTTCTAGTTAACTATCATAAATGATTCTTGCTTTGAACATTTTACCATGTTTCCTGGCACAAATGTGCATGCTTGGAAATAAAGTTTCTAAATTTTGGTTTTGCATATTTTAAAAGATAAAGACATATTTTTCCCAGAGCGATTTTTAGCAATTTTCTATCTCACTAGAGTGTATAAAAGTTTCTGTTGATCCACACTCTTGCCAAAATTTGGTATTGTTAGCTATCTTACTTTTTGCTTATCTAGTAAATATAAAATTGTATCATATTGTGATGTGTATGCATTTCCATAGTATCAACAAAAATTATGCCTTCAGTTCTTTGTAGAGACATCTATTCTTTTGTTTCTTTAAAATGTCTATACTTGTCTTTTGCCTATTTTTATATTTGATTTTTCCTTTTTTTTCTACTGGATAAAACTATTCTTGAAAGTGATTACAAATATTTTTCAAATATCTTGCTCTGGTTTGTGGATTGTCTTATTTTCTTTATAATTCATTTCAATAAGCAGCTTTTGATATTTTAGTTTATTCACGCAATCCTTTTTTGGCTTTGGATAGTACACTTTATGAGAACACAGTCATTAAGGTAGTTAATATTGCCTTCAAATTTGCTTTTAAGTTTATTTATTTAAAAAATTTGTTATTAATTAAGGTATTACATATGTGTCCTTATCCCCTCATTCCCCCTCCCCCCAACTCCCCACTCGTGCCCTCACCCCCCTGGTGTCTGTGTCCATTGGTTAGGCTTATATGCATGCATACAAGTCCTTTGGTTGATCTCTCACCCTTACCTCCACCCTCCCCTACCTTCCCTCTGAGGTTTGACGGTCTGATCCATGCTTCTCTGTCTCTGGATCTGTTTTTGTTCATCAGTTTATGTTGTTCATTATATTCCACAAATGAGTGAGATCATGTGATATTTATCTTTCTCTGACTGGCTTATTTCGCTTAGCATAATGCTCTCCAATTCCATCCATGCTGTTGCAAATGGTAAGAATTCCTTCTTTTTTACTGCAGCGTAGTATTCCATTGTATAGATGTACCACAGTTTTTTAATCCACTCACTGTTGATGGGCACTTAGGTTGTTTCCAAATTTTAGCTATTGTAAATTGTGCTGCTATGAACATAGGGGTGCATATATCCTTTCTGATTGGTGTTTCTAGTTTCTTGGGATATATTCCTAGAAATGGGATCCCTGGGTCAAATAGGAGTTCCATTTTTAGTGTTTTGAGGAAACTCCATACGGGTTTAAATCTTTAATCCATCTGAAATTGGTATTTATCATTTCTATCTATGTCTACTGGGTATGGTAAAAAAAAAATGCAATCTCAGATTCACACCTCAGTTAAATACCCACCACCATTGTCCTACCACCTTTATTTTATAGATCACTTCTTTCTCAATTAAAAATGATGTTCCTTTGGCCTTACATCAAGCTCTGTACATGGTTTTTTCTGGGCTCACATTCTGTTTCGTTGGTTAGCGTGTTTATCTCTGACTTACTGCCACATGAGTTTAATTAATATAGTTTCATTAATGCCTGAATAGCTGGAGGAAATCACTTATTTTAGGAGTGTCTTTGTTACACTTAGTCCTTTTGCCTCTATTAGAAATTTAGAAATATTGTATTTCAATTTCTTCAAATATTTTGCTGGAAGTTTAATTAAAATTCTATTAAAACTATCAATCAATTTTCAAAGAAATAATACCCTTAAAATAGTGATATAATTAATATTTTTAGGTATGTTTTAGATTTTTTCATGAGTACTATGTATATCTTTTGATTCATGTGCTGCTTTTGTTAAAATCATTAACTTTTAAAAATTGTTTTTAAATTTGCTTCTGGAGTATGGAAATGCAAAATTACTAATATTCTATCAATTAATATTTTTACAGTTTTCTTTATGTAAGTCAGAGGTTCTCTCCTCACATTCATGTCTTTTTTGCATGGACTAGAAAATTCCTTTTGCATAGAATATGCTATTATGGGTTCCATGTTCCATTTCATTCATGAAGATAATGCTTAATGATTGCCAGTAGGAATAATGTTGGCCACTTATTTTGGATTAGACATTCTTTATCAGATTAAAGCATTTACCTCTTGTTTTTATTACCTAAATTTTATTTTATAGTAATAAATAGGTATAGAAATTTATAATATACTTGCCCTATTTATTACAATAATAACATTAATTTCTGAAAGTTAGTGCAAAATGACTTTTATAGATTACTATATCAATGTCTTATTAATATAATATTAAACCATCATTGCAGTCCTCATATGGGCTTAATGTAGTCACAATATATTGTCTTTCTTTTTAATGAACTGATAGATTTTATCTGTAAAATGTTCTTCAGAAGTTTTAATACACATTCATAAATAGTATTGCCCTGTAACTTTCTGTCTGGATTTGATATCAAGATTCTTCTGGCCCCATAAAATGAGATGAGTCATATATCTATTTTTTCTCTTCTCTGGATGATTTGTTTAAAATATTATTTAAATTGTCTGTTAATTAAATACTGTAGAACTCACATGTGACACTATTTGGTTCTTACATTTCTGTTTGTGAATATTTTGAGCACTAATTTATCATATCTTTTAGAGATATAAATATTCAGTTTTTATATATATTGAAAAAAGATTTGCCTATATCTTTCTAATTATTTGTTCTTTTTAGCTAAGTTTGTAAAGGTCAGCATTAAGTTTTTGCTGTTTTTAAAGTCTACTGAAATTCTATTTATGCCCCTAATTTTGTTTGTAAAGTTGCTTATTACTATAATCTATTCATTTTCTTGATACAATCTACCATAGAATATCATCATTTTCAAAGCAATATTTTAATTAAATCTCTTAACTATAGTTTTATGTTTCATGTATTATTATAGGTTATATTTTCATTATATTTCTGTTCTCTATTTACTTTTAGGCAGTCTCTTGTTATTTTTTTAGCTTCTTCTTTTTTATATACAATATAAGATTTAAGGTTTCCTCTTCAGATCTCAGTTTCAAGTTCTTCATATAAGTTTGAGCCCTCAAAAAGATAGACTCAAACTTTTTACTCAATCTGATCCCCTTATTATGTACTCACATGTTTACCTTCAAAGTAATATCAAATTGTTTTTATGCATATTTATCAGTATATTAAATACCATGCTATGAAAAAGGTCTGAGCACATAAGGTACCTTGATAGAGCTTGCATCATAATTTCAGGAGAAACTGATTAAAAAGATAAACACTAGTACTATCCATCTTACAATGGATATATTATAATCCTCCACAATATTCCATAACAACTGGACCTAGGTGTTGTGGTCTGAATGACTGAGTCCTCCACAAATTCATACATTGGATGAAGCACTACCTCTCAATATGGTCATATTAGGAATTGGGACTTTGGGAAGTAATTAGATTTAGATGAGGGTGTGAGGATAGAGCCCCCATGATGGGATTAGTGCCCCATAAGAATAGAGAGAGACACCACAGCTTTCTCTCTCTGCCAGGTGAGGATCCAGTGAGAAGTTAGCATTCTATAATCCAGGAAGAGCACTGAGGAATCTGTGAGCATCTTGATCTTGGACTTTCCAGCCTCCAGAACTGTGAGAAATAAGCTTCTGTTTATGGTACTCCGTCTAAGGTATTTTGTGATAGCAGCCCAAGCTGACTAAGGCATAAGGCATTTTAGTGTGGGAACTTTTTACCATCATTGATTCCAGACTTGTTGCACTGAAAGCCACTGTAAGTGGTCCGGCAGTTGAGCTTTCTAGAGAAGAGTAGCATTAAAGGGGGCACAGCAACTGACCAATGTTGCAAGGACTTCCACGTGTGATATAGGCTCATAGGATTTAAAATTATGGAGAAAAATGCATCTTATATCCCAGAAAACCTAAGTATATGTACTTATGGTGTTACTGTTATTTATGGGATGGTAAAAGACAAGTTTTCTCTGGAGAAAAAAAATTTCCCTCTTTTAGTAGCTAAGCAGAGAACTAGCTCACCATATCTGAGTCCAAGAACAAAACATAATTTCTGCCACTGGTTTTCACATACCTCCCCTTTCTTAGAGAGACATTTATTCATTCACAATGCATCCATTATTATACAGTCAAATAGATGGCCTCTGTACACCATCAATATAGAGACAGAACCGACAATTTGGCAGTATGCACTTGTAGATTCTCTCTGCCCATTCTAACCTTTGGTATGCTGAGAGCATGGGGGATTGTGCCAACTGTATGGTTTCTCTGCCTATTAGCTTTCCCAGATATATGTGTGGTGTTGCTGATATGTAGCCAAGATCCCACTGCGCATCACTTGAAAGAGGCAAATACTTAAGGGAATAGGTAAACATGTAAAATGTGCCATAGTGTGATAGCTTAATTTAACATGTAATAGACTCATGCACATGGGTGCATAAATGCTTTTACATCTGGATAATTTCATATCAAAATGCTAAAAGGGGTTTTATTCTTTGTGCTTTGATATATTTTCCAAATGATGCTGAGTGAAAACTTAGTATTTGATCTATATTGAAAAATAAACCAATGTAATTTTTTCATTAAAAGATTATACAGTCAACTTAGGCCTAATTTAATATTCTACCCTCTTAAGTTTCACTTTTCACAATTAATCTGATTCTGCAAGTTTCAACTTTTTGCTAATGGGAAGATAAACATCATAATCTTTAAATATCATAATGGAGCCCTAGCCGGTTTGGCTCAGTGGATAGAGTGTCAGCCTGCAGACTGAAGGGTCCAGGGTTCAATTCCAGTCAAGGGCAGGTATCTCGGTTGCAAGCTCCTCCCCGTCCTGGGCCCTGGTCGGGGCTTGTGCAGTAGGCAACCAATAGATGTGTTTCTCTCAAACCAATATTTCTGGCTGTCTTTCCCTCTCTCTTCTACTCTCCCTAAAAATCAGTGGAAAAATAGCCTCGGGTGAAGATTAAATATCATAATGGATATTGTTACTAATGTCTAGACTCACCATTTCATAACCTGAGGATATTTAGTATCTCAGAGCATCTAAATCCATTTTTATTTTTTTAAAGGATTTATTAAGGCATGTTCTTAACTACTTCCTAGGAGTCAGATAATGTTCCATCTAAACTGCATCAGTGAGTCATATTTCTCAATGGTTCTATAAACGCTCAAATGCAATACTTTTTTAAATGTCTTCATACTTTTTTATGTTTCTATCACCATAAAAATACTGATGTTTAGGAAATAAAATAAAAGGAGCCCAACTTTTTGTTATATCACAACTTGCAGACCTCTAAGTTAGTCATGTCTCTAAATAGGTCCTGATGTACTCCTAGTGAACATCACAATTTTAAAATTGCATAAAAATTATATGACATGTAGAAAATGATGCCTTTAAAAATGCTCCCTAGTATACTTGCTCTCAAGAGCCCATTGGTGGCTGCAGCCAAAAATGTGCTTAGATTGTAGCTAAGCAAAGAAAAAAAGAGAAAAAAGAAAAGAAAGACTCATAGACATAGACAATAGTATGGTGATTCTCATTGGAAGGGTGGTGGGAGGAAGTAAAGGAAGGGGGATAAATGGTGATGGAAGAAGACTTGGGATGACAAACACACAATACAATAAACAGATGATGTGTTGCAGAATTGTATACCTGAAACCTATGTGCTTTTATTAATCAAGGTCACCCCAATAAAATCAATGAAAAAGAGTTAGCTAAGGTATTCCAAATCATTTAACTGAAAGGAGAAGCAACATTAAGTCTCTATATGACTGATATTGTATAAGCCCATGTTGTTCCAGATACTCTACTCATAGGCAGACACATTCACTGTATGTGAAACCATGATTTAAATATGTAGGAAAAGGCAGGAATAGTAATTGTCACAAATTTGAGGAGCCATTTTCATTGATGAACTTGTAAAGTCTTAAAATCATGGCATTGATTTGTTTTTGTCTGCAATTTTATTCAAACATTTCCCCTCCAAAATAATAACTATAACATAATCATCGAAGCTTAAGATATGTATATGAAGAGTTCACTGCAGTCCCCAAATTCTGTATGTATTTATTAATACAAATATATTACTTTTATTGGGAACTATTAAATTAAGATATAAGGGAACAATAATTTTAGTAAGCAGTAGGCAGGTAATTTGCTGCTAATAAGACAGTGATTTATTTAACTTAGAAGCAATCATTTAGTCATTTCACATTTTGTGATCCTAAAAGTAACTATGTACTTTGTAGATGAATAAAAATTGCTATGTTAATAGAATGATTTTAGCTCTCAAGTAACATTTATGGCTAGGTTTCTTCTTTCCCCCATTTCAATGTTTATACTTTTGTGTTTTCTTAACTTTATACAATATATTCTAATTAAAATTTCCTGATGTGTCTGATTATCTTCCTCTTCAATACATGAATTCACTAAAAAAATTCATGTTTAGAAGAATAAAATACAATGACACCACTTATGACTGATTTATGAAAATAATTTTTCTAATCAATTTAACAATTATTGATTTTCTGTTATATTCAAGGCAAGAGTAGAATAATATCCAAGTTGTAGCTTTTCATTTTATACTCACCATATATAATTTATTACAAAAGGGAAATATTTGTGGCAATTCTACATTTGATTTATTTTCAAAGTAGTTTTTATTTCCTTTTTAAAAAATAATATTAAAAAATTGAGACAGAAACCTAATGAACTGGATTTCTGCTGAAGTCAACAAAATTTTCAGGAAGATTATAATATAACACTACCACTTTAAATCATCTAAAATTTGTGGAAATCATTTTATTTGCTGATTAATAGGTACTCTTTCACGTGAGGCCCCAATACAACCAGCTTGTGAAACAGGGAAGGACATCAGTGCTAGGATTAGAAGAGGCAGGCCATACTATGGTTGGATCACGGAGTATGAGATAAGAGCGATCAGGCACAGGTTGGACACTGAGAAGAAACAAGGTCAGGCAGTAATGGTCCTCTAGTGTTAATGTGCTTAATTGTGTTCACCTGAAATCCATATGTTGAAGTCCTAACCACTAATAACCATGAATGGACTGTATTTGGAGACAGCGCCTTTAAAAAAATAAATAAGATAGCATAGTGTCACATGGGTGAGCCCTAATCCAATATGACTACAATAAAAGGAAATTAGGCCACAAACAACACAGATTAAAAACCATGTGTGGACAAAGAAAGAAGATGGCCATCTGCAAACCAAGGAGAGAGGCCTCAGAAGAAACCCTAGTCATAGCTTAATATACTGAGCACAGAGACTTCACCATCAGCTAAGGTAACTCACTATACATTTGAACAGATCTGATTGCTAAATTTATAAGTAAAATTATAAAAATATATAAAATTAATATACTTATGTTTATAAAAATTATATATGTACATATTTCTTTTCCATAGATGAAACTTCCCATGAACCTCCTTATAACTTTGTGGTTCTGATGTCTTTTTAGGAGTTACTCAGAATGGTGCTACTCTAATTTGACCATGAAAACCCTTCAGATATTTAAGGATAGCTACCAGTTCTTATCTAAATACCCTCTTTAATATGAAGAGTGAGGCAAAAGTAGGTTTACAGTTATATTATTGTCCATATTTTCATATAGACAATAATACAATAATTACGAAGTAAAAATCCTATCTAATAAAGAGGGAATATGCTAATTGACCATCACACCCTCACAAAGATGGCAGTGCCCACAGCCAATAAGGAGGGAATATGCTAATTGACTGCCACACCCTCAAAGATGGCAGCGCCCACAGCCACAAGATGGTGGCGCCCAGTCCCCTCAGCCCCACCGGGGCAGCAGGCGGGTCCAGCCGCTCCACGTGCCTGCCTCTGGAGTTACCCAGTACCCTCAGCCCCCAGCCACCCAGGGCCAGCCCAAGGTGCAGGCAAGCCTCGGATGGCGGCTGCCTAGCCGCCCAGGGCCACCCGAGGCTCAGGTAACCAGGGCCAACCGAGGCTTGCGCTGCCGGCAGTGGCAGCAGCAGAGGTGTGATGGGGGCGTTGCCTTCCCCTGATCTCCAGGTTGCCTCCTGCCCCTGAGGGCTCCCAGACTGAGAGGTTGTAGGCCAGGCTGAGGAACCCTTGCTCCTAAACTCCTTGAATTTTCATGCACCAGGCCTCTAGTATAAGAATAAACTGTGTTCTTGCTAATCACAACTTTTGCCCCACCCTGTACTTAGCCTATGACATATAATTTTTAAACTCTTCGCCACTCTTTTGAGGCTAACCTGGATTAAAATTACTTTCAGTGCATGTCTTAAAAATGCATCATTGAGTGAAGACATAATACTTCTGATAAATTTAACTTTTGTCATGCAAAGTACACAGTATTGATCAAATTCCTTCCTTTTAGCTTATGAGTTTTTGTTTGTTTGTTTTTTGAAACATTTCTTTTTTTTTTTTAATATATTTTATTGATTTTTTTACAGAGAGGAAGGGAGAGGGATAGAGAGTTAGAAACATCGATGGGTGAGAAACATCGATCAGCTGCCTCCTGCACACCTCCCACTGGGGATGTGCCCGCAACCAAGGTACATGCCCTTGACCGGAATCGAACCTGGGACCTTTCAGTCCGCAGGCCGACGCTCTATCCACTGAGCCAAACCGGTTTCGGCTGGAACGTTTCTTATGAGCAAACTGAGACACAGAATGGATAAGTAATTATCCAAAGCAAAAAGTTGCAAAGCCAAAATCCAAGCTGTATCTACCTGAGTCTAGGCCAGGGGTGGGCAAACTTTTTGACTCGAGGGCCACAATGGGTTCTTAAACTGGACCGGAGGGCCGGAACAAAAGCATGGATGGAGTGTTTGTGTGAACTAATATAAATTCAAAGTAAAGGAGCAGAGGGGAGAGCAAGAGAACCAGATAGAACAGCCGGATCCGGCCCGCGGGCCATAGTTTGCCCAAGGCTGGCTAGGCTCAATTTTGGCAGCTATATCCTATGCCTTCTGAACATTGTTGGATCGTAAGTTCAGTACAAACTTTGGTTGAATGTTTATAAACTATTCTATCAACTCAACCTTGCTTTGGGGACAATTTGAAACCATTTGGTCTTATGAACACACTTTTTAATACATAATTTGCCTATAATTGATTTTATAAATGACTTTCTATCTGAGATCAGAAGTTCCCACTTATTGCTTTTCTTCTTCTTATTCAATTTGCTCTAATTTCAAATGTCAATGTAAGTTTATAAAATATTGATTCTGGAATCAAATTACTTCCTATCCATTTTCACTTAGTGTGCTGAAATTTTGATAAGAGTGCTTTGTTTATGTTCAAAAATTATACAGACATAGGGACTAGTAAAAATGTTATGGTCATGTCTTGATAGTTGAATGGACAGGCTTGATTGTTTGTTTTTTTTTTTAATATATTTTATTGATATTTTACAGAGAGGAAGGGAGAGGGATAGAGAGCTAGAAACATCGATGAGAGAGAAACATCGATCAGCTGCCTCCTGCACACCTCCCACTGGGGATGTGCCCGCAACCAAGGTACATGCCCTTGACCGGAATCGAACCCGGGACCCTTCAGTCCGCAGGCCGACGCTCTATCCACTGAGCCAAACCGGTTTCGGCCAGGCTTGATTGTTTATTCATCTAATTGTGAATCTATCTCAACCTCACTGTAATATTAATCATTCAATTTTTACCTAGATTCTTAGATGGGATTAATTAAATAGGTTTCCAAATATCTTGTTAAAAACAAAAGTTTATGTATACAGTATTTATATACTGTATCATTATATTGTTATCAGAGAAATGCATGGATAGTCTTTCTCCCTTGCTATTGGGGGTGGGGTCCTTATGTTATCTGGAGAAAAAGAATTTTCTGAGAAAAAGAATTTTCTGAGACTCCCATGGGAACATGAGTGATCTTTATTTAGGTGGAATTACATCCCTCAGGTTTCAAAGTCTCATTTCTCTTAATCCGGTCCTGGAAGATGTGCAGTTAGGTATTCAGCAGAGATAGAAGCAAAGCTAGTGTCCGAGTTTCCATTCTATAGTAGAACAGGGTCCGGTTTAACATCAGGCTAGTTGCAGTCCATTTGCTCAGTGTGTGTGGGGTCCACCTGGCCATGAGCCATGTGGGCAAGCCAGGAGCACGAACCAAGAGAACTCCTTTGTTTAGGAGCTTAAGTATCTCCAATCCTCCTGCACTTGCAGTGGCCACACCTACCTACTGGCCAATGACCTGTTCCCAGGGGTGGCTTCCCTATATCATCCAGATGTGTCTATTCTTCCCTATCCAGTCCCTTCCCCCAGTGGTGGCTTCCTGGAAAGTGTTAAATTGCAGCTTCTTGGTAAAGCCGCACAAATGCCATGCCTGTGAAATCTGGCCTTCACTTTCCTCCTTTCCTGTTAATTAATAACCAGGCTATTACAAGGGTATCAATAGCAAAAAAATTAAAAGAAGTTAGTAAGACATAAAATAAAGTGAAGAATGTTAGTGTTTTCTTTTGCATTTCCAGGACAGGGTAGAAAATAATAGTTTTAAACTGAGTAGAAATGAGACCTAGACAGTGTCATGTAACAACCATTTTAAAATTCTAATTGCTTAAAGATATTACCAAATAATAATAATAGTAATAATAATAAACTATTTTACATAACTTGCATGCCTGTTATAAGTATTAAATAAAAATGATCTTTCAAAGCATTATGAACATTTACTTTTCAAACCACCTACCTAATGTTATTAACAAAAGCTTTTTTTAAAGTTTTCTCACTGTTCTTTTAATTCTTCAGTGTTTCTAGTCTCCCTGGGTGTTTTCATTTATTGCTAAGTTTTTAGCAATAATCTATATGTTTATAACTCCAAAATCCATAGTAGCAGCAGGTATCTACATGCACTTTAAGTACAGCATTTGCAATGTGGAAGTTATCAGCTTCACCACTCCCATTCCACACAATGTTAGTGACTCCAATAATCATTAAGTTATTCAAGCTACAAAACTCAGACTCCAATATATGCCTTCCTCTTCTTCATCCTTAAAATATCTCAACACTGTGCCCTAAATATAGTTACTATGAATGTGTTTTTCAGATGCTTCTCCCATTCTTCAGGTTTTATTATATCAACGCTGAAAAATCACAGAAATATAACTAGCCCGTCTGTCTCCAGGCATGTCAATCTGCCACACAGGCATTAGTCATCAAAAAAAAAGTGTGATTATGGTATTCAATATTTTAAAATCTGCCAATGCTTTCCATTCAACCACTAGGCAATTTCAAGCCTTCAACATGGCATATAGTTTTTTTAATACTCTAATCTCAGTTTTGAATTTTACTAAGCTACTCATATGTTAAAGATAACAGAATGTAAGTCTTTCAACAGAAATATCACTTTCAAGAATATGAAGTTTTATATTTCAAAAATACCTTCAAGTATGTTATTATGGAAATAATCTATTCTTTATTGGGCTTTTTGCATTAATTAAATAGTTTAATGTTTTTAACATTTTAATTTCATATAGAGATGTATCACAAACTGTTCACTGCTTAGACTTCCAAAGCTCTTAAACTAATTCTTTTATCCTCAAATTGACATCAGCTTTTCCAACAATTATCTAACAACTGTTTTTATGCTCTTTTTACAGTACTTCATGTTCTTACTGTCTCATGCTTATTTTTGCCAACCCATTTTGATAAGATTGTTCCTTCTCTGTAGAACCCCTATTCTCACCATCATTTCAGTCTAGACATACTCCATCCTATCAGCTGATATCTTCTCATCATCAAGAGCCCCATGCTGACACTGTAATCATGAAGCAAGCTTCCCTAACAACGGTATGTGCCTGGCACTGCCCCACATACACAATAAACCATATATAGTGAGTTTTCACTTAACAGTATTGACAGGTACTATGACTTAGAATAAAACAAATTTTATTATAGGTTAATTTATATAGACAAGAGTAAAGTTCTTACGGAATTTCATCAATGTTACAACAAAACAATACTGAACCAAACAACATTACTCAAGGACCTGCTGTATATTGCTATAAAATAGCATGTAATATTTTAATATATTTATGTTTATTCATAGATCTTCTGAATAAGATGGTAAACACCTTGAGGACAATATTTATGATTTTTTTCTTTTCAAACCAATATGCATCACATAGTCATGTAGTCAACGATTAACAATTATTTGTATAATTAACATGCAGTATAGTTATAAATAACAATAGTGGATAGTTACAACATTAAGGTGAAATGTTTATATATTGTTTCTTTACAGTCCCCAAAAATGTCAAAGAAAAAATTAAAAAAAAGAAAGAAAAGAAAAAAAATTCATTGGTTTATAAAATTTATGATACACTTTCTTACTCTTTTAGAAGCCCTCATATTTGTCTATGGGCAGGCTATTGAGGCATTAACTATTCCTTTGCAGTTGTATTTTAGTTGCTTGGATTCTGTGAAACTAATACAAGATTTAGAATTAGAGTGAGGATAAGTAACAGGAAAGCCACGGGTAGGACTACATGTTCAAATGTTGCCTGTAGTAATCAGTCAAAGCCCACAATATAGAGGAATTGTTAGCTTCCTAGCTACAAATGCTGCATAATTGATATAGTTTGAATATATATGATATAAATGGCCCTGCTTACTAGTTTGAGATTCTGTTATAGTCACTTCATATTAATTCAATTTTTAAAATGTTAGGGTTAGAGTTAGGGTTAGGGTTAAGGAAAAAATGTAATATTTAGATAGCCTAATTGTCAGGAACCTTATACATCTCTTATAATATTTTCTTTAACATTGTCCAATAATTTTAACAATTTGCCAATTTATTCATGCATTCAAGAATTATTTGTTGAATGCCTACTATGTGAGGCACATGTGGGGCATTTGGAATATATTAGAGAATTATACAGTCAAAATCCCATTTGTTCCCAATACTTGCCATTTTTATTTTTAATAGTTGTCTTAAGTATTAAATATTTTACATTGTAATTATTCTAGTGGGTGTAGAATGATATCACATTATGGTTTTAATTTTAATTCCCCTGACAAAGATATTGACCACCATTAATTTTCTTGCTTGACATTTATATTATCTTCCTGGATAAACTCTGTCTTTAAGCCTTTTACTCATTTTTAAAAATTAAGTTGCTTATCTTTATTTTTCAAGTGTAAGATTTCTATGTATTTTTATCAGTAGAAGTAATTTTAGGTATATGTTTACAAATATTTCCTTCCACATGTATCTTTCTTTTCACTTTCTTATTGTGATTTTGATGAGCAGAGTTTTCCATTTTGATGAAATCCAATTTTTTTTCTTTTTGATTAATGTTTTTTGCATATTCTGTAAGTCATATTCCAGACATTTTATTGATTAAGATTTTGTCTTTAGGTATACAAAATATCTCAAATTAAGTTTGATGTGTGCTGTGAGATAGAGATTGAGGTTTACCTTTTCTATAGAATCACCTTTTTCCAGTATAACTTATTGAAAAATATTTTCTTTCTTTCATTCTATTTCCTTAATTTTAGTATCTCTGTTATTCTATTTCTGGACACTCTATTCTCTTCCACTGAAGCATTTGTATGTGATTCAGCCAATGACGTATGATCTTATAAACTGTGATTTTACAGCAAATTGTAGAATCAGCTAGTGTGAGTGCTCTAGCTATTGTCTTTATTTTCTTGATAATTTTGGCAATTTTAGGTTATTTTCCTGCAGTTTTGCTATCAGCTTGGCAATTTTTATAATAATAACTTCCCTTCTCTCTCTGTGTGTGTGTGTGTGTCTCTCTATCTCTCTCTCAGTCTCTCTCATGGATCTATATCTATGAAAGTATGAAACATACATCTTTCTTAGATATATATTTTGGAATAATACTATATGGCCAGCAAATTCAAAGCAAAGAAAATACGTTGTGAATTATAGGATATAGAAATTTTTATCAGAATATGGGCCATTTAAATTACCTTTATTTATACATCAGAAAGCTGAAGCAAGGTAGATTATTTTATTTTCTTCTTTCAGCTTTGTCAAAATAGCTTGAGTTTACAGCATGGAGGTGCTTTTCTAGGATCACAGAAATAGCTAATGGGAATATTTCCTAAATCCACCTGGTGTTCTTTCACTTAGTCACACATGCTATCTCAAGATTAACCTGGCCTATCATATCTCCAAAATCAATATTACACATTTGCAAAAGGTGTCATAATATTCCAATCGAAGTATTCTATTCCCAGCAAATTGTATGTTCTGATCCTAAGCCACTGTTTCATTCTGTTTTCTTTGCCAGGAATACTTCTCCCCTTAACCACATATCTGAATCTTTACCATCATTCAGGTTAGTTCCAAATTATTATTTGGCATTTGTTACTGACAGCTTTGTTAGGCAATGGTTTGTATGCATCTTTTATTTCTACTAATAAGGGTCATGTATGTAAAGAGTGGAAAATGGAAAAATAGTATCTTAAGAATTATAATTCTTACCATATCACTGGCAAAAAAAAAAAAAAATCACAGATGGATACTTAGAAAATGAATATTGATTAGCTAATGATAGCGAATTTTAGTGTATTTTTACTATAAGCAAATATTTTTCTAAATTGTTCTTTCAATTATGACTCAGGTGATTTTTATTATGCATATTTTACAAATGAGAACATTGAGAAGTTAAATAACTTGCCCAAAATCATAACTGTAATAGTGGTGAGGTTAGGATTGTACAAAAACAATCTAACTTCAGAGTGTTGTGAACATAAGACCACAGAAATTATTGATAGATATTGAAAATCTATCAGTTCTCTTAAGTTTTAGCTAAAACCCTCCAAACATTATAAACTTTGCCTTTGTTTGAATGCATGTATTATATATCATTTTTTAAATATCAAACAAAATTGAAATCTTCTTTAATTATACTAAAAGCCATGATACGTCTATGATAAAAAGTTTTAATATTAAATTCTTTTATATTAGGAGAAAAAGGGTATCATTAAAATTTTTATGGACCTAGGATTAGATGGTTATCACCTTAGTATCTCTGTAAGAAAAAATATCAGATAAATTTAAAGGCTTGACAAAATATTTCTTTGCTTCAATGTTGATATTGGTGATTTAGACAAGGTACTATTTCTTAGTTTTTACAGATTAATAGCATGCCAAAGCAGTTTTTTTTTAAATTCATAAACTCCTGCATGTGTATTAAAATACTATGCCTTCTCTCCAGTGAAAATTACAGAACTTCCAGCTTCTGTTAGGGTCAACTTCTCTACTTGTGCCCAGGATTACTTCTGTTATTGCCTAGTCAAGACTATCTCTCCAGACATTTCTCTTCTCTCTTCCACATCATCATCTTGTTTTCATTCCTAGGAATGCTTGACCTCATCTTACACACATACTGTTTTTTCTTCCTTGTAATCATATCACACTTCACCTCAATTAGTTTAGTTTTAGTTTCTGATGGCTGATATAACAAGATACCACAACCTTGGTGGTATTAGTTTCTGATGGCTGATATAGTTTCAGATGGCTGATATAACAAGATACCACAACCTTGGTATTAGTTTCTGATGGCTGATATAACAAGATACCACAACCTTGGTGCTTGTAATAAGGTAAATACAAAGTCATTCTCTTACAAAGGGGTAGGTCAGAAGTCCAGAATCACTTTCACTGGGCTAAAATCAAGGTGTCAATAGGAGGCTCTAGTATCCTTTATCTTGTCTTTTTCAGTTTCTAGAGCTGCATTTCTTGTGTTTTTTTCTACATCATCAAATCCAGCAGCATAGCATCTTATTTCAATTGTCACTCTGCTCTCTTCTTCTGTGTCAAAATTCCTCCTGCTTCCCTCTTCTTAAGACCCTTATGATTACCATTAGGGCCAACCTGGATAATTCAGGATACTCTCTCATGTCAACATCCGTCATTTACTTACATCTGTAAAGTCTCTTTTGTCATGTAAGGTAACATTCATCAATTCCTGGGTTTGGGATCTCGATTGAGGGGTATGTGTATGGAAGGGGGCTATTATTTAGCTACCTCACTGAAATATTAAAGAAAATCTCCTTAAAAAGACCTGAGCCCTGGCCGGCTTGGCTCAGTGGATAGAGCGTCAGCCTGCGGACTGAAGGGTCCCAGTTTCGATTCCGGCCAAGGGCACATGCCTGGGTTGCGGGCTTGATCCCCAATTGGGGGGGTGTGCAGGAGGCAGCCAATCAATGATTCTCTCTCATCATTGATGTTTCTATCTCTATCGCCTTCTCCCTTACTCTCTGAAATCAATAAAGAAATATATTTTAAAAAAATAATAACAAAAAATAAATAAATAAAAAGACCTGACATGACCCAGCCGGTGTGTCTCAGTGGTTGAGAATCAATCTATGAACTAGGAGGTCACGGTTCGATTCCAGGTCAGGGCACATGCCCAGGTTGTGGCCTCATTCCTCAGTGTGGGGCATGTAGGGGGAAGCCGATCAATGATTCTCTCTCATCATTGATGTTTCTCTGTCTTCCTCTCCCTTCCTCTCTGAAATCAAGTATATATCATTTTTTTTTAAAGGGACCTGACATGGTCTGGGTTCTAACAAGTTGTCTGACCTCATGCGCTTCCACTCTATCATTGTCACTGTCCTCTGGGAGCACTGACCTCCAGGGTGCTCCCATTGCACACCAACAGCACTCCCGCTGCAGAGCTTTCACTGGGTTACTTCCTCCGCCTGGAATGCTCTAGGCCAGATAAGCACAGGGCTCATGCCCTCACTTGCCTTGGGTCTCATCCACAGTGTTGCATAATCACAGTCTTCCTATACCAAATAGCACACTATAGTAACATCTCCATTCCCCTTATTTCCCTGAGATGGCCTTTTATTTCTTCTATAGCATGAGCATCCCCCAATATGCAAGTATTTTTTTGTTGTTGTTTGTCTCTCCCCACTAGACTATAAGTTCCCTGAGGAACTTATATTTGTGTTTCTACTATGTCTCCCATTTCTAGAAGAAAGCTCGTGTTGAGGCAATACATTCAATTCCATAGTTCCCGGAATTCCAATTTAGATTTCTCATTTAAGAAGAAAAATATGGCCATTATGAATAAATGTAGCTAAAATGACAGAACTAATTTATTTTGTGTCAAAGGGAAGTCCAAAAAATAACAGAATGGATAAATTACTGTGCTCATTCACACATTGCACCAAATATGTGGCTTATGATTTATCTCTTGAAAGAGTATAAAAACATAAAGAAAAATTTCATTTTTGCCATTAATTTTCTAAAACATGAACTCATAAAACAGAACCTTAGAGGTCTGAGTATTTTATTTCAATCACCATTGTATTTCAATAGGACTATATGTGTGATGATACTTTCTGGCTTAATAAATGCACACTTTAAAAGGAAAAGAACTGTAGGAGTAAGAGTCCTGGGTTCTATTCCAGTCAAGGGCAAGTACCTTGGTTGCAGGATCCTCCCAGGCCTGGGCCCTGGAAGGGGCATGTGCAGGAGTCAATCAATAGATGTGTTTCTCTCACATCAATGTTTCTCTCTGTCTTTCCCTCTCTCTTCCACCCTCCCTAAAAATCAATGGAAAAATATCCTCGGTGAGGATTAATAAAAAGAAAAAATAAGAAATATTGAACAATATCATATCATTTAAAAAATGTGTGTAGGATGGATTGCCTGTAACTAGGGTGAATACCAGGGTGGCCTGGTTTACCTGGGAGAGTTCAAGAATATGTCTGTGGTTCTGGCTCAGTTATTAATAACTCCCTCTTCATTCTCAAAATTATCTTGTTTTAGGTGATAAATTATATAGCCATTCTACCTATAATGCAAACTAAGTGCTCGCTGCTTTTATTTTCTTTTGGCTCTCTTTAGGAATGCATTATCTTTTCCTTATTTCTCTTTCAACAGTTTTTTTTTTTTTTACCCCCCAGAAATATGAAAAGAAATATCTTCTTATTGAAGAACTAGAGGCCCAGTGCATGGATTTGTGCACCTTGGGTCCCTCAGTCTGGCCTGCTGGGATCAGTGGACATCTGCACTGCCACAGCCCAAACTTACCCACCAGCTCCTCAGGCTCCAGCCTGCTGGCCACGTAGATCCTGCACAGCACGAAGTATTGCGGGAAGCAGCAGGCGGCCAGGGTGGAGCCTGATCCCAGGTGGGGCTCAATGCCGCTCCCGCTCATCCTGGCCCCACTGTGCCTGCCACCACCACTCAGGCTCGCAGGGGATAGTCCACTGGAGATGATCGCGCTGCCGCAGCTGCGCTCACCAGCTTTGAGCCCGGTGTCTGGAGTCCATTTGTCGGCTGAGCAGCGCTCCCACTGTGGGAGTGCACTGACCATTAGGGGGCAGCTCCTGCATTGAGCATCGGCCCCCTGGTGGTCAGTGCATGTCATAGCTACCAGCCGGTCGTCCGGTCATCTGATCGTCTGGTTGTCCGGTCGCTTAGGCTTTTATATATATAGATATTGCTGTTGAAACAAAATTATATTTATTGCTCTTTGAATTATTGGCATGCACCTATTATTATATGTCAGTTTAATAATTTAAAAATAAATACTGAACTGAAGATTACAATGAAAATATTTATTTTAGACCAACTTGGCTTAAAATAAAAAATTAATAAAATATAGCCACATTAGATAGGTAGGATAGATAGATAGAGAGATAGAGATAGGTAGATGATGATAGATGATGGATAGATGATTGATAGATAGATGATAGATAGATAGATAGATAGATAGATAGATAGATAGATAGACAAATATAAAGGGGGGGATAGAGAAAAAGGCCCATATACACACACACATATATGTAAAGATTGGAAAACATATTGGTCTAAATTTAAAAACATTTAGTGCTACATCTAAAAACATTTTATCTTCTCTTAATATTAAGGCTCTTTGGAATAAACAACTTCAGAGCACAGCTTGAAATGGACCAATTATAAGAAACAGAGCAGCGAACTTATGCTACCATGCACAACTGCCTGTGAATAGGCTTCCAGACAGCTAAAATGTGTCCTTTAGAAGGAATGTGTCTCATTTACCCATTGTTTAGAGTGATTGAAATACATTGCTCTCACCCAGCTTCTTGCCAAGTGTTTCAATTAAGTGGGCACAAAATTTATCCTAGTGCACTGTTCTATTATCCGGCTCTGTAGTATATAATTGTATGTGGCTTTGGACCTGTAGAGGCCTTCCATTGTCAGGAAAATAAAGTAACACATCTCTTTTAAGTAACTTTCTCAGTGGAAATTCTTGTTTGGTAAAAAGCCATGGATGCTGGAACTGCAGGGCATTTATTTTCATCAATGTATTAGACAATAATGGAAAATGCATGTAGCTGGTGAAATTTGTTACTAAAAAACATTTTTCTATATTTTTAAACAAGCAAAATTACATGCGAGATGGTGCCATTATGATTTTTTTCACAGAAATGATGTCTATATGGATAAAGGGAGATGAATAAAGGGTAGACTAAAGATTATCCAGTATGCATCTCCCACTTGCCTTAAAGTTGTAGTAACTTAAAGTAGACAAAGCTTTATCTTCATTTCACTCTGCATTACACAATAACATAAAGATGTTTAATACACCCCGGGGTCCTGGGGACAATTCATATTATATTATAAGTTTACTTCCTCAATGGATGTTTTCAACTAATCATTATGTTCCAAAGTTTTTTTTTATTTTCTTAAGGTGGGGGACTTAGAATGTTGGACTAGTGTTTAGTTGAGCATTAAAACAAAAAATAAGCCTAATTTTTTTCTCTAAAGAGACATAGCACAGGCACACACAAAAAATTGAAGCAAAGCATACATTTTTATATGTATTTAACAATATCTTACAGAATAGAATAGCAGGAGACACTCTGTGCTGGAGTTCAGAACATCTGGGTCCTACTAAATCAGTGGTTTTTCTGAATCTTTATTTCCTTTTCAGTAAAAAAAAAAAAAGTATGACTAAATATTTATGCATTTTTTAATTATTAGTGTTTGATGTAAGCATAATTTACATTTGAAAGTATACATTGTATTACAGAGTAACTCCACTAGCTTCAGATTTTGTGACTTGTGTTACCTGTGCTATGTCCCATATTTTTAAAAAATGTGCTTGTTAAGAAAATATCATAAAGGGTAAAATATTGCTCTCCTGCAAAAACCAAGTTTGAGTTTCACAGTATCATCTTCTCCATGGAATGATTACTAAATCCCTACTAAATATTTCTACACTGTCACAGTTATTCCTGGTAGCAAACTGGGAATGTATGGACTTCTTTCTAGTCACTATCTAAATGAGGTCTGATAGGTGAGCAACAGGGCACTCACAATTGGAACCCAGCAGGACAAGAAGTCTCAGAATCTGGTCCTCACTTTAAAAGTCAAATTTCACCACCTCTGCTGTTTGCAGGACTTTTCTATAGGAGGCATTATTTATCACTAATCATTTATGTTCTAAGTTTTACTTCCTGTATTTCATCATGTAGACTAAATGTGTCCTTACCCTGGACTTCTAATATGTGTGACACCTACTAGAAGCCCGGTGCACAAAATTCACACATGGGGGGCGTGGGGAGTTTCTCAGCCCGGCCTGCATCATCTCGCAATTCGGGACCCCTCGAGGGATGTTGGGCCTAAACTGGCAGTCGGACATCCCTCTCGCAATCCGGGATGCTGCATGCACCAGGGACCATACTTTTCATACAGGTGAAAGGCATCTTGCTGTTGTATGGGCAGCTACATTTTTTTGCCCTGATTATAAAAAGTAGTACATAACATGATCCTTCTGAGGCAGTAGTACCATTTTCCCCATCTTATGGAGGGAAAAACTGAAGCAGAGAGAAGTTAAGTAATTGGCTTTGTCACACAGTTAATAATGTCAGAATCAGGGCTGACCACAAAATGTGCAAGCCAGAGTCCATGCATGTCATCGCTGCATCATCCTGTTTTTTCAGTTGGAGTAGCCTTGCCAGGTTTTAATTTTTAAATCTAAGAGACTGTTCCCAACATATAGGGTAGGGTCCCTAGTCCTGGCCAGTGATCAGGGCCATCTGTGGGGCAACTGGCAGGCAGGGCAATCGGGGGCCCCCGCTGGCATCCACCTTGTCTGGTGGCCTGGCACTGCTCACTGGCCGGCCCTACCCCCAATTGCCGCCGCTGGTTGCCTCCCTCTCAGGGGGGAGTGGGCAGATGCCTGGTGGGGGGCAGCTCCTGCATTAAGCGTCTGCCCCCTGGTGGTCATTGTGTGTCTTAGTGACCAGTCTTTCCACTGGTCATTCTGCCCTTCCGTCAATTTGCATATTAGGGCTTTATTATATAGGATTATTCATGTATGTATTCTCACTTGCCTAGAAATTGCTCAGATTCATATTGGATCAAGTACCATTTTTTTATATGGTTAAGAAGAAAACAAAATCTTTGAGAGGTTGTGAGTTGGCCAAAGTTGTCCAACACAACTGAAAGAGTCATCATCATAATAATGGTCATTTTGGGGGATTTCACATTGGCTTCTAGTTATCATATGCTGAGCTAACTCTCTGAGAAGCTGTTCTTTAAAATTGCTTTTCTACTTTCCTTTTGAGTTTGAGTGCTTTGCTACTTTCTATACTGAAAAGATCCTTTGGAGATATGAGCGTCATGGTAAATCACAAGAATAGCTTAAATTCTTTGTTCTTCCCTACATCTGCATCATTCAGAATGTGACTCTAAAGTTCCTCCAGTCATGAGATCATCTGTTTCTCCTTCACTTCAATCTGGCTTGCCCTTCTGACTTGCTTCAGGCAGTTAAATTTGCAGGAAGTAATGTTGCACTGCTTCCTAGGACTCAGAAGGACAGAGATGCTCCTGCTCAGTATCTTGGAGACCCGAGGAGATGCCAGGGGAGCAAATTTGAGCAAGCATGCTGGCAGGTGAGAGTACTCTTCAAGCAGAAATGGCCAAGCTACACCAGCCAACACCCAGTCCACCAGACCAACAAAAATCTCTAATAATAAAAGCGTAATATGAAAATCGACCGAACAGCGGAAGGACCGTCCAGACGACCTTCCAGACAACCACGCTATGACACGCACTGGCGCCAGGCCAGCCAAGGCCAGTGCGATGCTATTGGTCAGGAGGCCCTGCCATTGCCCTTCCTGAGGAAGGCCCAGGCCACCGGCTGGTGGGGCAATCGATCGGGGGGCGGGAGGGCCGGGGGGAGGAGGCTCTGCAATCGCCCCAAAAAGGGAGACCCAGGTTACTGGCCAGTGATGCTGTGGCGGGTGTGCGAGGCCAGCCAGCGATTGCCCCACAGAGGGAGGTCCAGGCCAGCCAAGCAATCGCACTGCATGCCTGTTGCCCACAGACAGAGGCAACCGGTGGCAGGGGAGGGGGGAGCAGCACCTCACAGACGGCAAGCAGTTGAAGCGAGGGGAGGGTGGCTGGGCCAGCTGATGGCAGCCAAGGGCAGGAAAGCCCCGATAGGCCCTGATTGCTGGCCAGGCCTAGGGACCCTACCCAAGGGGTCTTGGAATGCGAGAGGGCACAGGCTGGGCTGAGGGACACTGGGCCTCTAGATAAGATAATGGAAAGCTGTTCCCCCAACCTCCCTGTGTCCAGGTTTGTAACCCCTAGAACAGTGGTTATTTTAATTCCCTAAGGATTAGGTGGTATTTTTCAGAGAAAATCCTTTTTGGTTTTGGTTCAAGAGGATAAGTGATTTGACTGGAAATACTTGGAAGAAATTTGAAATTTACTTGTTTACTACATTAAAATTTCTGACTTTGATTAAAGTGTGCAAAGTAAAATAGGATGGCAAGGGGAAAATCCCTGTATAAGAAGATGAATGAAAATATTGAAATTGTTTGAGAAGGATTTTAGCCATTAGTATTGCATTCAAGGGTAGATATGGTCACTGTGTAGGCATTTATCAATGAAATGGCAAGTTATTCTGATTCTAGCAAATATGCTTGTACGATCCCAGTTTCTAGGATAGAAAAGAAAAGAAAAAGATGACTGGAACAGCATTCCTGTCATTCAAGAGAGTAATGGATCAATAGCCATATCAGGGAGATTTGCCAGGAGTCTTGAATGTTCTAAGGGGATTTTTATAATCTATACTAATAAAGAGGTAATATGCTAATTAGACCAGGAGACCTTCCGGATGTCCCTTCAGACAAAGGCATGGTGGCGGGGCTGAGGCAGAGGCTGTTAGGGGCAATCAGGCTAGGAGGGGAGGAGGGCAGTTGGGGGCAAGAAGGCCGGCAGAGTGGGCAGTTGGGGTAGAGCAGGCTGGCAGGCAGAGTGGTTAGGGGCGATCAGGCAGGCAGGCAGGTGAGCAGTTAGGAGTCAGCAGTCCCATATTGTGAGAAGGATGTCCAACATCCCCAAGGGGTCCCAGATTGGAGATGGTGCAGGCCGGGCTGAGGGACACCCACCCCATGCATGAATTTTATGCACTGGACCACTAGTATCTCTATAAATCCCTTCTGAACAAATCTATACTATTTTTCTGCAAGACCTGTAGAAGGTTCCTACAATGCTCTTAATTGTCAATTTGGCATTGGGAACTGCTGTTTCACAGCAGAAATTGAAAGCAACCATCATAGTTTTGTTGAGAAAAGTAATACTTTGCAATTCAAGGGAAGCTTAGACTTAAAAACACACACACACACACACACACTGACTTTCTCACTAGGTTTTAATCCAGATATCGTTATCAAGGACAATGGAGTGCACGTGGCAATATAATTCAGCAGCTTTCTCACTGAGCACTGCTTTCACGTTTTCCAGGAAATTGATACAGTCATTATTCTATCAAAATAAACATTCATTGACTAATTATACAGTTCAGGACATCGCCCTGAGCTACTTTGCATAGTGTAAAGTTTCCTTCTTTGAAGTATCAAAAGTATTTGCTTTGTTTCAGACCTTCCGTGCTTATGTCAGGGAGCCACTAACTTTGGCTCTGGCTAAACATGATAAATGACAGCTGGTGAAAGATACACAAGAATGGATGTTGGGTGCTCTCCTGTGCCTTTATGACATTAGAGGCATTACTGCTATTACTATGTTTCTGTGTTAGTTTCTCAGAAATATAAACCTACTTGGAGTCCCCAAAATGATTGCCTTAAGTGATAGCTAATGGAGTAGTTGTATCCTAATTTTAGCATTACATATGAGACAGATCTATTTCCAAGAAAGCATTTATAGATAACTAATTTCCATCACATTCTGTTCATTCCAAATGTATTCATGCTAGAATGCTCAATATCTAGAAAGAATTAAAATTCCCCTCAGAGAAAATGCACTTATATCTGTCTATATTTATAACAAATATGCATATATTTATAAAAAATATAAAATGAGCTCTCAGTTTATCAATGAACTTAATCTAAATTTTAGCATATTTAGATTCAGTAAAACATTTTTCAATGATTCATTTGCAGAATATCAGTGATTGTTTGACATTTAAAAAGATTATTACTTAAAAAAAACACACTCAAAGCCCAAGTTTTTCAATCATTTTTAACAATTTAAAAATAATTTTATAATGATACCAATTGTTAGTATTATACATTGGTAAGGTAAATTAATTCAGCAATCTTAGTCAATATTTGTTCAAAACTATATAGGCAGAACAATACATACGATGTTTTATTCATACTAAATTGGTTTCTCACATCATATTATTTTTCTTGCGTGATAATCATAGCATTTTAGTAAACTCTTATTTTGAACTTTAGGAAATGCTTTCTTGTTTAAAATCAATTATGAATCCTTTCACAATGTTGCTATGAGTCAAATTAAAACACACACACACCCAGGAAATGATCCAATTCGGTATCCTTCAGTCTGCTCCAAGCATAGCACCTAGAAAAGTATCTGATGTCTATGCCCCGGTATCCCTATTCTCTAGCTAGAACTTTCAGATATGGATATGCAAAGACTGCGGTGAATAATTCAAAATATCTTGGGAACAAGAACAAACAGATACCCACAAAAAAAGGTAGATGAGAAATTGTGACCACATGAACTGGGAGCTATACAGACCAGGCTTGCAGAGGGGGAGCAGGAGAAAGGAGAAGGCGTAGAGAAAGACATGTATGTTGCCAAAGACAAAGCAAGAGAATAGTTGCCTCATTTGCTTGTCATTTTCTGGAGTCAAGTTCTTTATCTCAAAGAGCCAACTAACTTCTCTTACCATTTAGTGCCCTGAAGACTTCCCACAAACCTCAATTTACTGAGGTGAAGCTCAAATGAACTTCTATTTCTAGTAACCAAAGCTTCTGAAACTAGTGCAAAAATAAAGAAGTGGTAGCTTTTGACATAGTCAGGACCTATTGTAATTAGGTCATGCTGTTGAAAAGGGGTTAGTTTAAAAATATATGTAAGGTAAAAGAAAAAAAAAACTGTATATTTACAAACAGGAAGTAAATAGCTATGCTAGCTCTCTGCATATTTGGCTTACCTATGGAAATACCCCCTCTACATTAATGTCAATTGTTGAGTGTTGATTCTATTTTCATACAGTAAACAATTTCGACAAGGCCATCTATGGGTGGAATTTTAAAATGAATCAATAATTTTCATAGAAAAATATCTCATTGTTAGCAAAACAAGCCTATTAAACCTAAGGTTATTTCCTATTGCATTCAACTTTTGAAAAATGCTAACACTGCCAGCTAGACCTTCTTGCAAAATTGGAAACAGACTGGTTATAGATATATAAGCCAGGGATACCATGTCAGCACTTTCTAAATCTGTATTGGTGCTTTCATTCCAAGTATAATCAAGGCCAATCCTGTACCAGCCAACACATCTCGGAAATGTTGTACAAAAAAACTTATGGGTATATCGATAATGATTTGTTCGTGCCCTTTACAGTACTAAGAATCCCTTAGGAAGCAAAATGTACAGCTGCTTCTGGGAGAGCATATAGGATTACTTAATTCAAAGTACTCATTTAAAAGTTGCAATTCTAGATTCAAATCTAGATAGAAGAAAGCGGTCATCTAGTTACATGATAATTCATTTATTTATTTTCATAGTCATGAGTAAGAGAAAATACATTTTGCAGATTTTAGGTCAAGACAACAATGCACAGCTCTGGCACAGTGCCATCTGATGCACTGTTTTTCTTTTGTGTGTGTGTGTGTGTGTGTGTGTGTGTGTGTGTGTAAAAACACTTTCTTTGTTCTCTTAAGTTACCCATATCTGATGAGTCAGCTGTTGCTTTCTCTCTGGTCTGGCACAAAGACAATGAAAAAAATGACTGGTTCAGTTCTGTCAGAATGGGTGGTCTAAGGGAGAGAGAAAAAAATTATTATGGGATTGTAAAGTACAGCATAGGGAATTTACACTATATAGTCAATTATAGTGTAATAACTATATGTACAGCATATGTATGGTGCCAGGTACTAGATCTATCAGTGTGATCACTTAGTAAGTTACATAAATGTCTAATCATTATTCTATACACCTGAACTAATATAATATGGTATGTCAACTGCAATTGATTTTTTTAATTTTAAAAAAGGAATTGTGCAAAAGAATAGAGTTTATGTGTCCTATCCACAGGGAGAGAAATAAAAATTTATATGAATATAGTGCTAGTTTCATTCATTATTCATTTAATTTAATATCTGCCTGAATTACCCACACTGTTTACAGTTACTAGGTAATTGTAGGATAGAAGACTTAGAACTACATGAGAGGTCCAAATAGCTGTGTTGTATTTGAGAATCCTGAGTTGCTTAACCATTCCAGCTTAAATTCATGCTGTCATCACCGCTGACTACTGCTCCTCTTCACCTCATCTTCTTGCTGAACTCTAACTCAGCCTTTAAAACCGCCTGAACTCTCATCTGCACTGAGACATCCCTTGACCTTTCATGCTGATATTCCCCCTTCCCCACATTACACTGAACACCTGTGCTCTCTCTCTCAGGAAACAGTGCTGTACTCACCACTTCTGTCTGTTTTCCTTCCTATGATATCACTTATGTCAGTACAGGGCTTAGTTTTTTTTTTGTGTGTGTGTGTTTGTTTGTTTTTTTAATATCTGCCTTCTCAGTGCATTGCACTGTTTTTTACACAGTGAACCTCAGTAAGTGCATGTTAAGTGACTTAATAAATGGATAACAGTGATAAATGAAAGGCTTGGAGTAGAAACAGTAGTCTATTCCAGCTCTTCAATGTTATTATTATCAAACGTAACCTACTATTTACTTTGACAATGTACATTTGTACTGATTCATTTTCTCCTTTTTATATGGGGCCCATCTACATCTACTATAGATAGCAGGGACATCATGGTGTATTTCTTTGAAGGTCTTAAAATGATTCCATCAAATATTACCTCAAAATATTACAGGATGTTTTATACCTTTTTTGCCATTTTTTCTCACTTGGGCTGGTCTCAGGAAAGATCTTGATCACTGTAGGGGCTAAAATGAACAATGTAGCAGCTAGCTGTATGTGGAAGAAGAGGCATTCTCCCTAGAATAAGGTGTTCTTTTTTTAAACTTCAAGCACTAAAACTCATAGCAATTTGTTTCTGAAGACTCCTTTGTCACTTTTTTTTCTTCAAAACTTCAATCCTTAGTATGAGCCCTAAATTCTAGACTTCCATTGTGTGCACATACAAGTCTAACTTGCATTTACTTCTCTTCCTTTTCTATTCTCACTATATGATTGACAGTATGCATGTGACTTCTATCCTCTATTCTCCTCTCTCCTCCCATCCAGAGAGATTATATCTATATCTATCTATCTATCTATCTATCTATCTATCTATCTATCTATCTATCTATGTATCTATCATCCATCTATCATCATCTATCATCTATCATCTATTATCTGTATATATACATTAAGATTTCTTTGCCATATATATACATACATATATCTACACTAATAAAAGAGAAAATGCAAATTAACAGTACCTTCTCGACTCCCACAAGCCAATCAGGAGTGAGTATGCAAATTAATCCAACAAAGATGGAGGGTTAATTTGCATATGCAGGTGCCAAGTGGCCGGGGGTGGGGCGGCCACTCAGGATTTCTGGGCAGTATGGGAAGGCAGAAAGGTGCCTCCGGGCCGGAGCGAAGGCAGTGCTGGCAGCCAGGGTAAGGAAGGCCCATTCTTGCATGAATCTTCGTGCATTGGGCCTCTAGTATATATATATGTAAAGCAGTAGGTATATCATTGATGAAAGGTGGATAAAACCCTAAAAGAAACAAAACCCAGGAAGGCTAAGTTTAAGCACTGTTCAGGAAGAGCGAAAGGATACCGAAGGATTTAGATAAATATGCAAACATAATGGTATAAAATTACGGGAATGGAGGCATTTGAGGATTTTCCTTTTTTGTGTGTGTGGCCCCCTATAATGATTGCCCATAGAAAGAGAGAGGAGTGAACTCTATAAAAAGCTCCAGAGCTTACCATTATGCTGTTCAATGGGGATTCACTCAAAACCTTTTTTTTTTTTTTTTTTTTTTTTGCATCAAGGCCCATCACCTTTCCCTTGTTTCCTCTCTACACTCTCTCTTGAGACTTGGGTTCTAGGGAAAAGATGTTGACTGTTAAGGAAATTTTCTACCAGTTAATTTCCCTTTTAGGAAATTATTGATACCCAGATGAAAATTATGGCTTAAGCATGTTATAAATTAATGTGATGGACTTTCTGGTCAGTTTTAATATCATGAAATCTATAAAAGTATAAATTATTTATAATTCTTTTCCACAGTCAATGCAATAATAAGATTTTTTTTGGTCATGGTTTCACTAAGTAACCTGGAAACAAAGTCACCTGGCTTCACCTAAGAGGATTAAAACAACTCTTTTTTTTTTTATTTCTTTATTGATTTCAGAGAGGAAGGGAGAAGGAGACAGAGATAGAAACATCAATGATGAGAGAGAATCATTGATTGGCTGCCTCCTGCACGCCCCCCACTGGGGATCGAGCCCGCAACCCAGGCATGTGCCCTTGGCCGGAATCGAACCCGGGACCCTTTGGTCCGCAGACCGATGCTCTATCCACTGAGCCAAGCCGGCTAGGGCACACCTAAGAGGATTAACATTGGAGCATAATTAAGGACAATTAGGGGCATTTATTTATATGTTACAGAATATATTTCCCCTAGAACAAAACAAGATTTTGTTCAACTTTGTATAGTCAATAAAAAGGGAGATACAATGAATCTGAGCTATTGTATTTCCACTAAAAACACGGTTTCTGGAAAATTTTACTCTGATCCTTGATTAATACCCAGAAATAAAGAATTGTAGACAATGGTCTTCTCTTCTAGTAGCATGGTCAGCAATTTCTGTTTTCTACCTTGGAACTCAAATTTTTTTTGTACACACTGTTTCCCATGGTACACTATTTTTTTGGGTTGTGGAGATAGATGATAGTATCTTGTAACATTTCACCCAATACAATATTAGTTCACAGTTGTCTTCAATACATTTATTGAGATTGATCAAACTATTTCCCTTCACTCTGACTTACTCTTTGCATGTTCATGCAAATCACCCTAACCCAAAAAGTGGGTCTGTGACTTCAACATGTAGAAATGAAGGACACATTTGCCATTGAGTAAGCCACTGACTCAGCAAATTCTGTGTTAACTATTAGTGCTATCCAGGCCATTGTCATAGCCTGGTTATTATGTAACAGGAAAGGAGTGAAAGGGGTCACAAAATAATATAAGCATGCCATTTATCAGCTTTTCCAAAAGGCTGCATTTAACATTCTCCAAGTCTGTCACCTGCTGATGGATGGGGGAAGGGACTGGACAAAGACAGTTTAGAAGCATGCCCAGTAAGGTCTGAGTGACGTGGGAAGGTGCCTACTTGTCTGCCTATCTGTCTGCTGGTTATACCTGGGAACAAAGGGATGTGGCCATTACAAGCATGCTAAACCTGAATATTTAAATTTCTAAACAAAGAAGTGAGCTCTCTCTTTTCTCTCTCACACATGCGCCAGGTCCTCTGCAACATGGATTGGAAGCTCTGGACACTAGCCCTCCTTCTGGCTGTGCTGAGCTCCCAGCTGCCCTCTTTCAGGACTGGCTTTGGGGAAATGGGACATTGGACACTGAGAAATGCAACTCCACACCAATACAACCTTCTTCTTCCACATCCATCCTCCCACGCGAATCTTAGCAAGTGCATCTTCTGAAGATATCTCAAGAACCTCATTCCCACTCGAGTCTGGGAAATCTGGCCCATTAATTCCTCCTGCAACACTATCACTGTCTGTCAGGACAGATGAGGAGAACCCTGAACATTTCACTTTTCAGTCACAATATATGTGTTTCATTCTTGTTTTAATCACATGACACTATTTATTGTGCATGCACGATGCAATAACATTGTGTAAGGTATTACTGTACACATTAAATGTATATAAAATGAGTAGTGTGCTTTATTTTAAGGAGGTAATAATGACTTATTAACAATTTTAACTGTAAGAAGAGTGGGTTTCTTTCTTGGGGTTCTATATGAATATTGCCTATTTGTAATTCTTGCAGCCAACTCAACATGAAAAACAAGCACAACTCTAAATAAATACTCTTGAATACAGAAACATACCTTTTTTTTTTTTTTAATCAAGAAACCACTCCATCACTGCCTTCTGTGTTTATATAACCTGTCTAACCACACAAGGGAACTTACAGAGCACTTGGAGGAGAATAAGTTGCCTATCACTTTTGTAATCCTTAAGAAATTGTTATGGATAAATTTTGCTGAATAGAATTCTTCACCTTATCACATTTATACATTGATGTCTTCATTGTGTTTCTGCCTTTGTCACCTGGCTCTTAAATTAAAGTTAAATGATGACAAACCACAGCCATACTACTACCCTTTATGGTTTCCTTAAAACAGAGAACACATATATTTACAACCTTGTAAATAAATACTTGAAAATACAGATCTAAAAAATAGATCCGGGGTTAGAATCACTATAAGTCACAGATTCCTTTGTGTCTGTCAGCTATTGTTCTTTAGCAAACCACCGCAATTGAGATGCTGACCAAGATAAGCATTTATTCCTATTCATTTGCTTATCAATCCAGCTGGGGTGTCATTGCCTTAAACTGCTGATCTACTGGTCCACCTCTGCTGACCTCTCCTGACCTTGGCTACATTAGTTTCATGCCATGGGCTCAGCTGAGGTCTACTTTAAGTGCCTTTTGTTTTTCTGGAATTATCAGGCTACTCAGCATGTTTTCAGAGTAGAGGCAGAATGCAAGAAAGAAAGCCCAGCACATTTCCAGCCTCTGCTTGCATCACATCTGCTGCTATCCCAGGAGACAAAAGTAAGTGACAAACCCAAAGATGAGGAGAGGGGAAAAAATACTCCTCATGTGGAAATAAGTAGAAATCTAAAGAGCACCCTAATATACACCATAACACATAATAACCAACTTCTCTGAATTTCACTCAAAAGGTTCCACTAAAATTAGAGATTTAAATGAATTATAATAGTAAGTAATTTTTAAAATGGGCTTTTGACTCAAGGGTCTGTATAGTAATGCTTTTTATATCATTGACTTTTAGCAGACAGCTAGCTACGCATTAGTCTATAAATGTTCACTGGGTGACATGGTATAAGACACATACAGATGTCATCAATGTAATAATGTTCAAACAAAAGAAACAGCTATATTTTTGTACCAAGAATTTTCCCACACACTTCAAAACATATATGCATATATTTCAGGCTCACTGACTCATTTTCCATGGACGTTCTCCAATGTATTAACTTTCCTGGAAGGAATTGCATGAATTAGTAGACATTTAATTAGATTTGCATTAATGATATAAACATAATATAAAATTCATATATGTTGTCATTTTAGAATCATTAATCAACTGAGGCATATGAATAAGTATGACAGGAGTTTGAAATTTGAGGATTGAGTTCTTTTTTAATAAATCTGGTATCATTAGAACATTGAATTAAAAATTTTTGAAAAATGACTTAATTTTATTTATTTTACCAGTTTTATTATGCATACCATAATTATAATTAGTAAAAACTCAAAGTGACATGGGGTCTATGTCCCATTTTTTTAGTGTTAGCTAAATGGGCTAACTCCCCAAAAATATACATATTTTTCCCACAACACACACAAGCACATGTGAGGAGCAGATCAGGTTTGGGGAAAGTTGGTAGGTATGTCCCCCGTCCTAGAGAGACACTACTCAGTCTGCCTTGGATTCTTCCCAGAACTCAGCAGGATAGAGCCAAGAGTCAAGAGGGTGGGGCCACCGGGAGCTTGGAGAGTGGGGCTAGAAGACCTACCATGATGGGGAGGCTCCAGTCAGGATCACAGAAAGTGGGGGGAACAGTATCTGCCCCTAAACCACACAACTCAGTCACTGACACCCCTCGAGTCTTTCCAGACATCTCCACCTCGGCCCAGGCGGCTGACTCCTTAGCAGGGCTAAAGCTCCCTGCAGGGTGAGTCCACAGGGAAACCAGAGGGTGGGTCATTGCTTTCCCCCAGTCTGATGCCGCACAGAGGGTTGTGTTCCAGCCAAGAAAGATGGTGTCTGTGGTGCAGTAGAGTGACTCAGCACAGGGGGTCATGACAGTTGTCCCCTCAACTCTCTCCCCAGAGCCACAAACCCCACCCAGTCTCTTCTCACACAACTCTAGTCTGCTCCGCCCTTCCTTCACCAGAGCCCAGAGAAATAGTTGCAAAAGAGATTTTGTGTTTTGGCCTTTCAAGAGGGTGCCTGAGTTTCTTGTAGACTCTCTGTCTCTCCCTGTCAGACAAAAACCTCACTGCTTTTCATACCAGATGTGAGCACCTCTTCCAATCTCTGGTGTTCTGAGCTGGAGAGCCTGGCTTGGGCTTGAGATCCCATGCTTATGCGGGGAGTCCCCACACAGCTGAGATATCCCTCCGGAACTCAGGTGCCCCTGGTGAGAGTCAGGCCAGCCCTTTTTGCGTCTCTGCCCTTCTTACCAGTCTGGATGTGTCTTCTTCTTCTATAAATTCTTCACTGTAAGGCTCCTCTTCAGTGAGTCTTCAGTTGGTTATGCAGGTTGATTTCTCTATATTTTAGTTATTACTTTCAGTTAGGGGGTGGGAGGAGGTGGGTGTAACATCCACCTACTCTGCCACCATCGTGGACTGCACAGGCAGTTAATGCTGTCTACCAGGGGACAGGTAATGTCAGAAATTACTGATATCCTATAAAAGAGTAATATGCAAATTAACCATCACTCTGCATGCCCACAAGCCACGCCCACAAGCCAATTAGGAGCGAGTATGCAAACTAACCCAATCAAGATGGCTGCGGCCACAGAAAGAACAGGAGGGAGGCTTGGGTTTCCCCAGCGATGGGGGAAACCAAGCTTTCCACACACCCTGGCCAGCCCAGGCCTGCACTCCAGGCTACAAAGTTTCAATTATAGAAGATAAATAAATCCCAACAGAAATGGCTGCTGCCATGGAGCTAGCAGAAGGCTTGGCTCTGCTCCAGGCTACAAAGTTTTAATTGTAGAAGATAAATAAATCCCAGATACCAGGGCCTCCGCTTGGGTCACCAGGGGGCATGGCCAGCCTGCAAACCACCACAGGCCCCTCGCCCAGGCCACCCCATGCCTGAAGGGAACCCCCACCCTGATCCGGGACACCCTTCAGGGCAAACCAGCTGGCCCCCACCCATGCACCAGGCCTCTGTCCTATCTAATAAAAGAGTAATATGCAGATTGACTGTCACGCCAACACACAAGATTGCTACTCCCATGAGGTCAAAGATGGCTGCCCCCATGTGGACACAAGATGGCCACCACAAGATTGCCAGCAGGGTAGGGCAGTTGGGAGAGACCAGGCCTGCAAGGGAGGGCAGTTGGGGGTGATCAAGCCTGCAGGGGAGGGCAGTTAGGGGTGACAAGGCCAGCAGAAGAGGGAAGTTAGGGGTGACCAGACCTGCAGGGAAGGGCAGTTGGGGGGGACCCAGGCCTGCAGGGGAGAGAAGTTGGGGGGGACCAGGCCTGCAGGGGAGGGCAGTTAGGAGTGACCAGGCCTGCAGGGAAGGGCAGTTGGGGGGGACCCAGGCTTGCAGGGGAGGACAGTTAGGGGTGACCAGGCCTGCAGGGGAGGGCAGTTAGGGGAAAACAGGCTGGCAGGGGAGCAGTTAGGCATCAATCAGGCTGGCAGTGGAGTGGTTAGGGCAGCCGTGGGCAAACTACGGCCCGCGGGCCAGATCCGGCCCGTTCGGCTGTTCTATCCGGCCCATGGAGCCGAAAGAGCGGAGGGTTCTCTTGTTCTCCCCTCCACTCCTTTACTTTGAATTTATATTAGTTCACACAAACACTCCATTCATGCTTTTGTTCTGGCCCTCCGGTCCAGTTTAAGAACCCATTGTGGCCCTCGAGTCAAAAAGTTTTCCCACCCCTGCATTAGGGGGTGATCGCCAGAAGCAGTTAGGGGCAATCAGGAAGGCAGGCAGGTGAGCAGTTGGGAGCCAGCAGTCCTGGATTGTGAGAGGGATGTCCAACTGCCCATTGAGGCCCGATCCTGGTGGTCCCAAATTGGAGAAGGTGTAGGCTGGGCTGAGGGACACCCCCCCCACCCGTGCATGAATTTCTTGCACCAGGCCTCTAGTAAGAGATAATATGAAAAACATGGAAAGATTCATGTCTCTAGCATGCATAGAAGAGGAGGAAATTTCTTGATTATGCCATAACAAAATATGTTACCTTTTTGGTAACAAAATTTTAGTGGATTAAGCAACCAACATTTATAATTTATTCAAGCAAAACCTGTGTCCAGATAAGAAACAAGATGAACTGACCCATAAGCAGCAACTCAGTGATTCAGAATATGGGGAAGTACTATTATCTTGGAACAACAGCATTTGGAGCATGCGGCCTCCTTGGTGGGCACTTCAGAGAAAGAAGCACCTGAACGATCATAGCTGGCTTTTCCATACTTTGGTCCAAAAATTATATATGTGAATTCTGCTCATGGACATTGAACAGAGCAAATCACATGGCCCTAATGATCTTCAAGCAGATGAAAAATGCAGTCATATTTGTGCACAGCACAGAGAAAAATGAGATACTCGTGAGCATTGATAATATTCTTTCCATACAGTCTAGTATTTAAATAATTGATTTTGTCATAGAGCTTTACAGTATTGGGCACATTAGTTAGATTATCTGGGCCTCAATTTTCTAATTTATAATATGGAAGGGTCCTAACAGAACAATTAGAGAATCAAAGAAGGTAATTACTGCAGACATATGGCACTCAATAATATTAGTCATTACCATAACCATCATCATCATCATCATCATCAATATCATTGTCTGTATCACTAGCTCTTGACAACATCTACCACCAAAGCTGATAGATTTTGATGGCTGTTATTAATATTCATAGAAACATAGAACATTAGAACTGGAAGGACTTTAGAGGTTAGCTAATTCGGTCTTGTTCTTTCATTAATGATAAAACAGATTCCCTATTAGTTTAAGAGGCCTACCCAGGCCCAAATCATTTTAGTGGCAGAATTGGCACCAGTGTCCTTTGGTCTCAGGTAAGGACAATTGGGACCTTCTATCAGACATGGACTAAAAATATCCGAATGTCTTTCTTATAGTTCACACATTCTGCTATGAACTCGTGTTCATCCCTTTCTTAGTATTTTGTCTGGCACTGTTCCGTTGGTAACGGAAACATTTCCATGTTACCTCTTCTCATTGTAATCCGATCATTAATAGGTATTCTGTAATTAATTACAATCTTTCCAAAAGATGCCAGCGCAATGACTGCATGAGAATGGCAGACTATGTGGAAGAACTGAAGCCCTGGTAGCATGAGAAAACATATTTTCCAATTTCTAAGAATAAGTCACTGATTGAAATTTTGCTTACACTGTTAAAAATGAGGAAATTCAATGGTGGAAATGACTAGGAAAAAAGAAAAGAGTGCAAGTTTTAATAGATTAGTTTACTTACTACATTCAATAAATCATTGAAAGGAAGGCAGTATATGACTTATAATGATATAAATAATATTTTTTTGTTTTCCCTTTCCTATAAAAACAGCACAAAAATGCTATTAAAATTATAATGCTCAAAGAAGTTGCAGAACTTAAAATCTAGAATATAACTAATGCCCGGAATTGCAGACTTTCTTTGTGGAAGAAATTTGTACCATCTGCACATATATGTATAGAAAAGAAAAGGCCAGCCAACAATTGCTTAATATCTGGATAAGACATAATATGCTAGATGCCAAAATGTCAAAATTTCATTTCAAATTTAGAAATGCTGCTTTAAAAACTTTTACAAGAATTCTACAACTGTTTCTATAAAATCAAAATTTTTCTTTTATATTAATTACACTAGCTCCTCCTTATCTATAGCAGATATGGTCCAGGAACCCCTGAGTGGATGCCTGAAAGAAGACATAATACCAAATACTCTATAAACTATGTCTTTTCCTATACATATATACCTGTGATGGTTTAATTTATAAATTAGGCATACTAAGATATTAACAACAACTAATAATAAAATAGAACAATTATAACAACTGTAATAAAAGTTACATGAATGTGGTATAGGTCTCTCTCCAGAATGTTATAAAAATTAAACAAAACTATGTTTATAAAAAAGTGCTTTTAGTCAAAAATAATATTGAATATTTTTAAATATAACATAAAAATATTGTATATTCTTATGTTGCCAGTTTTATTGCACTCCAATGTTCCTCCTATATCAAAATTATTTGCGTTAGCTATAAGGCATTGATATACATTTAGAAAATGCAGAATTAGATTACTAAATACTAAAAATTGTTAGAAACATAATAATCTGATATACTATGTCATTTATTTTAAAATACTAAAGGCATGTAATACTGAAAAAAATATGTTGCACAATGACAGTGGTAGCAAAAAAATCTTAAGAAACCTTATGAATAACACTGAGGATACAGAATGTACAAAGTCAAAGAGAGCAATAGACACAGAAACATTTTGAATTTAATAAAATATCACTCTGGCACATGGACATCAGACCTGAAGAAATATTAATAGTGATAGTATTCACATTTGTAATTCAATAAAATGTAATTTTATATCCTTCTTTAAATCAGAAAAGTCTAATAAGAATGATTGATGGAATTAGAGATATATGAGAAATGAAAACGATGAAACACATTAAGTGGGAAATCACAATTGTGTTGCACACACAAAAACTTTAGGCAGTTTCCAAACTCGAAAGCAGATATGCTATTTACAGGTGAATATTAAATTTTTGAAATTGTGAAGTTTCTCACCTTAAAATCCCCTCTTTGTCCTAATATAATGTATTGAAATGTGTCAAATTTTTATTCTGTTCCCCTACAGCACCAGGTCATTTAACAGACTATAACACTGCATAGTTTTTCCAAAATATTTACTTAATTAAACTAAAAATCTAAGGACATATATTAGGTTGTGAAACCAGTAGTTTATATTATCATTTTTGGGTACATAATTTAAGATGGAAAGTAATAATTAACTTAGCATGTCATAGCCCACAGAATTCTGTGCCCAGCGTCACCTTCAGTGATTCCCTAACACTACTGCCCTGCTTACCCGGGCAAGCACGCTGCATGTAACAACCATCACTTCAGTGGGTCATACACAAAAGGGAAAATGAAATATCCTTAATGACATGGTTAGGCATTCACCCTAAACCATCATTCTAGCCAGTGGCAGAATTCTCCAGTTGAGTATGTGTGGCATTTCCAGTGAAAAATATTCATCTCCATCCAGCATTATCTTTATGGGGAACAGTGAGTGATCAAAGCAGCCAAGCATAATTCTACAAGTACATAGTACACTTATTGAGGAATGCTTCAAAGGGAAAGTATCCACAACACCGACATTTTATTGATTTAATACATTTACATCTTGTCTGTTTCCCAAAAGAGATGGAGGTCGTTCTTCCTCTATTTTCCCTTTAAATGCAAGTTACTAAAGATTTCGCTCCTGGAAATTGGAAGAATGTATTACTTATTTCTACCCTAACACACAACATAGCATAGTACAACATAACATAGCAAAGCATAGCATAGCATAGCATAGTGTAGCATAGCATAGCATGTGGGCATGTGTGTGTGTGTGTGTGTTGTGTATGTGTGTGTAAGTGTGTGGTGAAAATATTTACCAGTTGCTGATATACTTGTCATCTACTCATTGTACTATAAGCATCTAGAGGTTTCAAACATGTCCTAATTTTACCTATATTTTTTGCTTACTTGAATTATCAGGAATAACACAACCCTTGACATACATTAAGTTCAATAAATATTTACTCAACAGATAGCATTATTTAAATACATTTAAAATTCAAACATAGCTACATGTTCCACACTCTAAGCACACTACTATAAAGGAAACAGAAGTATTTATGACAACACAGAGAATCCTGAGGACATTCAGTGTCTAGGACTGAGCTGGAGATTTCACGAGAACACGCCTCACCCCTTACAATAGACCAGCTTTGCTTTGGGAATCTGAGAAATATTTTCTCATCTGCAGGAGGAGCTGACTTATTGAGAGTGAGAGATGTGGGGCACGGGCAGGCAGGGACAAACATGTTAGTCCTTCTGAAACTCATTTTTCTTCTCTGTGAGACAAGTGTTGAATCATAGAACTAGACTTATTGGGTGGATCACTTTGTAAGTTATATAAATGTCTATTCAGTATGCTGTATACCTGGAACTAATATAAGACTGAAGGTCAACTGTAATTGGAAAAACAGTCTCTCAGACCTACTTATAGTTCAAACCCAAATAAAATATTCTGAAAGCAAAACCAAAGAATTGAGTCATAAAACTACAGGTTTAGAAGAGTAGTTACACTTATTCTTTATCAAAGGAGGTGAGAGACTGTCACTTATCTATCACCCTGTGCCTGTGGTTCTCTCTCTGAGTAGAGAAATACTTATATTTTTTAGGAATATTTCCCAGCATGCCTTGTAGCTAGAGTTGATGATTAAATTGTAGTCAGTCAAACATAAAAGTGTTACCTTGTACTTTTAGAATGATATGAAAGCGTATTGGTGCCCTTCTCTCATCTTCCTCTCTTCAGTTGCCCAGGATACATAAGCAATGCCTTGGGGAATCAGCACATCAGGAGACTTTGAGAAGGGAAGTCCCCCTCCTCACCTTTTGACCCTCAACAACAACCAGACAGTGGCTCCTGTCACTGAACCGTGGAGCTGTGGTTACTATTGTGATCAGTCACTGCTCTTACCTTCTCACCTCACTTAAGATGGCTTGGGAGGATGCCACTCACCTTCCAAGCCTAACTTATGATGAGTTCCTTTTGAATGAGCTCCTACTGTTGGTAACGGAAACATTTACCTCCCAGCTTTTGTTTTCTGATCTTGGCTTTACTATTCTAAGTGACCAGGCTCAAGTGGGTTTAACCCTGTCTCTTCCACGTCACACATGCTGCTGTGTCATTTCACACATTCTGCTATGAACACGCATTCATCCCTTTCTTAGTATTTTGTCTGGCACTGGCTACTTTCTAACATCATAACTCATTCTCCTGATTTCTACTTCCAACTCATGTGTACAGAGAGCATTATCCTTGGCAGATGAACTTTCCTGAATTCTCAGTTTCAACAGGTCACTTTTCTTTCCCAAAAGGTGTTCAAGGAAGGGAGGAGAGAAAGCGCTGCTCCTACCATGAGAATAAGCAATTGTCACCTTAAGGACTATGGAAATTTCAGTGTCACCAATTCCCCAATTCTCCAGTTTCATTCAACAAATAATATTTGCTTCTGATTATGATAGAACTAATACCTTCATGTGAAATACTTTTTAAAATAGAAGCATCATGTAGCTGGGAGCCTACGTAGGTTCAGAAGAAGAGAAAAACAACCCAGAGGCAATCAAAGCCCTAGGGTCCCCCAGAAAGCCAGGATCCAAGGGCATAACACAACAGAGCACCAGGCCTGTGGAGAGAGCCAAACAGCAGGTAGAGGTTTGCCCACCCAATTGCTGAATTCCAAATTATTCCTCTGGTATTGGGCCAAAATGACATATGTCCTTGTACGGTAAAACACCCATCTCCTTCTAACACTTTTCATGAATGTTTTAGTACACAGCCACATTAATTATTATGTATCATTCGATATGGCATTAAACCTATTATCATCTTGCATTGTTTTAAAATATTGGGTGTAATCACTCCATTTATTTCTGTTGCTCTATTTCAGTTGCAGTGGTTATATGTTTTCTCAATTTGATCTCTCTTTTTTTAAAATATATTTTTATTGATTTCAGAGAGAAAGGGAGAGGGAGAGAGAGCTTGAAACATCAATGATGAGAGAGAATCATTGCTTGGCTGCCTCCTGCATACCCCCTACTGGGGATCGCATCCACAATCTGAGCATGTGCCCTTGTCTGGAATTGACGCTCTATCCACTGAGCCAAACCAGCAAGGGCCTGATCTCTTTTTAAACTGTCTGCTCAAGTAAAGTTGATCTACTCAATGGTTTACAACAAAACCTTGGTCTATTTTACTTCCAGAACATTAAAGATTCTGTCTGAAATGTTTTTTTCTCTATTCTTCCTCTCTGAGATAGTGTTCATCCTTCAAAAGCCAGTCACTGCCTGTGACTTTGAAGGAGTCACTACTGTTACAAAAGAGAATCTGAATCCATGAGTACGTTAGTTTCTCAGGGAAAAAAATAGTCATTTTTTGTAATTTACTTGGAAGCTTTTATATATATCTTCTTTCCATCCATCATCTATCTAATGATGTCTTTAGAAATGTACTTTCGTATCTACCCACATGTCACCTAGTTTGTAAATACTAAAACAATTAATATTGAAATACCACTCCATGCCCACTAGAATGGCTATAGTAACAAATATTGGCAAGCATGTGGAGAAACTGAAACCCTCATACACTGCTGGGGGAAATGTAAAAAGTTAAAGTCACTTTGTAAAAACAGTGAAATCAAGAGACACAATATGATCCATAGGTTTCTCCTTTAGGATATGTCCAAATAAATTTTTAAAAATTATGTCCAAAAACGAGTACTCAAATGTTCACAGCAACATTAGTTGTAATGTCCCCAAAATGGAAACAAGTCAAAGTGCACCAACTAATGAATGTATAAACAACATCTGGTATATCCATAGAATAAAATATCATTTGGTCATAAAAAGGAATGAAGCCTGGATGCACGCTACAACATGGAAAAACCTTAAAAATGTTATGCTAAGTGAAAGAAGCCATACACAAAAAAACCACATATTGTATTATTTCATTTAGATGAAATGTGCAGAATAGCCAAGTTAATAGAGATAAGAAGTAGATTAGTGGTTACCAGGGGCTAGAAAGAGGGAAGTGTGGCAGTGACTATTACAGGTACATGAGTTTTGGGGGGTGATGAAAATGTTCTGGAATTAGTGGTAATGTTGCATAATTTTATGAACGTACTCAAAGTCATTGAATTGTACACTACAAACAGGTAAATTTTTGAGTATGTGAATATCTATATATATAAAACCCTAATGTGCAAATAGACTGAACAGTGGAACAACTGTACAACTGAACAACTGAACCAGTCGCTATGATGTGCGCTGACCTCCAGGGGGCATGTGCGGAACATGGCGGGTGTCAGCAGCAGGCAGCAGAGTGTGGAACATAGCGGGCATTGGCCACAGCAGTATGGTGGAGCAGGTGAGTGGGGGCACCAGACCAAGGCACAGCACTGGTCACTGTCATTGGGGCAAGTCTCTGGTGGTTACTGAAAATTCTTTGCTCCCACTCACCGCAGTCCCACCAGGCATTCGCACCTGCTGCTGGCGCTGGCCCCGCTCACACCTGCTGCTGGCCCCGATGGCCCCTGAGGGCTTTTCCACCTCCTCCTGCTCCTGAGGGGCAATCAGGGCAGCAACCGCTGCTCACACCCACTGCTGGCACTGGCCCCAATCACTCTGCGCCATTAGTTGGTGCAAGCGGGGTCATTGCATGGGAGCGGTGGTGGCAGGAGCAGGACTGCCAGCAGACAGGGGACCAGGGCCGTGGCAGGAGGGGCTGGGCAAGGGCTTGGAGGATGGGCCGAGATCCGCCCCTGTGCCCACTGCAGCTCCTTTCAAGGTGCACGAATTCATACACTGGGACCCTAGTACCTCAATAAATGTGAATGATTATGGTGGGCAAATATGTATTGTTTGTCTTATTATTGATTTATTTTATTCCATAGTAGATACTCAAAATATTCTCATAATGAACTGATCTATATTTGAATAGGAGATTGGCTGAACTAAAAGAGATGAGATGAAGGAGTGCTTCAAAACAATCCAACCCAATTTTTGTCTTTTTGGTTTATTATTTTTGTCAGCCTACACATTGGCATACGTTTTCTTAACAAGTACACCAACCGTAAGCACACAGCAGTGTGTGATTGTCACCTGCTGTGCTTGCCTAAGGAAACATGAAGAATGAAAATGGATCTACCCGTACAAATGCAGGTTTCCAGGTTTTGATCTCAATTTCTCAAAGACATTCCCTGCAGTTGTAGTTAGGGGTGTGCCTTTAAAACTGCACGGATCCAATCAATGTGTTTAATGATGTTTTAACAACAGGAACCTGTAAATGGAGACACTTGAAGTTGTCAGTTTACTGATAAAATTTTGCAGGGGTAAGTAATTGGAAGTCTCCTGCCCTCAGCCTTGCAGAACAATCCCTGATAAAATGACAGAATGTCTTACCTCCCTCCCCGCCCCCAGTTTTCAGCTCAAAATAAGTAAATTACAAAGCAGGTGTTTGATCAGCTTTAGTTATTCACAAGAAAAACACAAGCAAGAAATTTGCAAATGATAACTCAAGGTTAAAACAAAATAAACAAAAGCAAAATCTGAGGTCATGCTATGGCAAAATATGCTATTTTAAATATCAAAAGATAAAATCTAACATGTGAATATCTTACTCTTCCCTTCTAGAGTAATTAACCTCAAACAACTCAGCTTAATCCATAGAGAAACCAGCAGCATTCAGATAGAAAGACACAAAGATATCTGAATCCTTTTTAAGACTTGAATATGCTGAATCATCTATAGAAGCAAGTAATGATGTTGCTAAGGGATGCACTTCTGTCCATTAAAGTCTTTTTTAATTTGTTCATGGCAGGTAGCTGAAGTGTATTTTAAATCAGTGTGTTATTTTTTTCTTTCTACTTTGTTGGTAGAGATTTCATATCCTTTCACTCATATCAATTTTTATTGAACATGCAAAAGTATTGCAGGGAAATGAGCAAACTGTGCAAATGATAGTCATTTATTGAGGTGGTCAAACTTCCTTAGCCAAGCACTTCCCTTTCCTATAGTTTAATTTTGCATTGAGAAACAAAGCTGTCCTCATGTTTGTGTTGCAGAATGTACATGTATGCGATTTAGTAAAACAGCATAATCCCATTTACATTGTTATCACAGTCTTTCAGAAATATATCCAAAAGAAGTAACTATTTTTATGAAGAGTTGTTCCAGCAAGATGTGATTTTAAAAATGACATGTAGAACAGGCTGTGAAATAAACATGTTAATGACCAATTAGTCTCTTTGTTCCATTCAAATTCTTTCTTGCTAATTTTAGTACCATTAATTGAATTTTGTTCCAGCAAGTTGGGTAGAAAATATTCTAAAATAAAATATTTTGTACAGAAAGCTTTTTAAAATTTCTTTTATTACAAATGAGTACTAAGAAGACATTACATCCTAAATCTTTGCTGGTAATTATAATATTTATTGGGAAAGCATGTGAGGAAAAATAGATAGTAGTAAATATTTGTTTAGTCAGTCTATGTTAAAGTAGAGAGTGTCATCCAGGGGAAAGGAACAGTCAACATCTTAAAATCCTGATTCATCCTTTATTATGTACTAGAAGCCCAATGCCTGAAGATTCGTGCCAGAATGGACCTTCCTTTCCCTGGCTGCCAGCACTGCTTTCGCTCTGGCTGGAACCACCTTTCCACTCCAGCCCAGAGCCACCTTTCTGCCTTCCTATGCTTGGCGGCCACATATGCAAATTAACCCTCCATCTTTGTTGGGTTAATTTGCATACTCACTCCTGATTGGCTGGCGGGCATCGCGAAGGTACAGTCAATTAGCATGTTTGTCTATTATTAGGTAAGATGTGTTTATGGAAAAAAATGTTTTACCTTTCTAAACCTTGATATACTCATTTTTTAGGGGTGGGGGAAGTCCAAACTGAATCCTGGGGTTAGTAGAACCAGTGTTGAAGAATTAAAGGAAAAATGGAAAGAATTTAGTCTCTTGCCTGACACATAACAATTTGTCCGCACATCCTCCCTCCATTCTTTTCTTTCTTCTTCCCTTCCTCTCTTACTTCTTTCTTATTCCTTCCTGATTTTAGTTATTTAATTTACTAGCAAGCAGGACTATCTTATCACCTCATTTATGCCCCACTCACCCAAAATTTTGACCATCTCAATCAATCTACATTATATTAATATGACAGACAAAAATTTAACAGATTTGTTTTTATAAATATGCAATTTATGATAGTTTGACTTTAAGTTAATTGATTAAGTTCAGGTTGCCCACCATTACTTAGAAGTCACTGAGTATTCTTTGAAAGACTTAGTGAGATATGTAACCAATGAAGTTTTCAGTTGAATATTAAATTTAGCAATGAACTGAAATAGTTTTGCAAATATTTATTAATATGAATTGTTTAAGATTCCTGTCATATTTTAAGATTGTGTACTCAGTTGTACATATTTTTCCTCCTGTCAAAGAACTCTGTGGTCTTTTGAAAGAGAACATCTAATACACTATGGATTAAGTTGAACTGTTGTTTGATTATTATAAAAGCACATTAAGTCATTGCTATTTATTATGGTGGTTTTACCAATTAATCTAACAAACTTTAATTGTCATTGGAAAAAAACACAATTGACATATTTTTCACATATTTTTCACATACCTGATAATGATGGTGAAATATAAAAATCCACATTTCTCTGTGTACTCCATTGAATTGTCCATACCAACAACTACCTTCTACTGACACAATGGCTGCATTTAGGTAAATGTTGTTTTGGAAAACATCATTTGAAAACTCAAGGCCCTGGATGCAGGCATAATTTATTTTCACAAGTCATGATTCTGGGGAAATTGCTTCAAGTCTAGGTGAGAGAATCTGTTACACAAAGTTGTCGATGAAAAGGCATCACTTACAAGTAGTTTTCTTTTTCAAATACACAGGCTTTTCTGCCAACAAGATGTTTTTGTTTGGGGGTTAAGATGTTACTGCTGAAGTTCTGATCAAAATGTTTTATTCATTTTACAATTATACTAAGTGAAGAGGGAGTCGGGACAAGATTGGTTAGATTGAACTCTATTTCTTATTTTACGAGTGTATGTCCCTATACTTTTGAACAGATCAAGAACAATGCTTCAAGACAGCCTAAGGCAGTGGTTGGCAAACTGCGGCTCGCAAGCCACATGCGGCTCTTTGGCCCCTTGAGTGTGGCTCTTCCACAAAATGTCACGTGCGGGCGCGCACGTACAGTGCTATTGAAACTTCGTGGCTCATGCGCAGAAGTCGGTTTTCGGCTCTCAAAAGAGATTTCAATCGTTGTACTGTTGATATTTGGCTCTGTTGACTAATGAGTTTGCCGTCCACTGTCCTAAGGAATAGCAAGCAGTGCTCAGATTTGGAATGTTCTCATTTCGAGTGTGTCTGATTCTAGCTGGGAAGTAGTACTCTCACTTCTGTCAGCAGAATAGGTAAACTGTTTATTTGTCTGAAATTGTTACATATTGGTATTATTGTGTCTGTTGGAAAGCCTGAAATAAATAAGTTTAATAAATTGATTCAATTTTGAGTCTGTTTTAATTGAATGGAAACCAAATTGTACAGAATTATTCTGGACACTTTAATTAGAGGCCAATTTCAGGTCAGTGAATTGTTTCACTTAGATCAGGGCATCACCGATAGGAAGGAGTTATATATTACAATGTTTTCCATACAGTCATTTGGGTTTTTAAACTAGTTAAAAGGTTTACCTCTATCTCCACCAAGAACAAAGGGTCAGGAATCTAGTCTTTCTGGAAAAGATACATGTGCTGACCACCTGCTGTATGCTTAGAAATGCATGATGGTTAAACTTATAAAGGTGAAATGGTACATCAGTGAAGGTTAACATAAATCTTGAATTGTGAAACAAGCTATAACCATGTAATTAAGCTGAACTACTCACAGTTGCTCAATGCTTTGAAAATTTTTCCATCTCAGATCCTTTGCTGAGAATAATCTTCACTCTGCTCTATTAGCTTGTTACTTAAAGTATTTTGAAAATTTTCATCCTTCTTTAAGTCTCCTCTGAACTACACAGAGCAGAATGAAATATTTCCCTCATTGTCCTCTGTTAGTACCAAGTACATACTTTTATCATATAACGATTCAGATACTTGTTTTATTTTAAAATATATTTTATTGATTTTTTTACAGAGAGGAAGGGAGAGGGATAGAGAGTTAGAAACATCGATCAGCTGCCTCTTACACACCCCCTACTGGGAACCGCAACCAAGGTACATGCCCTTGACTGGAATGGAACCTGGGACCCTTCAGTCCGAAAGCCGACGCTCTATCCACTGAGCCAAACCAGTTAAGGCCAGATATTTGTTTATCTCTCCAAGGACCTTAATCCCCGAGTAGGCAGAGTTTTGTGCCATCCATTTATTCTCTATCCCATTTACTCCCAGATCTTACTCCTTTACCCAAACCCTACTGCTGTATCTAGGTAGAAATTACCTTCTCTGCACCCTGTTTTGGGGGAATCTAATTTGGTGCTACTATTTTAACTTGCAGCCCAAATTTCCTCCAATTATATCTCAGACTTCAATTTAATGGATTTCTCTGAATTTTGACTTATATTCACCTATCTCTGCTTGAGGGTCATACAGGTGTCTTTAATACCACACTTTAAACTCAACTCACTTTTCCCATGAACCATATCCCCTATTTTGTGTTTAAACTTGGATATTGGAAGTTGTCTTTGATTCTTCTCTGTTTTTAATTCTTCACATAAAATATCAACAATTATTGGTAATCATACTTCCAAAATTCATCTCCTTGATCTTCATCATTGTTTCCACCTGGTATTTTCTAACATCTTTCTCTCCTTTCATTCACTGAATTTCAGTTGCACTGGACTCCTTCATGAATTTAGCACTGTGACTCTTTCCTATCTCATTATTTATTCATAATGCTGTTATGTCAGAAAAACTCAAATTTGAATTCTTGGGCATGACTAGGTTCTTTTCACCGAGTTCTCAGCTTGATTTTGCTTCTCTAAAGTCAACACTGACTGTCCAATTGACATTGGAATCAGCCCCCACCCAGCTGCTTTATTACAGAGCACTGTCCGTCTCCTTATAAGCACTTATAATCTCATTATTTTGTACTCATTTATGCCTTTATTACTTAATGTTTATTCCCCCATTATAATTTAGGAACCATGAAGACAGTAATCATCTCACTGATCTTTGCCAGTCACCTAACACAAAGCCAAGAAAATAGAAACCCCGTAAATATTTGTTAAAAAGATGAATGCATAGATTGAAAAATAATCAAGACTAATAACATAATCAAAAGACTAGAAGGAGAATAAACTAGAATAAATATGCTATAGTGCAAGCTATATCAAGGCAAGCACATTTGGTTTTTAATCATTATATCTTTTTGTCTAAGTGCATTTTGACATGTATATCTTCAATAAAAAATTTCGAATAAATGGAAGAATTGGGAAGGCAATGTTTAAAGTAATTTTGAATGACAGCATAAATGCTGGGATTGGCTTCCAATATAAATGAAAATTAAACTATTTTTCTCTTTCATATACATGATGAATAGGGACTTCTTTATTTTCCACAAAAAATAACTTTATCCATTGACTTATGAACCAGTCAATGAATAAAAGCTGTTATTTGGGTCATTGTATAAGATAATGTAATCAAGATAATGAAGAAGCCTAAAATAACTTAAAAATCAAGGTTTACCATAATAAATGTACTATCAGAAAGATTTTCATATGGAGAAAAAAAAGCGCCCATATTTTAAACTTTGATCAGTAAGATACAAAACCAATAATTTTTTTTAAAAAGTACACATTTGCTGATGTAAAACTTACATAAAGATTGGTTTTCTATCACTTCATACAATAGTTATACAAACAAAACATTATGACAATAGTTTCGGCATTTATTTCTTCCCAAATCTATGCTTTAGGCTAGTCTCTCCTACCCCACTTAGGTTTTTACCTACTATCTCCATGAGAGTATGAAAAAGACTTCTAAGATAATTACTGCTTTTATTAAATTTAATTTATTGGATAACATTGGTTAATACAATTATATAGGTTTCAGGGATACAATTCTACAATACATTATCTGTATATTGTATTGTGTGGTCACCACCACAAATCAAGTCTCCTTCCATCATCATTTATTCCCCCCTTTCCCCTCTCCCACGTCCCCCCGACCCACTTTCCCTCTGGTAATCACCACACTGTGGTCTGTGTCTATGAGTGTGTTTTTCCTTTGCTTAATTCCTTCATCTTTTTCACCCAGTCCCTCACCCCAATAATTGTCAATCTGTTATCTGTATCTAAGAGTCTGCATCTATTCTGTTAGTTAGTTTATTTTGTTCATTAGCTTCCACATGTAAGTAAAATCATATGGTACCCTTCTTTCTCTGACTGGCCTAACCCACCTGGCATAATACTCTCCAGGTGCACATTGCTGTTTTTTTGAAAAATCACAATGGAGAAAACAAAAAAGCAAACAACACATGGAGCAAAATTAACCACTTATAATTTGGGTTTTAATTTTCAAATGATAAACAACTCTCTGATACTATTTTAGAAAGAATTATACTATACTATAATTTAATTATATTACATTTTATATAATTAAATATTCCTCCAATTCTGTAAGTTTCATAAACATAATATAAATAGATTTGGGAAAAAATAATATACAAGCATGATTTAAGTTACAATCTTCACAAAAACAAATTAAGTTTAATCCTAATGAAGTTGTACATATATTAGCATAATGGTCAGTGAAGATTTCACAAAATAAGTAATTTCCACTAACTATTCTCAAAAAACAAGGGCATTGTTTTGCTTTTGATATGTTTAATTTGTTTTATGATGTATCAAGAGAGATACTAGGAAAAATTCCCTTCATAGGCCTCAAGACACTTGATACCACCATGAAATGGTTCGTTTTTAACTTAGGAAACAGATGGAATTCATAAATAGTGATTTTTGGCTATTGTTAATAACAAGGTACAAAATATTTCCTTGTAAAACTGAAATTGTAAAATGCTGGAGGGTTTATTATGGTCAATGGTACATTTATTATGGTTGATGTCTCATAAAATCCTGGTTTGGGGTCTGGGTCTACTATTTTCCTTTGAATAACAGATTCTTCCCCAAATTACTTGAAACCTGTAGTCTGTAAATTATAAATAGGATAGTGTGATTTTGTTATAAGGGATTAAATTTAAGCACAACAATTGTACTTCCATGAAAAGAGTGTAACGGGTTATGGTGACATACTTCGAAATGTTGTATTAAGTGCCTGAATGTTCCATGAGTGAAGAATTGGCTCCTCTAATCCGGAGCAAAGCTTCTCAACTTTGGCACTGTTAACATTTTGGACTGGATTGTGTGACCTGTCCATTTTAAGATATTTAGCAGCATCTCTGGAAATAAAAAAAATATTTCCAGATATTACCAGATAGACGTACCCAGGTTGAGAACTACTTCTTTAAAAAAAAAAAAAAAGAAACTCTGAGCCACCCCACTAGCCACTTAGAAGAACATGCCCTCAAGCTCCCTCTCTGAGAAACCTTTGGGAAATGGGGCATGTTTTCTTACTTGATGTCAGGGCTGCTACCCATCATGGAGCCCCTAGTGAAACTGCTGCCTTTTCTAAAGTGACAAAGCTGTGCTACTTTGCTCATGAACTCACTGCCAAGCAATGGCCAACTCTTCTTCTCTACAGACATCATGAGTCTTAACTCAGGAGAATGTTCGCTTTCACCTTTTTCTCCAAACCCTAATGCAGGTGGAGGTAGCAACTACATTTGCTTTATTCCATCTATGTTTTCTGTTAATAGCCACATCATTAGAGAGATAAGTCTGCTCTTGTTAATTTGCACACTGGATCCTCATACACAGAGGGCAAAGAGAGACCAAAGAAAGAGGCTACCCACTCAAGATTGGTAGGTAGCAGGTTTAATAAGGAAGAAAACTTACTTATAAGGCTTGTCTTGGACAAACCAAAGTAGTTTTCAGCATCCACCTGCCAGTATCTTAAAAGTATGTATAGATGCCTTCACTGGATTAAGTCATATAATCAGTCCAGGTGGTCTCAACAGCACTTTCCTCTATCAAAGGTACTATAGTTATAATGTGTCCTTAAAATGGCTGCTAACGTGGGAGTAGAAGGCAGGACATACATTCCCAGATCAGGGGAGGAAGCGCAGAGCCTCCAATTAACCTGGTCCAGCTCTCAAGTCAATGGTGGTCATGTCCTCTCAGTGAACTCCTCCAACAGCTCTTTTTTCATCTTTGATCCTAAAAGACCAATCTTTACCTAATTTCCTTCAAAGACCCTTGTTTGTTAATAAGCTATATTTGTTTACATTTTATATTCATTTAAAAGACCATGGTGGCATGTCTTTTAGGGATCCAAATGATGTTAGAGAATTTTGATCCCATGTCACCATAGTTCCCAAAGTTTCTGCCCTGGAGAAAAAATATAAATAGGAACAGTATACAATCCCACGTACAGATGAGTCAGCCAGCTTCAGACATGGCTGAGAGAGGGCCAGGTCAACAAGCAGGTTAAACCTTCTCATCCACCCCCATTGCTAAACAAGCAGCCACAGCTCTGGGTCTACAGAGTTCCAGACAAGTGAAGAAATCCACATTCAGGCAGAAGGCACAAATAGCGAATTCGTATCTGGATATTGTTTGGTATTCAATTTGTTAGAAAAAACTCACTAAATGAATGTTGTCCAATCCTTATTTGTTGGTGTTGCATCAGTAGTTTATGCTGAATAAAAGAAGCATCCAGAACCTTAACAATTCTAAAGGATAATCATTTATTTAGCTCTAGGTTTTCTGGGTTGATTGTTAGGGCTACATTCACTGGGTAGTTCTCCTTCTGGTGTAAAGTGGACTCATTCACTCACTTCTGATCCTTGGCAGTTTAGCGAGATCTGATTCTATGAGTTGGCTGGTTGTAAGCTGGGATGACCAGAGCAACAGGACCCATTGTCTCTCATTATCCAACCAGCTAGCTTGTGCTTATTTACAAGCAAGAACAGAAACTACAAGATGTCTTGAGTCCAAAGCTGAGAACATCCACAACATTTCCTCTATCAGATACTCTTGGTCAAAACAAGTCACGGACAAGCACAGATTCAAAAGATCCTGGTATAGATTCCATCTCTTTTTTTGTGGCTGTTGTTGAAAGTATTACACATAGTATTACATATGTTTCATTTTTCCCCTATTGACCTCCCCCTGGCCACCCCCATCCCCCTCAGGCACATGCCTTCACCCCCCTAGTGTCTGTGTCCATTGGTTATGCTTATACGCATGCGTACAAGTCCATCTCTTGATAGGAGGTACTATAAAATATTTTGGACATTTTTAAAAATAATTCATTGTAAGTGCTCTGAATTTTGTTTATTTTGCTTAAAAATAATTAAACTAAGTACTTTCAGAAGGGAAATAGCCTTAATTTCAATAAGCCTTAGGACACTGATTCTATGGTATTTATGATATAGGATTGTGCAGTGTTTATAAATTACTCCCTAACCCCTGTAAAAGAGCAATGCTTTGTGCAAAATTGACTACCAAGTCTTTTTTATTCTTGATTATTCCTAATTTATTTTTCCTACCCAAATTGTTGATACTTGAATGTCTTCTGATAGTAGAACAGAAGTAGTATCCTTTCCTTCTATGAAATTGAATGGACATTTTACTATATACTTCTACAGTTTGTTGTAATGGTTGTCTATAGTAATTTAGTAAAATTTCCTTTTAAAGAAAATTATGATTCAATTAATGTGCTCAGAATCTTTTAAATAATGTTTTTGGTTAATTTTCAGATAACATATGCTCTGAGAATATGTAACTACATAGCTTTCTCTCTGCCATGTCAACAATTATAAGCACTTTGCTTCTGGTTTAACTCCATAACTTTTAAGATAAAAATATGAATTATATCATTATGTATGGTATCTATGTATTTGCCAACATACTAATCACAAGAAGATTTTCCTTATAAACATACAATGTCTGAAATATTTGTATAAAATTGTAGGTTTAGGAGTCATATTAAATTTGCTAGTCTATAATCATATATTATACACTTTTATCTTGAAGAGAGATTGTTTACAAAGATACTATAGTTATAAGGCTGTGGATCAAAGGAGAAAGACCTATGCCTTGAAGAGTCAGGTGACAGTAGAAAACAAAGGATATGAGGAAAGAACATAAGAAAGACAAATCCCAAAGAAAAAAAGAAGAGTTGGAAAGCACAAAAAGAAGGGGAGAGACATAGGGTAGTAAAAATAACAAAAAAACACAAAACACCAGTGTATGGATTTCCCCCCTTCTTTTATAGTTTCATTTGCTTTTACTCTTTTTGTAGTAATTTGCACAATAAAAGAAAGCCATATTTCCTTCCTGAATCTTCAAACATTCTTTGAAAGTAACCCATGATAAATTAGGGAGAGTGATATGATTGGATTGACTTGGACTCAGATCTGGTCCTACCCCACATTTACTAACTGAGATAAGTTGGGTAAGCCTCACTGACCCACATTTTCTTCACTACTAAATTTGACATGATAAGAGCCACTTACCATTATTGATGTAAAATTGTATTTTATAGAAAAATTGTAATATTTACTGAACAATACAATAGATTAATAAATAGATGTTTTACAATGATAAATAATTATCCTTTTTGTGAATTGAAGAACCACCCTCTATTCTGTCTCTTGTATACACGATTCTAAAATATTTGTGGTAAATAAAATATATGTCAAGTAGGTACTTGAAAATTCATTTTCTCAGCTACTTTCCTTGAGCAAACGTGGTTGGATTATTTATAATGTTAGAGACACCAATGACTTTCAGTTGTGTCTTGTTTATATTTATGTGATTATGACAAAATCCAGAGTTGAAAATATTAGTGTAAAGTTGATTCAACCAAAGAAAAAAAATAATTAAAAGGCTAATTAGTATTATTGACAGCAACACAAACTATACTTTTATGACTCACATGGTAATTATTTAATAATGCCTTTTATAACATGGTGAAGAAAATGAAGCCCAGAGTTACAATGTATAGAACTATTAAGAGTATTTCCTATGTATTGACACATCTCTGATTTTAATGATGGTGTCTAAAATTAGAAAGTATTATGCTATAGCTTCAGTTTGTTAGATATTTAATACAATGTTTTAAGAATAAACTACACACATTATTTTTTTAGCTCAGTGTACATTCTGTTTTGCCAAACTTGTTAAATACTTCTATAAATTAAATAGAAGATTGTTTCAATTATAGAGAGAGTGGTTAGGTAAGGCCAGCCAAGTTTCCTGGTAAAGAGATAAAAGGATTAGTCACTGACTTTAGGACGTACCTACTCTAATGCAGAAATCAAATAAGTGTCAGATGATTACAAATCATTAAAATCCACATCCTTGTGACAAGAATCACAGGATTCAGTTACTTTTTCCACTCGTTCATTTGGAGTGGAATTACCTCCTTTCCACACCTTTATCTCATTAAAGGTTTCATAAAGCAGTTCCCACCTTGAGTTCTTTGGACATAGGTCTCTGACACCATTGGGGATTGATTCAGTGTCCCATCTCTGTGTCCAGACACCATGTTAAACTTTCCAAAGGCATATGATATTGGAGTACAGTGGGTTTGTGTGTGTATGTAAGTGTGGGTGTTTAAAATTTTAAAAAAATCTTTCTGACAGATAATATCACTGCCTTCAAGGAAATGCTCTGCTGGCCACCAATTGCAATTAGAAGAAAACCCAAACAAGCTTTCCACAGCCAACTTGAACCCACCCTGTCCCCCATAAAGCCCTTCATTGTTTTCTTCAATCCCACTAACTTTTTCCTCTCTTTCTTTTCCTTTTTTCCCCTCTTTCTCTTTTCCTTCTTTCCTTCCTTCCTTCTTCCTTCTTCCCTTCCTTTCTTTTTTCTTCAGTTCTTCCAAAACTTCACGCCCCTCTCCACTTTATACATCGGTACAATATTTTCTCTAAGCCTGCAGTGTCTTCTTCATATCGGCATGTCTTGAAATATAATAACTATGCTAAGGAAAACCATTCAGAACACTTGTTCTAAAGCAACCATGGGAACTTCCTCAAGCAACTCTCTATCCCACTACCCCATTTTGCTTCATTTGTAACATTGTTTTATGTTCTAAAATTAGCTTATTTCATTTTGAGTGTATCTCCACCAATTAGAACATAAGTTTTTATTTTTTAAATTAATTAGCTTATTTTTAATCCTCACCTGAGGATATTTTTCCATTGATTGTTAGAGATAGTGGAAGAGAGAGGGAAAGACAAAGAGAAATATTGATGTGAGAGAAACACATTGATTGGTTGCCTGATTGGTTGCCTAATCGGTTGCCTCCCTCACAAGCCCCAACCAGGGCCCAGCCGTATATGACCAGAATCAAACCCAGGACCCTTCAGTCTGAAGGCCAACACTCTATCCACTGAGCCAAACCGGCTAGGGCAGAACATAAGTTTTTAGACAGCAGATTCCCAGCCCTTTGGTATAGAGCAGTGGTTGGAAAACTCATTCGTCAACAGAGCCAAATATCAACAGTACAACGACTGAAATTTCTTTTTTGAGAGCCAAATTTTTTAAACTTAAACTTCTTCTAATGCCACTTCTTCAGAATAGACTCACCCAGGCCCTGGTATTTTGTGGAAGAGCCACACTCAAGGGGCCAAAGAGCCGCATGTGGCTCACGAGCCGTGGTTTGCCGACCACTGGTATAGAGTAAATGCTCAATGAACACATACATACATATATTTGTATTTTTGAATGAGTAACCTTTTTCTTTCAATAGATAAACAAATATATTCATGTGGGTTGGAGAGGGGAGCTCTCTGAATCACTTATTTCACATCTATTTCTTCAAGAATGGGTGGTTTCCGCCCTGAACATATCTAAGCCAATATTACACACTCCTATGTGTGAAGGAAGTTTACTATCACTTCACTAAATGCCTTACTCAAATCTCCTTTATCTTAAAAATGTTTAGATAGCTGCTGTGCTACATATGAGGGTGGGGGAGGGAAGGATAGAGAAAACTGCAAGCTACTTGGTTTATTGCCTTCCAAGTCAGTTATATTTTTCAATTTAAATGTGAGAGATAATAAATGCACTGGAATGTTTTCCAGGTGTGTTTTCAAAACAGCAAACTGCAAATGTGATATGACCTGAGGCTGGAGAAGCTGTGAGTGTGTGGGTATCAGTCGATTTCAGTAACATCACTGAGCAGAAGCAGCAAGAGGAATTCTGAAAGCTGGGAATGCAGCTTTTTCAGTAGAGGCATTCTAAGCTTTAGGCAGGTCCTGCTTTTTCTCTTCCCAAACTACGAAAGCATCTTATCAGATGTCATTCACCATCTTACAGTAATTTTACTTATTTACCATGGCTATTGCTACTTAAGCTTGAGCTAACCCACTATGAGGAAAGCATTTTGAGCAGAGACAGTAAATTATTACAAGGTATGAGTCACTGTAGGTTCTGAGGGGGGGGGGGAGAGTATCTATTTCACTCAAGAAATAACTTATGCATTAGGAGAATTGGATCAATTTTCTTCAGGAAACATAAAGTATTATTTTAGTTAACTGCTCAGACATTTTCCAATTAATAAAATTTATTCTACAAAGCCTTTCAATACATATAGTCCTATTCTTCTTTTCTTTAAATTTCTTATGCTTTTTTATGAAGTTTTTCTATCAGTTTCACTATAGTCTCCCTTTGATTCATCCACTCATCAATAAATGTTTATTATGAAATTAACAAGTACCAGGTACTCATCTATACTGGTGAATTAAGCAAGTCCCTAGCCTCGCAGAGCTTATGTTCTATAGGAATTCATTAGCTGGCTTTTAAGCAACAGTTATTACATTCCAGCATTCTTCTTAGTGCTTCATGGGACACTATTGTTACTATCATTTCCCATTTGGAAGATAAGGAAAGTAAACCTCAGGCATGTAAATCACTTTTTTCAAGGTCACCAAGCTGGTAAGTCATAACAATTATATTGAAACTCAGTTTGTCCAAGCCTACATGTTAACTGCCACGTTATTTGGCCTTTTTAAGAGTGGACTCTTTAATACTTTATGTCTATGCTACTCATATGCTTCCTAGTGTTTTTAAATATGCTTAATGTTCTAATTATAAAAATATAATAACTTCCAGAAAATCTTAAAAATGTAGAAAACACTCATAGTAACACCATGATATAACTACGGTATTATTCTCTAAATATTCATATATGGTTCAATCTGTAAATACTTTTAATAATAATTCATGAGCATAACCATTCCCTGCTTTTTTCATTTTATGATTTATTATATTTTATAATGCTATATTGAGTTAATAATAATTATTTTATAGGCTACATAAATCTCAGTTGATATATAATTATATATAATATATATAGTTGACACTCTCTGACAGATATTTTACTTTATTGAGGGCAAAAACACAATTTTATCACATAAAATAACACTTTGGAATTTTAATTCAAATTAAATTAATCTCATAAAAATTATTTAACATTTTTATGATAGCCAGTCTTTCCTGTACTATGATGTCTGAAAAAAATATATTTTAACATTTATTACTGATATGCTACCATTCACCATCTATCCTATATAATAATCCTATATAATAAAAGGGTAATATGCAAATTGACTGAACAGCATAACGACCAGTCACTATGATGCACACTGACTGCAGGGGGCAGACACTCATTGCAGGAGCTGCCCCCTGGTGGTCAGTGCGCTCCCACAAGGCTCACAGCTAATGAGGGCAGCGGTGGTTGTGGAAGCCTCTCCAGCCTCTGCAGCAGCACTAAGGATGTTCACTGCTGGCTTAGGCCCACTCCCCTGACTTGCAGGAGGCCCGGGGGGGAGCGGGCCTAAACCGTCAGTTGGACATCCCATGAGGGATCCCAGACTGGGACAGGGCACAGGCCGGGCTGAGGGACCGTCACCCCCGCCAGGTCTCCTGCAAGTCAGCCTCGGGCACCATGGCTGCTTCCCCTCCCTAGACACTCTGCAAGGAAGAAATAATATAAAAGCAGCTGCCAGGTGGCTCCTGACGACTGGCGCAGATGTCAGTGGACGGATCCAGATCCTGGGCCAACAAGGGTGTCCCCCTGCCCACCAGGAGGGCCAATTGCATCCTGGCCCCCCCACCCCCCTCAGGACAGGTGCCAGATGCAGGGCTCACAGTTGGCAAGCACTACTGCTGCAGCGCAAGCCTCTCCTGATCAGGACTGACTGGGTGTGAGCCTGCAGCAGGTGCAGTGGGTCCATGATGAGTGGGAGCAGCAGGCAGGAGCAGCAGGAGATGTTGAACCACCAGTTTTGGCTCGATCCCTGCAGGCCACCCTGAGGAACCCCATCCATGCACGAATTTGTGCACCAGGCCTCTAATTCTTAATAAGAATATTAAATTGACAGGAAAGAGTCTCCAAGTTTAAAAAGCTGCTAATTCAATCTGGGACAACCAAATCCAAAACAATGTGAGATATAGGAGCATATACTTGCTGCCTGTACTTGCTACCTCCCACAACCACATCAAAATTACAACTAAAACACAGAACAACTATCACCCAGAACTGCAGGAAGGCTGGCTGAGTGGAAGTACTACAACTAGAGGAGTAAAGAAGAAAGCACACTGAGACTGGTAGGAGATGCGGAGGCACAGAACAGGCTGGTCTGGCACCCAGGTGTGCCGCTTTTTTAATCAGAGGGAGATCACCTCTGCGGAGGCCACCTAGAGGAGCAAGGGGTCCCAGCCCCACAGCAGACCCCTAGCCCAGGGCCCCAGAGCTGGGGAAAGAAGTCCCTACAGGCAGTAAGAACTATGGGCTGTAAATACCAGTGCAGATTGGGGCTGAGAGACACACAGGCTGCTGGAGACCCAGCTGCTCCTCTTAAAAGGTTGACACTATGAACTGAATTTTCAAGCTCCCACTTCCTCTGAGCCCCAGTACTGGGCGAGGCTCTGGGGGACCCAGACACATATGGGGAGAAACTGGACTGTCTGGCATCAGGGCAAGAATGCGGGGTGGCTTTTTTCCAGAGGGAGGTGCTCACAGTGGTCATTGTTCCCATGCTGGGACCTCCCCAGTGTAAGGCTGACTGGCAGCCATTTCTGTTTGCTCCACCCTGGTGATTCCCTGAGACCCTGCCCCAGCCAATTTACAACCCCACCCAAGCTGTGCACAGTGGTTTTTGCATATGAATGGTCTGTCCTTTCTCAGGCTAAAAACCTGTCAAACAAGCTGCATCTGGGTCAGGGAGCCCCAAACCTGTCAATAAAAGGCCCCCAAACCGGCACCAGCACCAGCACCAGCATGCCTTGCTTTACAGCTGGGCCTCATCTGGGCACTTCCAAACCTGATACAAAGAGGAGGAATCTGCAGATCTCTCTGTAGCTCCTGCTGAGTGGCCCCAGGCAGTGGCTGACTTTGCACCTCCCTGGAGACCCAAGAGTCAGTGTACTAGTGGTCAGTGTGAGACCACACCAGATTACAACTCTTCACATCCATAAGCACACACTCAAGGAGAGACTCAGTGAGCACCAAAGCCCCACTGAAGCAAGTCCTGCTCCGTAGGGGTGTTTCCTGCACAGCAGCTCTCCCATTGCAGTCACAGCTGGTCCCCACAGCCAATTGGTCTGGAGGTCAATTTCTCCCAGTGACACCGACAACAATCAAGGCTCAACTACAAGACTGTGCACACAGCCTACAAAGGGGTGTACCAAGAGTGTCCACCTCAGGTGATTGGGGAGGCTGAGCCACTGGGCCCTATAGGACACCTACTACACAAGGCCCCTCTATTAACTCAAGGAGACTTAGCAGCTACCCAATACATAGAAACAAATGCAGGGAAGCAGCCAAAATGTGCAGACAATGAAATATATCACAAATGAAAGAAATGGAAAAAAGAAATTCTATATTGGATATAGAATTCAAAACCACGGTTATAAGGTTACTCAAGAATCTTCTAGAAACCTCTGAGGAACTTAGTGAGACTTTCAAGGATATTAGTGAGAATGCCAAAAAAAAAAAAAAATGGAAAGCACCAGTCAGAAATTAAGCATACACTGACTGAAATAAAGAATAATATACAGGGATTCAACAGGAGATTAGAGGATCCTGAGAATCAAATCAATGATTTGAAATATGAGGAAGCAAAAAACACCCAAACAGAAGAGCAAAAAGAAAAAAGAATCCAAAAATATGAAGATAGTGTAAGGAGCCCCTGGGACAACCTCAAGCATGCCAACATCCCAATAATGGGGGTGCCAGAAGAAGAGAGAGAGCAAGATATTGAAAACCTATTTGAAGAAATAATGACAGAAAACTTCCCCTACCTGGTGAAAGAAATAAGACTTACAAGTCCAGGAAGCACAGAGAACCCCAAACAAGAGGAACCCAAAGAGGACCACACCAAGACACATCATAATTAAAATGTTAAGGACAAAAGACAAAGAGAGAATCTTAAAAGTAGCAAGAGAAAAACAGTTAGTTACCTACAAGGGAGTGCCCATACAACTGACAGCTGATTTCTCAACAGAAACTATGCAGGCCAGAAGGAAGAGGCAAGAAATATTCAAAGTGATGAACAGCAAGAACCTACAACCAAGATTACTCTACCCAGCAAAGCTATCATTCAGAATTGAAGGTCAGATAAAAAGCTTCACAGACAAAAAAAGCTAAATGAGTTCATCACCACCAAACCAGTATTATATGAAATGCTAAAGGGTATTCTTTAAGAAGAGGAAGAAGAAGAAAAAGGTAAAGATAAAAAATATGAACAACAAAATGACAACAAATACATAGCTATCAAGTGAATCTAAAATCAAATGAATAAAAAAATCTGATGAACAGAATGAACTGATGAATGGAATGGAATCAGGGGCATGGAAATAGAACAGACTGACAATTCTCAGAGGGAAGGGAGTGTATGTGTGTGTGGGGCGTGTGGGAAGAGATTAGACAAAGATCTTATATGCATGTATGCATTATCTATGGACACAGACAATAGGGTGGCGAGGGCCTGGAGTGGGGTGGGAACAGGGTGGAGGAGAGCTATGAAAGAAAAAAAGAGGAATATCTGTAATAATCTCAACTATGAAGATTAATTTAAAAAATAAAAAGGCATCTAATTTAGTAATGTGGTGCTGGTGAAAATGGGTGGGACAGAAAGGGCTTCTAGACAGAATGAAGCTTACACAGAGGTTTAAACGAGGGCTAGAAATTGGTTGTTTGGGATAGTGTATTAGTCTGTTCAGGCTGCTATAAAAAGATACCACAGACTAGGATCAGCCGTGGGCAAACTACGGCCCTAGGGCCGGATCCGGACCTTTCGGCTGTTCTATCCGGCCAGCGGAGCCGAAAGAGCGGAGGGTTCTCTTGCTCTCCCCTCCGCTCCTTTACTTTGAATTTATATTAGTTCACACAAACACTCCATCCATGCTTTTGTTCGGGCCCTCCTGTCCAGTTTAAGAACTCATTGTGGCCCTCGAGTCAAAAAGTTTGCCCACCCCTGGACTAGGTAGTTTAAATCACAGATATTTATTTTCTCAAAGTTTTGGAGGCTGGACGTCTAAGATCAAGGTGCCAGTAGTTGGTTTCTGGTGAGACCTCTCTTCCTGGTTTGTAGATGCCCACCTATCGCTATGTGCTCAGAAGGCCTCTTCTCTGTGTGAACTCAGAGAGATAAGAGACCTGTTATCTTTCCTGCTCATAAGGGCACAAATCCTATTGTATTAGGGTTCCAACTCATGACCTCACTTAACTTAATTCGCTTCCTAAAGGCCCTGTCTTCAAGTGCAGTCAGATTGGGGGTAGACTTCATATGAATTTCAGGAAGACATAATTCAGTCAGTAACAGATGAAGAGGAGGAGAGTATGGATAATGAAGCGATAAGTCCAGAGAAAGGAAATGTATACAGATAGAATTAATAAACTGTCAGTTTAAAAAATATCTTTTTAAATTTATGAGAGTGATAAGAGACCATTATAAGATATTATCTAAGGATCTATTGGATCTCTTCTTAGATGATATGTTATAATAGAGATCCAACAAAATTAACAAGATCAATTTGATCAAATCACTTGAAACAAAATAGGAAATCAGTTGTCTAACAGCATTTCTGGTTTTTAGATTTGTTTATAGTCAGGGTCAAACATGCATAATTAACTTACTTGATTATAAATTCATTCTGATTAATCTGCTCTTAATATTTTTGCAAAGATAATAAGAAAATTGTATTCATAAAATGTAAGAGAAGACAATATATGGAGAAGGGAGGATAGATTGTTGACAAATAAGTATATCCAACAGAAGTCTCTAAAGAAAGTAAAAGTTTGTCAAGAGCAGATTCTTCTTTTTGGCTAACATCTGGACAAACAGATTGATAAAGTGAAAATATAAAATTTATCTTAAACATATCACAGTGTTGTACAAACGTTTTGAAAGGCCACCTGATTTTTTGATATATGAAATTTCTTAGTATATTGAGGAGATAGATTCCATAAAATATTCCTTTGCGGACCTGCAATATAGGTTAATATGACAGCTAAATTTTGTACATATTCTCAGAGAATAAAAAGTGATCTTTAATAAAATTTTAACACTTTTATTTATAAAACAGCTGGAGATAGTAAACTGAAATAAATTAATCTATTGTGAATTATGAAATTATTAATATAGCTCGACTTAAACATCTGTGGTTCACAGAAATTACATGGAATTATTTATCAGTGCCATTTCCCCTTTCTGCCGTCTCTAACCACATTTGATGAATGGGGTTGGCATATCTTTGTCATTACATAGGGAAACATATGGTTCAGGGTTTAAAAGTTAAATTACATGAATATTTATAAATACACTGTCAGAAATCCAGAAATTCTAAAATATTTAAATGATTGAGATTTGGTGTTCAACTTGAAAGAGGGAGAAAATGTGGGATTTAAAATAGCTACTATTTCTTAATTTATTATTAATTGCTACACTGAGCTAACAGCTTTAATGCCTATATTTAATTTAACTGTTCAAACATTTTATAAATAAAGATGGAGTAGCTCACTGAAATTCACATTGCTAGTAAGTTATGAAGCCAAAATTTGAAACCTAGTATATCTGATTCAAAGTTCCAGGTACCTTTCTCATCTAGAGAACTGGAAAATTACCATGTCTTCCCTGAGTGAAAATAATTAGCAAAGTGTACCATTTAAGTTGTTGTAATATTATTTCTTCAGATATGGTTGGTTTACCTACCTCATCCCCGCTATTAGCTGTCTATATAAGGGAAACAAATACTGTAAGTCTAAAAAGAAGCCAGATGAAAAGCTGCTGGAGAATTCCCTTGTTGCCACCAACACAGTACCCAAAACAGTCAAGGTGGAAACATTTTATTTTTACGTATATCAGATTACATGTTAAAAGATCCAACCTGTGGCATTTAGTACAGTGAAAACCTCCCAAATGAGTGGGATACAAAGTTCTTTGGACACCAGATGTTAGATCAGAAAAAAGAAAATTTCTGGACAAATCCAATAAACCAAGTGACGGTGGTGCCATGGTTTTTTTGTCATGGTTCAGAACAAGGAAGATTGCAGATGGTGTTCAGTGAGAAAGGCAAAGCTTGTACTTATTGAAATTGGTGGACTATGGTAGTTAATATGAAGATAAACTCTCTTTTACTCATTTTTTCACACCTTAATCCAATTCATTTGAGCCATTTCAAACAAGGATTCTTACTGTTATTCCTCCTCCTTCCTTAATATAAATTCATTCTAACTAGCATTTACTCCCAGATCAGAGCCAGGTCAACTAAAATTCATTTAGGTCCAACTTTAAGTTCAAAACTCTTATATATATATATATATATATATATATATATATATATATATATATATATATATATATATATAACATCTATAGCTTAGATTTGAAGCAGCCCAATAAATGTCAAACTTATTCCCCACCAAATTTGGAACCAATTGAGATACACTCAGGATTCAGATAAAAGTAAATGCAAATAGAAGTTTTATTATGGAAAGCTCAAAATCAAAGGATGTTTTATAAACATGTAGCATCAATGATATTCATGGTACCGAAATCCCACAGGCAACCATGGATAATGACAGATATATCTAGAGGGCCGGGACTTTTACATTTTAATTAACTATATGACCAAGAACTGTATGCTCTGTACCAGGGGTCCTCAAACTTTTTAAACAGGGGGCCAGTTCACTGTCCCTCAGACCGTTGGAGGGCTGGACTATAGTTTAAAAAAAAAAAACTATGAACAAATTCCTATGCGCACTGCGGACCCGGGACGAGTAGGCTGCTAAGCAGGACAGGCAGCGGCACCCGGCGGGCCAGATAAATGTCCTTGGCGGGCTGCATGTGGCCCACGGGCCGTAGTTTGAGGACCCCTGCTCTGTACATTCATCTATAACTGAGGGAAAGAAAGGAAATGGACTAAGTATGCATGCCCATGTCTGGATCTCAAACAATCAATAGGAAAATATTTTTTTTCTTTAAGAAATGACAGAGTGTGTAGAGGTAATAAACAAATTATTGCTGATTGCCCGGCCGGGCTCGCTCAGTGGTTGAGTGTCAACCTATGAACCAGGAGGTCACAGTTCAATTTCCAATCAGGGCACATGCCTGGGTAGCGGGCTCGATCCCCAGTGTGGCACATGCAGGAGGCAGCTGATCAAGGATTCTCTCTCATCATTGATGTGTCTATCTCTCTCTCCCTCTCCCTTCCTCTCTGAAATCAATAAAAATATATATTTTTAAAAAGAGTGATTGCTGATTGATATTGCTTCATAAGGAAACTATAATATAAAAAGAACAGAGACCCGTACAAATACTAGACTCAGATTCAGGTCCTAAAAGGCTTCTGTTTTAACTTTTTTCTCTATGTACTCTGAGAAGTATTCCAATTTCTCCTGAGACATGGGACCTACCTCTAAAATAGAATTTGATAATCTCCTCAGATTGTGCCCTTGTTCTCTCCCAAATCACTGAAGAGCCATTATGCAAGTAAGGGATACGTTGAAAGCAAAGCCCAAATAACCTCAGCCAGACCTAGGCACAAAGGAGAAAGGATGAGGTCTTTCCTTCTGAGCTAATTGCCCGGCTGCAGCTAAGACAGAATCATGGAAGCTGCATGACTAACGCGTACAGGAGGTGGAAACGCCTGCACCGGCTCACCAGCGAGGCCTCACTCTGTGTTTGATGTCCATTCATTCTCACACCTTGAGTATCTATCTATCTCTTCATCTATCTATTTAGACAAGCCTTAAATAGTATTCTATGTGCTGTGCTCCTGCGGCTGGGCAGAAAAAGGAACAGTGATACCCAGGAGGCTGGGCAACGGAGAAAAATATAAGGCATTCAAGAAGTTCATCTGATCTGTTTTTTGTTTTTGTTTTTGTTTTTTACTCTCCAGGACAGAAATGTACCAACCCTCCTGGCAGTCAAAACAATTGGCCTCTGACAATGTTACTTTTCATTATTTGTGTCGAGTATGATACATGATTCATGGCATTAGCAGGTAAAAGCTATTTCTAGCACAAATAGTTAAAAATGTGAAATTCTACGTTTGATGGTTTTGGTATTGTGTTATTCGTATAACAAAAAATGGGGTTGACACATTAAATAGTTATCCAATTTTTGATTCAGAAAGATACGGAGCCCAAGACCCAGAAAACAAAAATGACCCAATTGATTTTTTGTCAGAATAAAATTTATATTGTCCAGAAGAAATCACATCAAATTTTGACCTTTGCAACAAAATCATCTTGTATTGAGTCCAACTCTTTCCATAAAATAATTATAGTCAATTATACAATTGTGTACAATTATAGTCAACTTGTTAATATTCTGTTTCCTTATGTAACACTTATTTTTTAAATCGTATAACTTATGTGAAATATATTTTTAGAAAATAATTTCTGCAAGAGTCCAAAAGGTTGTTTTAGATCTTAGGATTAAGTAAAAATTATGTTGAAAACTTCTGGAAAAATGCACATACTTTCCATGTCCATATATTTTGATTCAATAGCTGCAGTGGTGACCAGAAGCCGTCACATTTTTAGCGAGCACTGCCGATGGCCCTGGCCTTGATCGAGGAGCCCCGCTGTAAAAACTGCTAAGAGAAAGCACCTCTCTGCCTAGGGTGAGTTTTACCAAACCTTTGCTTGACTTGCTCCTTCTCGTAGGTCTGTAAAGGTCACACTGTTGAGATTAACTCTTGCGGGAAGCCTCTTTTGACCCCTCATGTCACTCTCGCTCACATCTCCCTGTTTAGTTTCTTCAGAGCTCCTGTCAAGCACTCTATATACGCTTTTTTCATATAATGTGCTCATGGTTGTATCTTAACAATACCTGGTGAGTAATGTGAGATTGATAAATATTTATTTGCTGAATAATGATGTAAGGTACCAGGGGCTAATTAGAAGCTCTAATCATTGGATGAAAAATGAATTTCTCTTTCTTACTTACAAAAAAAAAAAAAAATTCAATACAGAAACACCTCACTCACATAAATGAAAATCCTAAATAGAGACAAGAAATCTTCATTAACAAATTCATCGCCACACCCCCAAAAAGAGGTTTTTGGAGTTCCTTCCATTTTAATTATTATAATTATGTATTATGCATAATGTCATGCTTTCCCTTCCACATTTTCCACTTTCTATTTGTAACAGATGTTGTCGGTGACTCGTCCATAGTCTTTAGAATTTTCATTGTGCTCTGACCAACTTCTTATTGCCAGTGTTCGCATCTATGTGCCTGAGATAGACATTCTAGGCATATAAATACCCTGGTTCCCTTGGTTTTCAAGTGAGAAAAATTTGAAAAAGGATTTACATCATTTTTTGTATGTGTGATCGATCCTCTGTCCTTCATTTACTATAGCAATATATAATCCACTATAACTATTTGGGATGATTGGCTAAGTTGCTGAGTACTAACTGATAACAACTTAAAACTTATATACAAGCTGATAGTTGAATTAAAATGAATTTCTTTAGTGGATTAATAGGGCTTGCTAAGTACCAATGTTTTGTTCTTTTGGTAATTTAATCAAATCATAGAAGAAGCAATGCTTGAAAAGTCTTTTAAATCACAATAATAAAAGTAAATCTTTGATCCATTTCTAAGTCAATCTCCATTTCTTCTTTTGAATGTATCTCTAATTCCCACCTCACTTTAGCAGTTTTTCCAAATATTTCAAACCCCTCTGAATTCTTCTCTGAATTGTCTCTATGTGAAAAGCTGCCTGGATGTGTTTAATACTATTCTAGTACGTATCCAAATAGATCTTTTTCTCACTTAGTATTTCCTCTTGTATTTCTTAAGACTATTGTATGATTTTGTCTATAGTACAGGAAACCATCAAGATAACAGACTTCCTTTATGTAAATCATAAAACCCTTCAACTGATTATTCTGCAATTAGCAAGGCACAATGAAGAAGTTAAGTTCCTAATATTTGCTCGTGGTTTACAATTATGATGCCAATATAATTATCTGAGAAGCTGACCAGCGTGCTGGGCATACTTAGTAATGAAAATAAGACCCATGTGTCTGTGGCCTAGCACAATGAACTATACTGTATTTATGCAGCAACCTCTATAACATAAAGGGTGGAAGTAACAAGTAATACAGCATTTTTCCTTATATTTAGGGACTTTATCCTTGGATTAATGTCTTCAAAAATGTTTATTAGTGTGCAATATGTCTCAAAAATGTAGGTGATTACTAAACACATATATGTTTATAAGCAAATATATTTAATTATTCTCACATCCAACACCCACACAGAAACACACAAAATATCTATTATATATAGTTATAAACATATATAAAACTTCCCTTTTTTATACTGAAACTATGCTATTTGTATTTTAAAAACATTGCTATTATGCATCAAAGAAAGAGTGCATTACTTATATCCTAAGAGATTATTGATCTTTCTGTGGAATAGGACTATTACTTCATGATCTATTATCTCTAGATATAGGCCCCTCTTTCCTACTCTCTTGTAAAGGAGACATTAGAGAGTCTGTGTTGGTGGAGAGAGGTAGATGGCAGGGCTACTAAATCAAAGAATGAATACTCCTTCCCTTGGTTATTAGATAGAGATCTGGTACACAGTATAACCACATTCATCAAAAGAAAACATTTAGGGACAGCTTAAATCTTCTATAGTTCTGTATGTTAAAGGCAGTATGCTTAAAGGGACCTTTTGCATAGTTTCATGCTTTTGTGGAAAATAATTTTTGTCATAGAAGAAGTTTCCCCCACGTTGGAAAACAGCTTGCCATCAGGAACGGTCCCGGGATACTCAGAAGCATGCTCCATTAAAGGGAACAACTTCCTCTACAGGTCTTCGTAAGTTTTCTCAGGTGAAGCTCCAGAAGGGTTTGAGTTATTTCAGACTCTGCTCAGTATCAAACAGAACAGAGCTACTGCATGGTCCCAAATAGACTCAGGGCCAACAGCATGAGAACTCCGAAGTCCACTGAGCTATCTTATGTGGCGACTACAGAACTCAGTCTCGTTTAAGACGTGGTGCCATTGGCAAGAGGCTATTCAGCCGTGGGCAAACTACGGCCCGCGGGCTGGATCCGGCTGTTCTATCCGGTTCTCTTGCTCTCCCCTCTGCTCCTTTACTTTGAATTTATATTAGTTCACACAAACACTCCATCCATGCTTTTGTTCCGGCCCTCCGGTCCAGTTTAAGAACCCATTGTGGCCCTCGAGTCAAAAAGTTTGCCCACCCCTGGCGCTATGTGGTAGGAGTGCCTTAACCTACAAAAGACTTGTTCTTTGGAACACATTGCTATATCTCAGCATCAACAAGTAAACTAGCTACCAGATGAGACTAGAAAAAGATTTAGAACTAAATTCTGGCTCATGAATATTCAAAACATGGGAGGACAAAAGCAATGTATATATTAAAAAGGAGCAGAGAGAGAGTGAGAGAGTCATGGTGTTGGGACACCAAAAAAGACTGAAATCTACAGGAAGGAAGCATCAACATGGTGTAAAAATCAAGGGCTACCTTGGCTTTAACACTATGCTTGTTATTTGTAAGTATTATGACTTTAGGCAGGTAACTGAACGTCTCCATGTCTGTTTCTTTGGTTATAAAATTGCGTTGATAAGGGTACCTACCTCACAGGATTATTAGGATGGCCTGATAAGATAAAATATGTAATTATTAGAATAGCCTCTAGAATTTTATATTATATTTTTATGTTATTATCATTAACATCCTTATTAAGATTAGAACTTAAAAGTGATCATTTTTTTTTCAATGATTCTCTACTCTACATATATATTTTTATTATTATGACTTTATTCCTTATGCCTATTTTCAGTTCAGGCTCTCAGGCACAAAGACTAAAATGTTGCTATTATTTTAAAGGGCTAACACATTCTCTTATGTGGAGATTACCCCCCAGATGAAAACAAAATGATTGAAAAGGCCTCACTGTACCACTCACTGGAGCACCCTGTGTGATATTTCCCACTTCTAGAATTCTGTTAAAGGACAACATACAAATGCCTTTCATTTAAGCCCAAATTCTTCAGATATTCTGTCACTTAAAGACAGCACATCCTAACTGAATCAGATGTCCGCTTTGGAAAAAAAGATTCAGGATTATAAACATTTCTTGCTTCACTCCATTACCCCTTTTACCAGGAAGCAGTTTTTGTTAATTTGTAAAATCAGCAAGAGTTTGAAGCTGCAGGAAAAATACATCAACGATGGCTATAGAGTCTTCGTTTTTCCTTGTCTTGCCCATTTTTAATTTATCTGGAACCCTCCTTTTCTCTACTTCATTTACTTTCACTGATGCATTTTCAAATCATTCATCTTTCCTATCAATTAACAATAATTTATATCACCAAATTTGGTTGAGCAAGATAAGAAATTATTACTAATGCTAATCATAATAGCAGAAAATTCAACTATCACTGAATACACATGTATAGCATATAATTTTGTGCATTATATTTATCTTTGCAATTATGCTACATTTACCATAATATTAACATTACTTAGATTTCTTCTACCTGTGCCAATTGAGGACAAAGAGAAAACATTCAGAGGAAAGCCAGAGCAAATCACAAAAATGCAATAGTTAGAAGGTTAATAGAAACTACTTACTCCAAGTCCTTTATTCTGTTCATGAATGTATTAAAAATGAGAGAAGTAAAGTAATGTCAATACTGGGTAGTAGTAGAGTCAAGATGAAACCAGGTTCCTAATTACTGACATGGCTCTCTCTAAATTGCATTATATGGCATGCTTTCAAACAGAACATCTTGGGTCACTTGCTTTGCCTCTGAGAACTGAAGGTGAATTAGACTTAACCAAATGAAATAGTAAATGAAAAGATGGATGCATAAATGTGATACAAAATGAGTGACACAAAAAGACTAATTTAATTTAGTTTAAAACAGTGTAGGTGAATTTTCTCTTTAATATAACCTTCCCTCAAGTGTCCTAGTTCCACATTTATTCCAATTATTCTCATTTAATGCTAACATTTGTTGATTTTTTTTCTTGTGTCTATGTGTATTTTTTTAACTTTTGTCTCTCTACATATTAATTTAGCATATATATATATATATATATATATATATATATATATATATATATATATACTAGAGGCCTGGTGCACGAAATTCGTGCACGGGGGGAGTGTGTCCCTCAGCCCAGCCTGCACCATCTCCAATCTGGGACATCCCTCTCACAATCCAGGACTGCTGGCTCCCAACCGTTTGCCTGCCTGCCTGCCTGATTGCCTCTAAACGCTTCTGCCCGCCAGCCTGATCACCCCCTAACCACTCCCCTGCCAGCCTGATCAATGCCTAACTGCTCCCCTGCCAGCCTGATTGCCCCTAACTGCCCCCCCTGCCAGCCTGGTTACCCCTAACTGCCCTCCCATGCCAGCCTGGTCACCCGTAACTGCCCTCCCCTGCCAGTATGGTTGCCCCCCACTGCCCTCCTCTGCCAGCCTGGTTGCCCCTAACTGTCCTTCCCTGCAGTCCTGGTCCCCCCACAACTGCCCTCCCCTGCAAACCTGGTTGCCCCTAACTGCCCTCCCCTGCCAGCCAAATTGCCCCTAACTTCCCTCCCTTGCCGGCCTGGTCTCCCCCAACTTCCCTCCCCTGCTGGCCCAATCATCCCTAACTGCCCTCCCTTGCCAGTCTGGTTGCACCTAACTGCCCTCCCCTGGAACAACAGAGAAAACAGCCTGGGTGCTCTGCCCTGGGAGGGAGACAGTGGGGAAGTTAACAGAGAGGGAAGGTACCAGATGATGTCACACTTTGAATCTCAGTACAGTTTTTATGTGTGATGAAAAATCTTTGAGGAACTTTGAGCAAATATATATCACATTCATATTGAAAAAGATGAATTGGACTAATAGTCTGAAAAATAGTGTAAAGGCACTAACAGTGGAATAAGAAGAATCGATAAGATTGGAGAGAGGATACCTAGAGATTTAATGGCAGAGGTGGTGACAGATGGTGAGATTAAGATTTCCTGGTAACTGCATATGGGATTGAGGGTAAAGGGAGTCAAGGTTGGCTTCAGGGGTTTCACCTTGTCCCACAGGGAAATGGCAGTGGCAAGTACTTCAATGGGAAACCTAAGGGAGGAACAGGTTGGCGTTAGGGCCAATATTCAGTTTTGAATTGTATAGCTTTGAGATACTCTTTATTTCTAAACTTTGTAATGTAGCTAGTGGAAACTGAATTTTATTTTTTACTTAATTTACTAAATGTAATATATATATATACACACACATATATATTTTATTGATTTCAGAGAGGAAGGGAGAGGGAGATAGAAACATCAATGATGAGAGAGAAACATTGATTGGCTGCCTCTTGCATGTCCCCTACTGGGGGTGGAGCCAGCAACCCAGGCATGTGCCCTGACTGGGAATCAAACCATGATGTCCTGGTTTATGGGTCAAAGCACAACCACTGAGCAACAGTGGCCATATAACAAAATAATATTAAATATTTGTGTGGTTGTTGTTGCCTATCTAGTTTGCCCCCATACTTTCTTCCTTCTTTTCTCTTTCTCTTCTTTTATTATTTATTTTCCTCATCTTTGTCTTTCTCTTTTTTCCCCTCATTAACTTAAAAAAAGCAGCACTACATATTTTACAATTTAAGTAGCATGACTTGTCTTTGCTTGGGAGAAAGAGATAAAGAAAAAGAGAATAAGAAAAATTTCCCTATCTTTCAAACAATTTACAGAACATAGAAAACACTTCTTTTCACATAGGAAATGAGACACTATGTTTTATCTTTTCATTTGCTGTCAAATTTTTTGTTCACAAAAGCTCTAGCACATTTCATGTCTGTTCCATGAATGTGGACTCTTCCCTGCCACATGGTGCTATATTTGTCTCATTCTATTACAGCTGTTTAACTTTAAGAACACTGAAGTTTTGCATTAGATTGTTGATTATCTTCCTATTTTAGTTTGTCTAAAATGGAATTTTTAGCAGCATTTTTGCATCTATTTTCCTTGCCCTCCATAATTAATGACATGTACACTTCTACTAGGTATTCAATGTTAAAACAATAAGGTGAAAAAATAATGACCCAGAGACATTAATTGTTAACAGGTGAGTCTTTAAATTTTAATTGTTATCTCTATATATTAGGGCTATTTTGAGGGCACTCATTGTAGCCCTGAAATCATGCCATGTAGTAAATTAATGTTGTTGTTTTTTTTCCTAAATAGTAATGTTATTTCTGTAAAAATCAGATATGTGGGCCAGTCTATGGCTATCACAGCATTTGTTTTCTCTTTCTTACTAGTCTGGATATAATTATAGCTAACAACTTATCTATGCTTTTTAGTGCACTTTATACCACAGTATACCAACTTATAAACAACAACAAAATGTTTGAACAGAAGAGCAAACAAGCAGTTAATGAGTAAAGAATGACTTTAAAATTAAGATATCTCAGAATAAAGGTAAAATAATTCCTTCCTGCTCTTTCATATAATTTTGAAAAAACTGTATGCTTTTATGTTTTTTCTTTTTTTACTTCTATCCTTTATTTCAGTAGAAAACCCCTTCACTATAAGTCATCACAAAAGATGTCCTCTGCTCTTTTATGTCTTTAAAAAATATATATTAATTTATTCCATTTATTCAATATATGAATGGTCACTGTTGCTTGACTGCTAACCTTCCCAACTTACTATTAAGTCACGTTGAGTTTTTCCTATTAGATGTTTTTTCTTATATTTCATTTCTTTACTCTTGTTACCTTAAGTTTAGTTCAAATCCTTATCATCATACTTGTATCCAATTATAATGAAATTCATGCATGGGGTGTGGGGGGGTCCCACAGCCCTGCGGGATTAGGCCTAAACTGTCAGTAGGACATCCCTCTCTCAATCTGGGACCTCTGGCTCCTAACCACTCGCCTGCCTGCCTGATCGCCCCGAAACACTCACCTGCCTGCCTGATCACCCCTAACTGCTTGCCTCGGCCCCTGCCACCATGGCTTCATCCAGAAGGATGTCTGGAATGACATCTGGAAGATCCTTTAGCTGTCCTTTCTAATTAGCATATTACACTTTTATTATTATAGACTAGAGGCCCGGTGCATGAAAATCGTGCATGGGAGGTGGGGGTCCCTCAGCCCGGCCTGTACCCTTTCCAATCCGGGACCCCGATGAGGCCTAAACTGGCAGTCAGACATCTCTCTTGCAATCTGGGACTGCTGGCTCCTAACCACTTGCCTGCCTACCAGCTTGATAGTCACCTAACTGCTCCCCTGCCAGACTGATGGCCCCCAACTGCCCTCCCCAGCTGGTCTCATGGCTCCCAACTGCCTTCCCCAGCCGGCCTCATGGCCCACAACTTCCCTCCCCGGCTGGCCTGATGGCCCCCAAATGCCCTCCTCAGCGGCCTCATGGCCCCCAACTGCCCTCCCCTGCTGGCCTCATGGCCCCCAACTACCCTCCCCTTCTGTCCTGAACACCCCTTATTACCTCTGCCTCAGCCCCTACCACTGTGGCTTTGTCCAGAAGGAAGTTGGAAGGTAGGAAGATGTCCAGTCTCCCAGTTTAATTAGCATATTACCCTTTTATTTGTATAGATTCTTAAGTGCCTTCCTTTTCTCCAGAATTTCAGATTTTAACTCCATCTAGTAGTCTACCTCTAGACCCACCTCCTTCCAAAGCAACTCACATTACATCACCCTACATTCAAAAATTTTATATTTCTGCCTTGAATGAAGTCCAAACTCTTTTGTTATATGACATTGACTAAAGTGATATTTCCAACTTCTCTTGTTTGGTATACTCAGCAGAAGAACTTTAAGCAAAGATCCAAATGCAGTATTTGGGAAGTGATCAATGAAACAGAAGAGAATGAAAAGTGAAACAAAATGGAAGGCAGCCAGTAAAGTATACATTATCAAGCAAGTTTCCACTGTGTGCATCTGGAAGCTTTTAATCCACCTGGGGGACTTTGGGAATTACTGTAGGGTATACGTCTCTGTGTTTTCCAATACAAGGGGAAAGAGAAGAGACTTTTATTCAACAATGGATATAATGATAATAATGATACATTCAGTAAGTATTTAACCTTTGTGGGGCTCTGATTAGATACACTCATATGCATTATTTAATTTAATATCATGAAATACCTGTGAGGTTGATATTACAATCCCCACTTCACAGTGTCTGCAGATGTCAGGTGACATGCTTAAAGTAAAGGCTCACACCCCAAATTTACTCCTATCAGTTTGTGAGTTACGGTCAATAATTCAGCACTGCTCATTGTGCGCCGCTTTTGGTGATAAGCTTCAGATCTTCATTGGAATCACAAGAAAGTAGTACCAGTTTTGTGAATTCATATGCCATTTAGCAGCTGAGCCTGTGATCCATCAGATGACTTATTGACTCCTCAAATTCTGTAATTATTTTATCAGTTTCAGCTTTGTAGATTTAAATGGCAAATTTCCTTAGTACAGTGACAATTTTATCTACATTATTAGTAACATACAACAATTTAACATGTAATTGTTTACTATGATATTGCTCTAAGGTGCTGATTATAATTAATTTTATCTTTTACATTTTATTGAAACATTGCATCTAAATATTTTATGGGCACCCAGCTGATGTGGCTCAGTGGTTGAGCATCACCCATGAACCAGTAGGTCATGCTTCAATTCCCCTTCAGGGCACATGCCAAGGTTGCTGGTGCAGTCTCTAATAGAGGTTGTGCAGGATGCAGCCAATCAATGATTCTCTCTCATCATTGATGTTTCTCTCTCTCTTTTGCTTCCTTTTCTCTAAAATCAATTAAAAAACACATATTAAATATATTATGGGTCATTTTCAATACAGTTTTCTGATACACATTACTACATCTATAATATTTTAAATTTTATCTCTATTGAATTATATGTTTTATATATGTTTGAATTATATGTTATATATATATATATCTTAGGCACCCTGCTATATGTTTTATATATATCTTAGGCGATCCTGCTAGCAGTTCTCAACCTGTGGGTCCCGACCCACAGGTTGAGAACCGCTGCTGTAGAGCCTAAGACCATTGGAAAAACACAGATATTTACATTATGATTCATTAACAGTAGCAAAATTACAAGTAGCAATGAAAATAATTTTATGGTTGGGGGTCACCACAACATGAGGAACTGTATTAAAGGGTCGTGGCATTAGAAAGGCTGAGAACCACTGCTCTAGTATATAGAAGATTCATGCAAGAATGGGCCTTCCTTCCCCTCGCTGCTGGCACCATCTTCGCTCTGGCTGGAGCGCCTTTTCGCTCAGGCCCGGAGCCGCCTTTCCGCTCCAGCCCAGAGCCGCCTTTTTGCCTTCCCACGCTGCCCAGAGGCCCGAAGTGGCTGGGGTGGTGCGGAACACCTGCATCCTGCCCCCGGCCACTCAGCGCCTGCGTATGCAAATTAACCCACCATCTTTGTTGGGTTAATTTGCATACTCAGTTCTGATTGGCTGATGGGCATCACAAAGGTACAGTCAATTAGCATGTTACTCTTTTATTAGTGTAGATATATTGATTTCAGAGAGGAAGGGAGAGGGAGAGAGAGATAGAAACATCAATGATGAGAGAGAATCATTGATCGACTGCTTCCTGCAAGTCCCACAGTGGGCATCAAGCCTGCAACCTGGGCATGTGCCCTGACCGGGATTTGAACTCTGACCTCCTGGTTCATAGGTCGACGCTCAACCACTGAGCCATGCCAGCAGGGTTGTATTGTACATTTTCTATACAATTTTCAATTCATTAACACTAAAGTGTATGTGTATGTAAAAATATATGCATATATAATGATATGCATCTATATTATTAAACACATTAAAATTAAGTTAGAATGCATAATTTTGGTTGCTTGAAGTATTATTAAAATATACTAATAAAAGCATCTTATTTAAGGAAATTTGTATTTTATTTTTGGCAGCAATAATTCACTATGTATCTTTGTAGTAGATATTTTCTACAAGTATAAAGAAGCAATGAAGCAAAAGCATGAAAAGACACGTAATCAAATGATTATTAGATATGTACAAAATTTAAAAAAACTTGGCTCCCTTTTTCTGTTCAACAATGCTTATGTTATTTATAAGATAATGCAAATCTTCCCACATTAATTCACCACACTCTTCTTTAGAAATATGAGAAAATGTTAATGGGTTGAAATATGCAACACATTTTTAAATTAAGCTATTATGCTAAATTTATGCAAATATGACTATTGCTAGCTAAAATAATAATTTTTGAAATGTTGCCTTTGAAATGTTCATTTCATTAGCATGCATATTCCTTTTTTATGAAATTTATTGGGGTGACATTGGTTAATAAGACCATATTGGTTTCAAGTATACACTTCTATGATATGTGATCTGTGTATTGCATTGTGTGCCCACCACTCAAAATCAAATCAACTTCTGTCACCAGACCTTTTTACCCATTACTACCCCCTGTCAACCACCATACTGTTGTCTATGTGTTTCAGTTTTATATCCCACATAGCAGTAAAATCATATGGTTCTTAGCTTTTTCTGACGGACTTATTTCGCTTAGCATAATATTCTCAAGGTCCATCCATGTTGTTGTAAATGGCTGTATTTCATCTTTTCTTATGGCTGAGTAGTATGCTATAGTATATATGTACCTCATCTTCTTTATCCAAACTTCTATCGCAGGACACTTTGGTTGTTTCCATGTCTTGACCACTGTGAACAATGTTGCAATGAACATAGGGGTGCGCATACATGTGAATAAATGTTTTTGAGTGTTTTGGATAGATATTCAACAGAAGGATTGTTGGGTCACTCTATTCTTAATTTTTATTTGCATAGCTAGTGAAGTTGAGCATCTTTTTATATATCTGTTGGCCATTTGTATGTCTTCTTGTGAGAAGTGTCTGTTCAGGTCCTTTGCCCATTTTTATTTTCAGTCCTCACCCAAGGACATGTTCATTAATTTTAGAGAGAGGAAGCTAGAGAAAGAAACACCAATATGAGAGAGTAATATTCATTAGATGCCTTCTTATGCTCCCCTACCAGGGACCAAACCCACAACCTAAGTATGTGTCCTGACCAGGAATCCAACTACGACCTTTTGGTATATGGGACAATGCTTCAACCAACTGAGCCACACCAGCCACACTTAATTGGATTGTTTGTTTGGTGTTGAGTTGAATGAGTTCTTTACATATTTTTGATATTAACCCCTTGTTGGAGCGCTCGTTTGTAAGTATTTTCTCCCATTAGGTCGGTTCCCTTTTTTGTTGTCGACAGTTTCTTTTGCTGTGCAGAAGCTTTCCAGTATGATATAGTCCCATTCATTTATTTTTACCTTTACTTCTCTTGTCTTTAAGGTCAAATTCATAAAATCTTCTCTAAGACCAAAGTCTGTAAGTTTAGTATCTGTATTTTCTTCTACATAAATTATTGTTTCAGGTCTTACGTTTGGATGATCTGTATAGAGCTGTCAATTGAGTATTTAGGTCCCCAGCTATGATTGTGTATTTGTCAGTTTCTTCCTTTAGTTCAAGGAAAGATTTTTGAAGGCTAGACAAAGTTCCACTAAGGTGACCATTAAGTAGATGACTAAATGAAGCAAGCTGACCCATGATAATTTATTAGCAAAGAGTATTCCAGAGAGAGAGAAACAGAAAAGTATGAGCCTCTCAATCAGAATCATGCATAGTGTGGCCAAGGATCAGCCAGTAAATTTCTGTAGCAGGATTAGAATGAAGAAAGGAGGTGGAAGATGACAGATGGCTCTTAACACCAGCTACAGATTTTGGACTTTCAGATAAATGGGCAATTTATTATGCTTAAACCTCTAAAAAAAAGAGAACACCTCACTTTCTAAGGTGCTAATTTTCAGGTCCAGATGGATTTGAATATATATATATATATATAAATTTCAAGTGGCAGAGTTGCAATGGTGATCAAGATTGCAGACTTTGAAATCCCAGCAATACTAATTGGTAATGTATGACCTTTAATAAGTGATTTAATCTTTTTAGGCTTTAGTTTTCTCAATTCCAAAATGGAGATGATGACTATGCCTCATAGATTATTAGAACATTAAATGAACCATGCACATAAAGCTCTTAACACCATATATGTCAAGTAAATGCTCTAAAAGTCTTTGATATTTAATAGTATTACTTTAGCATTTTAAAAGTAGAAATAATAGAATAGTAAGTCTAGTAGCATATGGTTACAGAATTAGTAGGGCTGGTTTTGAGAGTCATTAAAAATGGTAAAGATGTAAACCATTTATGCAAATATTTTCTTGAGATTCAGAAAAACAAACAAAAAGAATAACATTTGGATCACATTAATCAACTATACCCTAGGAAGCATGTTGGTGATACAGAAGGATTGTAGACTTTTGAAAGAGAAAATTATGATTCTTAGGGAATAGTCAGGTTTGAACAAGAGCAAGTAATGCTTAATGAACCATGTAATAGAATTATTAAGCAATCAAAAAATCCTAAGAGATGCTATAAGAATTATATATATTAATTTTATCAACATGTTAACAAATCTTATAATATCCTTATAAATGTATACTATCAGCCATAGACATAGGATTATCTGAAGTTAGATTATCTGGAAAGCATTCTGAGACAGAGATTTCAATGCAGGAATTTCCTGGAGAGTGTTTAGGGGTGAGGACCACAGGCTGATTAGGGGAGGAAGTGGAACAGTGGTAATACAATTCCAGTTTTTGCCTCAGTCTGATTCCACAGGGACCTCAGAAGCTAGGATGGCCACTCATGGTTGAACTGAACTGAAACAAGGGGGACAAGGCCTTTCTAATTCCACATAATCAGTCAAGAAGGTGGGGTGTGGGCTGTTCTGGAGGAGGGGCTGTAACTTTGGGTCAGGCAGCTCCTTTGGGCAAAGACAATTCCCAGAGAGGGACTCAGCTCAGTCTGTAGAGAAACTCCTGGAACCCGAGAAGGTGGGGGTGGAGATGGCCTAGGCCCTAAAGAGCAGATAGGAGACAATCTTTACACATCCTCCACATGGCCCCAAAGCTCTGTCGTGGCCTTTTTCCAAGCATCTCATTTGTAAAATATTCAGATAACAGAAAGCTCAAAGAATTAATTAACTAATCCAAGACATAATGGATATTACAAAAAATTATCTTAATAGTTAGCTGTTGAAACTAGTAAAATAACAATAATGTGAATGCAAAGTCTAATAACTTAGATTGAAAAACTAAATTATATAAGATAGCTTAATGGTAAAATATACAATAAAACAAAACAATATCTTGCAGAAGTAAAGGATACCAAAAGTCTGGACTACATACTTACACTGTATAATAGCAATATAGCATCTATGTTAAAGAATCCTACTCTCCTTATATACAGAATATCCTGTTCAGTGTGGAAGGAATTGGATCTGTAACTAGAGTTACTCCAGAGCCTGCAATGGTAACTACTAGACCACTACTGGTCTCTATGTTTGAACAATCCAAATCTGTAACCTTGGCTCAATATAATCTTGACCAAATCACTTCACTTCTAGACCAATTTAGGAACTCTCCCTAAAATTTGTTTGTATTCTACCATGCTTATATTTCTTATTTTGATGAGACAATATTAGCACTTCATGTGTATTGGGATTGTATTAATATTATTTTATACTATAGTTATTACGTTAGCATAATATACCATATAACATATGTCAAATTTTATATGTTTTTAGTCTGGAGGTGAGTACATGTGTTTTTATTTTATAATTGTTATGTAGACTAAATGCAGGCATTATAAATACTCTTTCATATGAATACTATGTTTAATAGCAAAGGAAAGAATATATGATACAAGCAAGTAAGACAAAGAAAATATAATATCCCATATCTTCACGTTTCAAGATAACCATCATCGATACTTTGGAAAAAATCTTTGGTGCGTGTGTATCAAAAATATTATGTAGTCTATAGGCTTTATAACCTGCTTTTTTATACCATGAACTTATTCTCATTTCAATAAACATTTGTTAACAGCATTATATTAATGACTGAAGAGTATTCTACTCTATGAATGTACCACCATATATTCAATGATGAATATACCATTTATTCCTTCACTACTACTGGATATTTAACTTGCTTCAATTTTTATTTCTGTTATAATGCTCTAATAAACAATCTTTCATTTAAAGATTTTTGTGCATCCTTGTTATTTCCTTAGGATGCACTCCTAGGTATGTAATTGTTGAGTCAAAGTGGATCAATGTTTTCAGGGTTTCTTTTTAACATTTCTTGTTTCTGGTATTGTTAGTAGTTTGATTACTTCTGCATATGTATAACATTTTAATTCACTCTTATCTAATTGTAGTCCACTTAAAGTGAGAGTAAAATGGCAATGCCTAATACTAAATAATTAACATTAATTGAATTCTGTAGTGGATCATGTATAGAGCCTCCGTGATCTTTCCTTCAGGACTTGGACTTAGTTCCCCAGCTTCTAGGAATGTTGCCAGTAACATGTCACAGCTATCAACCTGGTCTGAGAATTGCTGGTGTCTGAAGACCCAACTTTGCCTAGTGTCATATCTGTCCTGGCAGCAGTCAGCTCCTGATGACTCTCTGATATTAGGGTACAAAACACCAGCACCTATATTTTGTTATGGAAGCCCAAAGGCACTTGGACAATTTTAAACATGGTTTTTGGTCCATAATAAACCTGTTTCCTTGGGCTGGTACCAGCCCTCTGCTTTTATCTCATTACGACTTCACCACATATCTCTCTCTACAAGGACTGCAATTATTTTAGGAATTTTCTTTTTTTTTTAATATATTTAATTGATTTTTCACAGAGAGGAAGGGAGAGGGATAGAGAGTTAGAAACATCGATGAGAGAGAGACATCGATCAGCTGCCTCCTGCACACCCCCCACTGGGGATGTGCCTGCAACCAAGGTACATGCCCTTGACTGTAATCGAACCTGGGACCCCTCAGTCTGCAGGCCGATGCTCTATCTACTGAGCCAAACCGGTTAGGGTTATTTTAGGAATTTAATGGGACCACATTTACTCTTGATTTCAGCCAGGTTCTCCCACATGCTATTTTGTCTATCTACCATTGTATTCAGTCTCTTTGCTCCTCCTCTCAACTCTAAAGAACCTTTGTCAAATTCTTTCTTAATACTGAACACGCTTATAATTGCTAGAAAACATTTATCTTCCTAACATTTATATTACAGTGTCTCAGGGCAGGGACAAAGTCTATCTTGGTTACTAACATATTCTCAGTGCTTCCTAGCATACTAGCGGGCACAGAGGAAAACCTCAGTGATGTTGTATTGGATGAAAGGTAACTAAAAGTATCCTTGAGATAAATCATACCCAAAATATAGACAGTGATAGACAGCTTAGAATGTATATTTCAGATGATGACAAAAAATATATATAGCATCTTATGGTATCAGTTTCTGGTCTGTCCTCATTAAAGAAATGCTAATAATACTTAATAAGCATAGTTAAGGGCTGATCTCTGTAATTATCGGCCTTAGAGAGTCTTTCTAACATTTACATTTTCCCTTGTTCTACATAGACAGGTAGGATAGGGAATAATTTCTTCTTAATGTGTAACCCTTGTTACCAATCCTATCTAATAAAAGAGTAATATGCAAATTGACCGTCACTCCAAGACACAAAATGGCCACGCCCCTGTGGCCAAAGATGGCTGCCCCCATGTGGACACAAGATGACTGCCACAAGATGGCTGGTAGGGGAGGGCAGTTGGGGGTGACCAGGCCAGCAGGGGAGAGCAGTTGGGGGAATTAGGCCTGTAGGGGAGGGCAGTTGTGGGGGGACCAGGCCTGCAGGGGAGGACAGTTGGGAGGGACCCAGGGCTGCAGGGGAGGGCAGTTGGGGGGACCAGGCCTGCAGGGGAGAGCAGTTGTGGGGGAACCAGGCCTGCAGGGGAGGGCAGTTGTGGGCAATCAGGCAAGCAGGGAGGGTAGTTAGGGGTGACTGGGCTGGCAAAGGAGGACAGTTTGGGGGGACCCAGGCCTGCAGGGGAGGGCAGTTGGGGGGGACCAGGACTGCAGGGGAGAGCAGTTGGGGGGGGGACCAGGCCTACAGGGGAGAGCAGTTGTGGGGGACCAGGCCTGCAGGGAGGGCAGTTGGGGGGGGGGGGACCAGGCCTGCAGTGGAGGGCAGTTTTGGGTGATCAGGCCAGCAGGGAGGGCATTTAGGGGTGACCAGGCCAGCAGGGGAGGGCCGTTGGGGATGACCAAGCCTGCAGGGGAGGACAGTTAAGGGCGACCAGATTGGCAGGGGAGGAGAGTTAGGGGCAATCAGGCCAGCCAGGGAGAAGTTAGGCATTGATCAGGCTGGCAGTGAAGTGGATAGGGAATGATCAGGCTGGCAGGCAGAAGCGGTTAGGGGCAATCAGGCAGAGGCAGGCAAGCAGTTGGGAGCCAGCAGTCCTGGATTGTGAGAGGGATGTCTGACCGCCTGTTTGGCCTGATCCCGGCCTAAACGGGAGGTCGAACATCCCTCAAGGGGTCCCAGATTGGAGAGGGTGCAGGCTGGGCTTAGGGACCGCCGCCCCCCCCCCCCCCCCCCCGTGCACGAATTTCGTGCACCAGGCCTCTAGTTATATATAATTCTACATCTTTCCATTGAGTCCTTAGAATGGTTGTAATACTTGATTTACTTCTAAATACAGAGAGACTTACTTGCATTCTTTCAAGGGAAAATCAATTTCCTCCTCTGAATGCTCTAGAAGTTTTAATGTTGTTTTTGGTGGTATTATTGCATGTGTGGGTTTTTTGGGTGTTTTTTTTTTTTGTGTGTGTGTGTGTGTGTTTTTTGTTGTTGTTGTTTTTGTGTGTGTGTGTGTAAGGGAAGGTTCTTCCCTTTACACTAAGAGGTCCATAAAATAATGGTTCTACTATTTATCTAGAATCATGATAATTCTCATTTAATATCATTAAACTAATTTTCCTACTTTCAAACCAATACAGTAGTAACTATTATTTATTGAGCCTTCTATGTGGAAACACAATGCTAGCTGCTTTATAGAATTATTTATTTTGTCAATAAATTTATGTGGCAAATACTACTAATAGTGTTATATTACTGATGCAAAAATCCCCAGTTCAGTGGTGCAATGCAAATAAGACTAAACTTCAGATATGTTCACCCTTTTAATCATTGTACTCTATTGTCTCAAAATTAAAGGAAAGAGTAATGAAATAATGTTAATTGTATAGATAAAATACACTTATAAATGTAGTCATTTCCAAAAATATAGAATATGGAAAATTAGGGCCATGGGGATAGAATAAGAGGGTCCCAATAACTAGAAGATATTTATGCTCATAAAATATTCCTATTCCTTCTACTATCAACTTTGTGGTTGCTTAAAATATAAATTTCTATAATTGCAAATAAAGTATAATTCACCAGGCTTTAAAGGATTCAAAGCCATATCTTTGGTTTTCATTTCCAGTGATTATTTTAACAGAATGATTTACAAAGAAATAACTGAATATATGTTCTACATAAAATATGACAATATACTGACATTCCTTAACTTTTCCCTAAAATGAATTTCAAAGATAATCTACTCTTCTTGAATCAACTATGCTAATAATAATTGCTACATTTAAGTATTCTATTTGTACTGCCATATTTGACTTTTTAAATCCCCATTTATTTAAATTCTTAACAAGGATGCCTTTGGTAGAGTAGGTATTCATAGCCAAGAAAGGACACCTAAACTCATAAACCAAAGTGTATATCAGTATGACATAGATTTATGTCTTAATGTGCTGGACAGGTTGAGAGCAAGTGACTCAGGATTGCAAATGGGCTTTGGCTTGGAACACAGGTTCTGAATAGAGACGAGTGCTGGGTTTTAAAACAGAGCTTATTAGCTAAAAGCACTCTAGTTTACCTGGAATACGGCCTCATTTCTGAGAATGACTCAGGAAAATGTTCTGGATGTGCCTTCAAAGTTTATGAAAAATGGCTCATTTTTTGTCATAAAAATCAATATCTTCATTGAAAATTTTGTCATAAAAATCAATTTCCTCATCGATAATATTTCTAATGAACTTCATCAGTAAATCCAAAGACAATGTCATCTATATATATAAAAGCCCAGCGACCAGAATGACGGATGGCTATGATGCACACTGCGACAGCCAACCAGCCTGATCTGGGCCCCAATCAGCCCCTCCCCTGGCCAGCTCAGCCCCAAACATCCTAATGGGGGTGGGGCTGGCTGCCAACCTCCTACAGCCCCTCCCCCTCACTGGCCCGGTCAGATGGGCCCACATCAGGGCTGGCCAGCCGGACCCCATCTCTGCATGAATTCATGCACCAGGCCTCTAGTATTAAAATAATGAGTATAAGAATTAAGAACTTTCCATTACAATAACATCTGGTGTTAAGTATCAACTTTTTAACTTAACTGGATTAAAAAATATATATGTTAATAGACAAAACATACCATATAGCATAAGTGATATAGGAAAACTCAACTGGGTTAGTTGATGCCAGCATTGTAAAATGCCCAGAGTTCTTTACTTGTTTGTATGTGGGTATGTGTGTTTACTTTTATTATTTTTCTTCCTTATTTACTAGCTTTTGATGTACTTGGTGTTTTTACTGTCTGACTAGCTTAAGTGCCCTTGTCAACAGCTGAGTTGTTGAATGAGGCAAAGTGTGAGTTATAGTGTGAAAATCTGGTGGGCTGTCAGAGAAGGGACAGCCATTAACTTGTGAATTTCAACTTCCAATGTTCCATAGCTCAGTGATACTGAAAAGCCTCCCTTAGGAATCACCGTTAAGGGTAACATGACATGTATTTATGAGCTTTGTAATTATGCATCATACAAACCTTCATCGGACAAAACTACACTTAACAATTGTTTGTGGGATTGTTTTGTTGTGTGTGGGTGTGTGTGCGTTTTTTTTTTCCACTTAAAAAAATATATTAAAGGCCCTGTAATGATAAAATGGCTGTTACTTTCAGAGATATAATTTGAGACAAGATTGCATTTTGCAATAAATGACCTACAAAATCCCATGTCAAAGAAGGCCATTTTCAAGATAATTTTTGAAGTAGGGAGCAATTGGAGTAAATTATGTGACTGATACAATACATGGAAGTCGAACGTTTGTATTAAAAAAATACCAGAGTGTATGGAGGTTCATGACCTTGCTTCAGAGCAGAGTGCCTGGAGACTGCATGACCAGGAGCCATTCAAAATGGGAAATATTATGTAAGGACAGGGAGATTCTGTGTTATTCTTCTGTCTCTCAAACCACGGCATTATCATTAGACTCCATGGTTATATGAAAATTATTCCAAGCATCCTTAGAAACTTTGAAACATCTGTGGTGTGTGTAATTTTTGTCATTTAAAAAATATTTAGGTACCAAATATTATGTAGTTTTCAGAATCATTTCGAGCTCCTATTTACATAATGTGAGATTGTATGGAAATAAGATGTATCCATAGAGTTTAAATTTAAATTTAACATTCATGGTCTAATGCAGTGTTTCTAAAATTTGGGGCTATTGACATTCTGTGCTGCATAATTCTTTCTGTTGGGGGCTGACCTGTGCCTTGCAATATGACCACTAGCATTGACCCTACAGTTCGGACAACAAAAACTGTCTCCAGATATTCATGGCCAAATGCCCCATGTTGGCAAAAATCATGCAGCGTGAGAAATACTTGACTAAGGCAACATTAGATGATTTGTTTTTAAAGCTGAAATAAAGGTAAGGGAATCTCAATTCTTATTAAAATACCTTTCAGTCTCTCACTGCTTCACCTGGCAGATGATAACACTGAAGTAGAGCAAAGGTTTTCAAATGTGTTCTCCATGAGTTCCGGGGCCCCACAAATCTGATTCACATTTTAATATGTTTTTAAGTAACATTAAAAGTGAAAAGTTTAGAAAAGACTCTAATGGACTCCGATATCCAAACACTCACTCACACCACTGAATATTACCGTGCTGACTTCAGAAATTAGGCTTCTTCCCCTGCTATCTCTGTGCCTACAAGACTATGTTTTTATCAGTAGATCTTTGGGAAGAAAGGGTAACGCTCTGTAGTTGATTTTTTTTTTAAGACAGACAGGTGTGTGCGTGCCTGCTCATCTGCCCTTGCCCGGAGAAGCTCCCTGGGAAGCCCACGAGAGCCTGCTAAGCTGCACATCATTTAATTCTCAGGCGCATGTGCCCGCAGCCACTTAAATGTTAGTAGAAATTGGTAACATGGGAATATAAATGCTGTGCTTACTTGTCAGCTTTGAGTACTTTCTGTTATGCTATTGACCAGGAATGAGAAGTTGTTGAATTTTCATACAAAAGTCTCCTGCTTCCATTTCAAACTTCTTCATTTGTTTAAGTCAGCAGTGTCTTGAGGTTACCAAACGTCCTATGAGAACTATTTCCATTTGCTTTGATTTGTGTGGATTCCTATTCTTCAGTACTGCATACCTGAAAAAAAACAAGAAGAAATAAATTGAATACTGAAACTGATATTTAACTTCAAGTGTTGCCCATGACAAGCAATATATATACTTAGCAAAACAGTCTCATTATTTTCATAGGTAGACTTATCATATGTACATAGTTTAAATTTGAATGTATAAAATAATTTCTTTTCTTTCTTTTTTTTTTTTTTTTGCTGCAAAAAGCTTTATTGTTTCCATTTGGTCCAATGCATGAGAGAGGGCTTCAGGGTGGTTGGAAGAATGGCTAGCAGTTTCAGGGAGAGGCTCAGGTAAAAGTCAGACCCACAGGGATGCAGAGGGGCCCCTCAAAGGCCTCTGGGCTCCAAAGCTCCTAGTCGTGCCTGAGGGTGAGCCTTTCAAAGAGACACTCGCCCAACCCAGCCAGGGGTCCAGGCAGCCTGCGGAGGTGAGGCAGATGTCACCCATCTTCTTGATGAGTTTCACCTCCTCACCCCGGAAGTGGTTCTCCCGGAAGCCTCAGAGCTGAGAGTCTGTGAAGGTAGAACCAGGGCAGGCAGCTCCACGAGGGCCTGGGTCAGGTTCCTCTCCTAGGCGTGGCGGCTTCCCAGGCGCCCTGAGTTTCACCCTGCTCCTCTGGGGAGGCCTCAGCTCGACCTGGAAGAGAATGCGGCCTCTGCGCTGCGTTTGCATCTCTAAGAGACACTCAGTGCCCTTGGGCTTCTTCACCAGCTCATGGAAGAAGCGGCCCACGTCCTCCAGGACCACATTGTCCCAGTGGAATAGAAGCCCAGCGAGAGGCAGGTGCGGGAGGCCCGCAGATGCAGGCCTGGCTAGGCGGTTGACCGCAGCGTCCTCCTGGGAGAAATAGTTCTGATGAATTTGGGAGCTCCTGGTCGGCAATATGGAATTAAGGTAGAAAAGAAACTGGTGTGTAGGCTGGTCTCAGAGGTGGTTTCGAAGGAGGTGACTGAATAAGACGCAGGAGTGTGGCTGGAGGTTGAAAGAAGGGGCTTCCCTGGGTCTGTTCTGTCCAAATACTGTTGAAGCAAGAGACAGATCCGGACCGCTGAGGGCACTGCCAAAATAAATGTATTCTAATGGAGCAATCATTTAATCTATTTTTATGTTAGCGGACTACTTAAGTTCAATGTGAAAAATAGTTATACTTTGAAAAATATACAAAATCAACATTGTTAGACTGCAATGGTTCTAAGTTCCAACTGTTTTTGTGCAGAGGCTTATAAACTGTGAAGGCGTTTGAAGGGGGGACATTTTTGCTAATGTCAAGCCACTTTTCCTGAAAGTCATTATTGTTGTTAAAAACAGAGTAAAAATACAGTTATCTCATTGTTATCCAATCCATGGTAGTGGGTCCTTGAGTATCACCGATTCTTTACAAAATGGAGAAGTGACTTAGGCTGTGGTCTGTCCTATTTCAAACCTCCTTTGCCACAACCTGTAAATACTCAGTTTTTAGAATGTAGCTCCCAATTGTTAACAGATGCCAAAATAAAACACTGTCAGGTATTATATTTGTAAAAACTAGAGCTTATAGCCAAGGGTGGTGCGAATTATTTCTCCACAGGTATCTTAGCTAGTATGGATGGTGAAATCTACTCCTTGCTCCTCACCACTTTCTTTCAAGAGAAACACATCGTAGTGCAGTTTTCACCTCAAAATTTCCCTTCGGAATGTGAATAAGTAGAAACTGCCTGAGGGAATGGACTATTGAATATTTTTTCACAAGATATTATAAACAAAAAGCGGGAGCATTTTCTAGACACTGCAGTAAACAGTCTTAGTCTCTTAGGAAACGCCTATTTGCAGCTGCTACCCCTCACTTTTCTATAAAAAATGCAGAAATTTTTTTTAAAAGGAGAGAAGCAGCACAGTAATAAACATATGTGAGTGACGCCAAGAAATCACTTTGAACTACCCAGAAAATAATGTAAATGGCATTGTGTGCAGCAATTCAATGTCTAGGCTTTAGAAAGACACAGATCTAAATTTAAATTCTGCATTTGTTTCTGCTAACCAAAAATTGTGCTGTCTACCTTTTGCTAAGTTTTCACTATCTTTTTGCTAAGGTCTTCACATTTTCTCCATTACTGCTTACACACATGTACAGTATAGGTGTCATTGCTGCTATTATACAGATGAGGAATCTAAATAGAGCTCAGAGAGGTTGATGGATGCCACACAACCAGTTAATGGCAATTTCAGTTTAGAGCCAAGCACTGTTACTTTCTCATTCCCAAGGCTTAACCAAGGAAAGATCAAAACAATTGGAGAAAAAAAATTTTAAAAAAATAGTATTGTGCAAGCCCCTAATTTTTTGGAACATCCAATTATTTTCCTTTACTTTTACAACTCTAAGCAAATGATTACATTGTGTGTAATCGAATCCAATACTCTTCAAAAGCACTATACTCTACTCTTTCCCAATAATATAATGTCCTATAGCAAGATAATTTCTCAAAAATCTCATTTTCTTATCTTTATAAGAATTTAAAACCAAAGTGAAATTAAGATAAAATTATGTGTACAGTGCTTTTGATAGAGCCTTGAAATCAGTAAGTTGTTACCAAAGACACCAATTACTGAATACTTTCTGATTCGCATTACTGGGTGTATGGCATGGCCCCATCTGGTAAGAGGCTCAGAGGTAGATAAATGATGACCAGGAAATTCAGACTAAATTCATTTGTGGAATTCAGTAGATGGAAGAAATGGTCAAATTACTCACCTTCTTAAGATAAATTCTCTAGCTCTAATAAATAATTTGACCCATTCATTAGGCAGGGATTTATTGATCTCTACTAGAGGCCAGGTGCACAAAATTCGTGTACGGGTAGGGTCCCTAGGTCTGGCTGGCAATCAGGGCAGATCTGTGGGGTGACCAGCAGGGTGAATGGGGCCCTCACTCACACCCACCTTGGCCTGGCACCACCCACTTGCTGGCCCCGCTTCTCACCACCACTTCCAGTCGCCTCCCTCTGCTGAACAACTGGAGGGGTAATGGGAGGCGGGGGCCCTGTTCACACCCCCCTTGGCTGGCTTGGCGCCACCTGCTCGCCAGCCCTGGCCGCCGCTGGTCGGGGCCTGTGGGCTGCGGGCAGCTCCCACATTGAGCATCTGCCCCCTGGTGGTCAGTGCACGTCATAGCGACCGGTTGTTCTGCTGGTTGTTCTGCCTTTTGGTCAATTTGCATATTAGGATTTTATATAGATAGATTGCATGCTATGAAGTAGGGAATTTATTTTTTTTAATGTGTAAGTTTCTATATAAAAAGAATTTACAATGTGTTTTGCTATTAATATTAATGACAACAGGATCCTGTTCAGGTAGTTTTGCCATGTCCACAACAGTTTAAGACTGGCATGGCCTTAATATAGTCTATACTCTACAGCAGTGGCTCTCAGCCTGTGGGTTGCAGGTTGAGAACCGCTAGCAAGGTCGCCTAAGACCATCGGAAAACACAGATATTTACATTATGATTCATTAACAGTAGCAAAATTACAGTTATGAAGTAGCAACGAAAATAACTTTACAGTTGGGGGTCACCACAACATGAGGAACTGTATTAAAGGGTCACGGCATTAGGAAGGTTGAGAACCACTGCTCTAGCCCAGGGAAATCATGATCATATAAACCATTCAATATAACCAACGCAGTTAATCACAGTGGCTTCCTTTAATTCAAAAAGAGAATAGGAGGAGTGATATGGAAACTGTTTATGGATACAGTATTCTTGGGGACTGCTTTACTCTCTCAAAAGCTGCTGGGGTGGGATATTTAAAAGAATTACTTACAGTCCTACCTGCATGGCTCAGTGGTTGATCATCCACCTATGAACAAGGAGGTCACGGTGCGATTCCCAGTCAAGGCACATGCCTGGGTTGCAGGGGCTGGGGTCCAATCCCCAGTGGGGAACGTACAGGAGTCAGCCAACCAATTACTTTCTCTCATCATTGATGTTTCTATATCTCTCTCCCTCTCTGAAATCAATAAAAACATATTTTTTTATAAAGAATTACTTACAAAGATTAGTTAGGCCTGCAGAAATTGAAGACTGATATTTGGTTCCTATGTTGTATATTTATTTAGTCAATAATTCTACTGCTGTGCCCCTGTACTATCTGCAGAACCTGAGATAAATATAGAGACATCCTAGGTCCGTGGTCGGCAAACTGCGGCTCGCGAGCCACGTGCAGCTCTTTGGCCCCTTGAAGTGTGGCTCTTCCACAAAATACCACGGCCCGGGTGAGTCTATTGTGAAGAAGTGGCGTTAGAAGAAGTTGAAGTTTAAAACATTTGGCTCTCAAAAGAAATTTCAGTCGTTGTACTGTTGATATTTGGCTCTGTTGACTAGTGAGTTTGCCAACCACTGTCCTAGGTCAACAGCGGGGCAGAGTAGAATGCCTGTGTCCCCATTACTTAGCATGATTAGGCTGACTGACTGGATATCCCCGTTATCTGGGCTTGAGTCATTGGGTCTACACCTCAAATAAAGGAATGTGTTATTAGTCAAGAAGACTCAGTAGCAAAAGGTCATGAGGAAGATGATGCAATCAACACTTGCCAGAAAGTGAAGGCAGGGGTAGAAATTCAGTTTAGAAGCACAAAGTCTCAAAACATCAGGAAAATTTGAAGTGGGGGGATACCTGTTGAACCCCTCTGAACCACAAGCAGCACAGAGGAGCCGGCATTTGGTCATTTGCCCCAGAAAGGAAACTGAGTACTAGGCAGTGTTGGCAAGAGAAACAGGACATCAACTACGAGAGCGGTCTGTCACTCGACCTTGTTCAGAAAACAAATAGTTACCTTTTCCACCCCACTCTTCCCTGTCACAGTAAGTGGAGAAGCTGGAGATTTAGAGGAAGTGAAATTTCTTAGCCCAAGGATCCCTTCTTTTCTCCATTACAAACAGCTGGGTCCTCCACTTCATTCTGTAATTTGAGACAGGAGGCAATAAAGCTTTCAATAGAGATTGAGATTAGAATGAAAATACAATGAAAGAGGAGCGGGTCTCAGCTAACCACAATGATATGTGTGTAATTGGAAATTTATGAATTCAGTTCAGTTTAGAATTCGTTATAGAGCCAGTGGGTATTATTTTAGCAAGTATTGTTATAATAATGATTATTAGAAGAAATAGATCCTCTTAATATTAGTAAGTTAACACATTCAATATAGCTACAATGAGATCTATATATTGCTTAGATGTCATCTCTTTCAGTAACTTCCAACTTTGGCTTTTGGTCTTTCAAAATGAGATATAAAATCAAAGTCTGAAATATTGGTGAGAGGCTTGGTCTAAATTATCTCCTTAAAAAGAGAGTAGCCATTTAAATTCATAAAGGCAGTTATTGTTTTGTTAGTTCCCACAGGTTGAGAACCGCTAGCAGGGTCACCTAAGACCATCGGAAAACACAGATATTTACATTATGATTCATAACAGTAGCAAAATTACAGCTATGAAGTAGCAATGACAATAATTTTATGGTTGGGGGTCACCACAACATGAGGAACTGTATTAAAGGGTCACGGCATTAGAAAGGTTGAGAACCACTGTCTAACAAATTAAAAACCAAAAAAAAAAGAAAAAGAGAGAGAGAGAGAAGAAATTCAAATACAAGTTGACTCTTCAGTGAGCCATGCTGCATTTGAGATGTACCATAACCAATGGAGAATTTGTAGGTACACCAAAAGGAAGTGTTTCATGGGATGTCTCAGTAAATACTTGTTGAATGAAAGAAAGCACTCCGTACACTTGCGTTATGAATATAGCAGAAAGTACTTTAGTTGAAGAAAAGGAACAACAAACAATAAAAAAAAAGCAGTGAAATTTTAGGCTTTGTGGTCTTCTATGATTAGTGTTATTCCCTATAGTCACTCTCTCTGCTGCTGAGGTCACTTAAGCCATCAGAATTTGGACAGCATAAAGAATGGCCACCCATCACATTTTTAAAATTGTTTAAAACATAGCAATCATTTAAATGGACACTTTACCCAAAGAATAATTCTAATGCATTAAAAAAATAGAGCAGGCGGTGAGGAGGAAGAAGTATTGAGTCGTGAGTGGTAAGTGGAATGCACATTTTTCCTCCTTGCATTTATGCCACAAGTAAATATCCTGTAACTACCTGACATTTCAGTTTTGAAGTTTCAAAATGAATGCCTTCTTTCTAATCAAATACTGCTTCTGTTCAAAACAATAGTGAATGACTTTAAGTTTTAAAGTTATACATCTTGTGATCAATGTATAAATGGATGCCAGAGATTCTACTAAATATTAAACATACAATAAATTCCAAAACTAGTATTCAGTCTTATTTATTCAGGATTTCTGAAAATTAGCCATTTTCATATAAAGAATAATCAAAGTGACTGAAGAAACTCATTTACGGGATTAAGAAAAATAACTTTGTGGTAGGCAGAATAATTAATTTTCCCATCACACCTCCACTGCTCCAAAGATGCTCAAGTCCTAATTCAGGGCCTTGTGAATCTATTACCTTATATGGCAAAAGTGATGTTCAAGATGTTAAAGCCAAGGATATTGAGACAGGGAGATTATTCTGGATAACCCAGGAGAGAATAATCTAATCACATGATTCCTTAAGAGTGGAATCATTCCTAGTTGTAGTCAGAGAAAGAGATGTGACTGTAGAAGAAAGGTCAGGGACTTACAATGTTGCTGACTTTGATGGTGTAAGATAGGTGGCATGAGCCAAGGACTGTGAAAAAGACAAGGAAATAAATTGTCCCCTAGAGCTTCCAGAAAGGAACATAATCTGCTGACATCCTGCTCTTAGCCTTGAGAGACCTGGGTCAGATCTCTGACCTACCAAGTGGTAAAGCAACAAATGTTTGTTCTTCTAAGCCACTGCATTTGTGGTAACTTGTTACAGCAGCAATATAAACCTAATATATATTCTAAAATGGATTATATTAATTATTGCTAATTTTTATAATTTAATTATTTTATTGAAGATGCAAGGTCAAATCCATGCTTAGCAACTACAGCACTACATAATAATGTAAAAAAGGCATGTTCTTACAGTTGGTGATACCAGACTTACATACCCTATAAAATAAAAGAAGGGAAAATTTAATTGACAATAGTTCCTACAATCTGTCTGACTTGGGTACTTGTCAAATGTGACATCATTAATTGCAATAACAGTGGTGCTATGGTTTTCTTATTTAACAAATGAAGAAAGTGAGTCTTAAAAATTGAAGTCAGATTCCCAACTTCCAGAAGGTTATAAGTGATGGAATTTACATTCTAAGGCAGGTTTTAAACTTACTACTTCATGGTTCTATAATAATTTCTGTTCTTACTGTATTTTTTGAATCCCTTCCTTCCCACTCAATTTGCTGCATCTAATCATCTATGGAACAGGGGAATCAAAGGAACTAATTTTCTTAGATATGAAAATAGAGTAGACTAATAATGAGGACATGAAGGTCAATCTAAGAATGAAATTCATGAGCTTCAATGGATGAACTTTTTATATCCATATTCATGATATAAGAACTATGCCATTTTTGGACTCATGTACACTTTTATTAATGTACCTGTAATGGCAGGGACAACCCATTTAATAAGCTAAAGTTTGGGTGTTATAAATTGCATCTTTATTTCCCCTGAAATTGCATTCATTGAAAGCCTAACCTTCACAGTGATGCTTTTGGTGGTGGGGCCTTGGGGAGGTAATTAGGTTGTGAGAGTGGAGCCCTCATGAATGAGATTAGAACCCTTGCAGGAAGAAGCATGAGAGTTTGATTTCTTTCTCTCCTCTCAATGTCACAACGCAGAGATAGATAGTCATGTGCAAACCAGGAAGACTGCCTTCACCAGACATCAGATATTCCAGCTCCTTGATCTTGAACTTCCCAGTCTCCAGATCTGTGAGAAATGAATGTTTGCTGTTTACGTCTATATATTTTTGTTACAGCAGCCCCAAGAGACTGACAGTTGTCAAGCTCAAGATAAAGTGTGTATTAAGAAAATTGTGCACATTGCATGATTGAAGTCAAGGGTAATTTAGTTTCTGATGGCCACTGTAACAAAGTACTACAAATTGGGTGTCTTAAAACAATAGAAATTATTTTTATCACAGTTCTGAAGACCAGAAGTCCAGAATCAGGTCTTGGCTGGTCCATGATTCCTTGCCTCTTCCAATTTCTTGCCTCAGTGGTTCCTTATATTGTGGCAATTCCACTCCAATTTCTGCCTCTGTCTTTATGTAGCCACCTTCCCTTTACCTGTCTTCATATGGCATTCTCCTCTCTGTATATTCTTGTGTCCAAATATGCCTCTTCTTATAAGGAAATTTGCCATATGGATTAGGACCCATCCTAATGGCCTCATTTTAAATTTATAACATTTCCAAATAAGGTTATATTCACAAGTATGAAGTTTGGGACTTTAACATATCTATCTCATTAGAGGCACACAATTCAACTCTTAACAAAGGTGATGAACAAGTTCTAGAAAAAACTGAGAAAAAAATCATCTTAAGGGGAACTAGAATCCAAATGACCAAAATATAAGCATGCATTTTTTAAGAGAAATTTTAAATTTAACCCCTAAAATAGTGTTTGGATACCATGGTACTCCTTATGGCTCTTAGATCCCTGATATGGTAGATTAGTAGGTGTCTGAATGAAAAGTTGCCACATACTTTTTATTTTGTATTTTTTTATGTTGTCCTAGTTTTTGATGGTTGGTTAAATGATCTCTCTTGGTAAGTGGAAATGACATGTATTTGATTATGACAATTAGAGAGAAGGATGAGTACACATTGGCCTTAGCTATAAAAAAAAGAGCCTGTGATTTCTCTTTAAGGACTGAGGTTGTTATGAGACAGAAAAAAAGGATGGACACAGATGAGTAACAGGAGGAGAGTGCACCTTAGGCAAAAAATAAACTCTAAGCAGAATGAAAGGACCAGTAACACACATGAAAAGGGAAACTTAGACAAAAGCTCCAAATAAAATTCTACATTTTAACTTCAACAGTGAATTCATGGATTTTCACAGAACAAAAATTGCATCACCGATAATCAGGTATTTAACTACATAATTATGAAAATATCACTGTGAATTATTAGGCCATTATCTCAGCATGAAATATAATCCCCTAAAAATATCAAGGATTTATGTACACTTGTCATCATCTTCAAGTCAATAGTGATTTTATAGTGAGTTTTATTTTTATCAATAAAAAGTATGTAAAAAAAACCACAGGAGTAAACACATTCAGAAAAAAAGAAAAAAGTGGCTATGCAAAATTATATGTGTAAACTCTTGATCAATGTTTAGAATACAAAGGAATGGATATGCAATAAAATTCTTTTTTGTGTGATCTTATTTGTGCTTCTTAAACAGGTCAAAAATAAAACAAGTTCTGAGGGGAATAATGGCGGCGGAATAGACAGACGTGTTCCGAGCCTTGTCCCGGAGCAGAAAGAAAGAACAGCTGAGGGACGCACAAGGAGTGTTTGTTGGCTGGTTGGGAGACAGCTGAATTCCAGAAGGAGGTGGGGGACTGCTGAACGGGGTTCCCCTGACCTGGCAGCACCAACTGCGGCTGGGTCCCCTCCCGGAGCTGCGGGCTTGGACGCGGAGTCTGCGCCATCTTGATCCGGAAAGTGGAGCTTATCTGAAGCCTGAGAATCCACAACGGCGGCACCCCAGGAACAGCTGCGAGCCCCAGAACAACGCTCCCCAACTGGCGCAAGCACACGGGTTCAGAGGAGCTCTACACTCCACCACGGAAAGGTCAGATTTCGCCTGGGATAAGGTGAGGTCTCTGGTCCCGGCGGGAGAGAGGAACGCGCGTTTTGCGGGAGCTGGAGGACCAGGGAAGTCTGTGCCTAGAAAAATCCGTGGCTGTAGGGGCTGGTGTGATCTGTGATTGTGGAAAGGGGTCCTCAGAGCTGCTAAGAGAAGGGCACTCTAAAAAGCAACCCATTTTGATCTGAAGTGCAGGGACACCCTAAGAATTTCAGGCTGTCCAGACTTACGCGCAGCCCGTGCGCTCCCTTTGTGCCTGGGTTTACTCGCAGTCCTGGAGTTCGCACACTTGGGCTTTTTCCTCTTCAAATCCTTGCTTCTGATTACTAAGCCCAATACATAGGATCACCCAGTTGGGGACACCCTGGGAGACTGCAGGGGAAAGTTGTTTTTCTGGAACCTGGGGATCGGAGCGGGGAGTGACCATCAGAGAGTCAGCTCTGAGGCAGACCACGCCCACAGGCCGGTGGCAGTGCCACAGTGAAAGAAGGCTCTAACACTGCCTAGAGAGGCCATAGATAGACCCGGAAGTCAATCCAGAAACACTGCCACCCAGGGGCTGAATCACAAATTGACTCTTGCGTAATCAAAAATAAAGGAATACGAGAAATTAAGACACACCGCCTGCTTAAAATCAGGACTGGCTTACAACACCGAAGAGCAGTGGATCGCAGGGAACTGCAATACTGTCTGGACTGAGAAACAGGCGTGCCAAACAGAAAAACAGAGGAAGTGAATGACCTTCACTACTTCACATTTTATTTTTACCTTTTATTTTTTTATTTTTTTATTTTTTTTTATTTTTTTTTATTTTCATTTTTTGCATCTTTTAATCAAGAAACTTTTTTTTTCTTTTTTCATCACTTGATTTTACCTTTTTAATGATTACATTTTTATTTTCAATCCGTATTATTACTACTGCTATTTTATCTTTTTTTTTTTTAAAGTGTCATTTTATTTTCTCTTCATTTTATTTTGGGATTAGGGTTCTACATTCTATTTTTTATCTTTCCTTTAGCATCGTTTTACTCTATCTCAACTCTACCTTTAGGCCATCACTCTCTTCCTAACCTCCCCCTTTTCAGTGTCCTGTTTGTCTTACCCTTTTACTGCCTTAGATTTTCCCTATTCTTTCTGTTTACCCCTTGTTAAAATTTCACCCTACTTACATATCTAATCTCTAATCCCCTGCTCCAAGTCCACATACACCTCTCCCTTCGCTGTCTGAGCTATCCATAAACTTGTCCTTCTCTCTGTCCTTTTGTTGTTGTTTGCTTGAATGTAAATTATATCCAATTTTTATGCTGTTTTTGTGAGATTGTTTTGCTTATTCTTCTTTTGTTTATTTTTTTGTTTGTTTTGTGCTTCAGCTTTCCCTTGCCTCAATCCATATTAGTTGGTGTTGTAGTTTGTATTAATCCCCAGGCACTTGTTGCTGGCATTTGCTGGGATTAGTGATTGTTCTATTGGAGTTTTATCCCCAATATATATAGTCTGTTCCCCTTTCTCTCTTAGTCACTTTCTTGTCTCTCTTACTTTTTTTTTTCTCTTTACTTTCCCTTTTCCCAATTTCATTTTCACACTCCTTTTTTCTTTTTTTCTTTCTTTCTTTCTTTTTTCCTCTTCTTCTTTCTCTCCTATCACCTAATTTGCCTTTCTCTGGTGGTCACCTTTATTGGAGGTTATTAATATCGTGAATACATTCCTGTTCAGTGCCTTGTGAGTTGTACCTGGTAGTGCTGTATTTTGTGCCTTTAAATCAACCCAGGAGAGAGAGAACTACATAACCAGACACCCAGAGAAGAGAGACCATGGGGAGACAAAGAAGCAGCCCGCATATGAAAGAAAAGCAGGCATCACCAGAAAAGGAAGTAAACGAAATGGAGGCAAGCAACCTTCCAGAAAAAGAATTCAGAGAAATGGTCATAAGGTGGCTGAAAAGAATGGAAGACAAATTCGACAATATGAGCAAGAACCAAGAGGAAATGAAGAAGAACCAAGAAGAAATGAAAAATGACATCGCTGCTGTAAAGAACTCAATAGAAAGCATCAAGAGTAGACTAGAAGAAGCAGAGGACCGCATCAGTGAGCTAGAAGACAAGATGGAAAAAAATACCCAAGAAAAGCAACTTCTAGAAAAAAAAATTAAAAGGCAGGAGGAGAGTCTAAGGGAACTTTGGGACAACACGAAACAAAACAACATCCGCATAATAGGGGTTCCAGAAGGAAAGGAAGCTGAGCAAGGAATAGAAAACCTCTTTGAAGAAATAATGACAGAAAATTTCCCAGATATAGGGAAGAAAAAACCCACACAAATCCAAGAAGCTCACAGAGTCCCAAGCAAAACGAACCCCAAAAGACCGACGCCAAGGCACATTATAATTAAATTGGCAAACACCAACGACAAAGTAAGAATCTTAAAAGCAGCAAGAGAGAGACAGAAAGTTACATACAAAGGAACCCCCATCAGACTAGCAACTGATTTCTCAACAGAAACTCATCAGGCCAGAAGGGAATGGAATGAAATATACAAAGTCATGCAAAGGAAGGGGCTGAATCCAAGAATACTGTACCCAGCAAGGCTGTCAATCAAAATTGAAGGTGAAATCAGGAGCTTCACAGACAAAAAAGGACTAAGGGAATTTATTACCACCAAACCAGCAATGCAAGAAATGCTAAAGGGTCTACTGTAAAAAAAAAAAAAGAAAGAAAGAAAGAAACAGGAAGCGAAGAAGTAACACAGGGGTAAAGAATAGGAATGGCGACAAATAAGTACCTATCAATAATAACTTTAAATGTAAATGGATTAAATGCCCCAATCAAAAGACATAGGGTAACAGATTGGATAAGAAAACACGACCCATATATCTGCTGTCTACAAGAAACCCACCTCAGAAAAAAAGACGCACACAGACTGAGGGTGAAGGGATGGAAAAAGGTTTTCCAGGCAAATGGAACTGAAAAAAAAGCTGGGGTAGCAATACTTATTTCTGACAAATTAGATCTCAAACTGAAGGACATAACAAGAGATAAGGAAGGCCATTTCATAATACTAAAGGGAGCAATCCAACAAGAAGAAATAACTCTGGTAAACATATATGCACCCAATACAGGAGCACCCAAATACATAAAAAAACTCCTGGAGGATATTAAGGGAGACATTGACAGCAATACAATCATAGTAGGAGACTTTAATACCCCACTATCACCATTGGACAAATCCTCTAAACAAAACATCAGCAAAGAAACATCAATCCTAAATGACTCACTAGACCAGATGGAATTAATTGACATCTTCAGAACATTTCACCCCAAAGCCACAGAATATACATTCTTCTCAAGCGCACATGGGTCATTTTCAAAGATAGACCATATGTTGGGACATAGGCAAAGTCTCTTCAAATTCAAGAAGATAGAAATCATATCAAGCATCTTCTCAGACCACAGTGGCATAAAACTGGAAATCAACTACAATAAAAACAACCCAAAGAAATCAAACACATGGAGACTAAACAGCATGCTATTAAACCATGACTGGGTTACCAGAGAGATCAAAGAAGAAATAAAAAACATCATGACAACAAATGACAATGAAAACACTACAATCCAAAATCTATGGGACACAGCGAAAGCAGTCTTGAGAGGGAAGTTCATAGCTCTACAAGCCTACTGCAAAAAACAAGAAACAGGGGTAATAAATTACCTAACCCAACAACTCAAAGAGTTAGAAAAAGAGCAACAAAAAAAGCCCAGTGTAAACAGAAGGAAGGAAATAATAAAGATCAGAGCACAGATAAACGACATAGAGACCAAAGAAACAATACAAAAGATCAACAAAACCAAGAGCTGGTTCTTTGAAAGGATAAACAAGATTGATGAACCTCTAGCCAGGCTCACCAAGAAGCAAAGGGAGAGGACCCAAATAAACAAGATCAGAAATGAAAGAGGTGAAATAACAACAGATCCCGCCGAAATACAAAGGATTGTTAAAAAATACTACGAACAACTCTATTCCAACAAACTGGACAACCTGGAGGAAATGGACATATTCCTAGAAAAATATAACCTTCCAAAACTCAATCAGGAAGAATCTAAACAGCTCAACATGCCAGTAACTATGGAAGAAATTGAAGCAGTCATCAAAGAGCTTCCGGCAAACAAAAGCCCGGGGCCAGACGGCTTCACAGGAGAGTTCTACCAAACATTCAAGGAAGAACTAAAACCTATCCTCCTCAGACTATTCCAAAAAATTCAAGAGGAAGGAACACTTCCCAGCTCCTTCTATGAAGCCAGCATCACCCTAATACCAAAACCAGATAAAGACAACACAATGAAGGAGAATTACAGGCCAATATCCCTCATGAATGTAGATGCCAAAATCCTCAATAAAATTCTAGCAAATAGGATCCAGCAGTACATCAGAAAGATCATACACCATGACCAAGTAGGATTTATCCCAGGAATGCAAGGATGGTTCAATATCCGCAAATCAATAAATGTGATACATCACATAAACAAATTGAGAGATAAAAATCACATAGTCATATCAATTGATGCAGAAAAAGCATTTGACAAAATCCAACACCCTTTCTTGATAAAAACTCTCAACAAGGTGGGAATAGAAGGATCATACCTCAACATCATAAAAGCTATATATGATAAACCCACAGCTAACATCATACTCAATGGGCAAAAACTAAAACCATTTCCCCTAAGAACAGGAACAAGACAGGGATGCCCACTCTCACCACTCCTGTTTGACATAGTACTGGAAGTATTAGCCACTGCAATTAGACAAGAAGAAGAAATAAAAGGCATCCAAATTGGAAAAGAAGAAGTAAAGCTGTCCTTATTTGCAGATGACATGATATTGTACATAAAAAACCCGAAAGACTCCATCAAAAAACTAACAGACTTAATAAATGAATTCGGCAATGTAGCAGGATACAAAATTAACACCAAGAAATCTATGGCATTTCTATACACCAACAATGAACTTACAGAAAGAGAGACTAAAAAAGCAATCCCATTTTCCATCGCACCAAAAAAATTAAGATACTTAGGAATAAACCTAACCAAGGAGGTAAAAGACCTATATGCGGAAAATTACAGGACACTGAAAAAAGAGATAGAGGAAGATGTAAACAGATGGAAGAACATACCATGTTCATGGATTGGTAGAATCAACATCATTAAAATGTCCATACTACCCAAAGCAATCTATAGATTTAATGCACTCCCCATTAAAATACCAACGGCGTATTTCACAGACCTAGAAAGAACTCTCCAAAAATTCATCTGGAATAAAAAAAGACCCCGAATAGCCACAGCAATCCTGAGAAAGAAGAATAAAGTAGGAGGGATCTCAATACCAGATTTCAAGCTGTATTACAAAGCCACTGTCATCAAAACAGCCTGGTACTGGCACAAGAACAGACATATAGATCAATGGAACAGAATAGAGAATCCAGATATCGACCCAAACCAATATGCGCATTTAATATTTGACAAAGGAGGCATGAGCATACAATGGAGTCAAGACAGTCTCTTTAATAAATGGTGTTGGGAAAATTGGACAGATACATGCAAAAAAATGAAACTAGATCACCAACTTACACCATACACAAAAATAAACTCAAAATGGGTACAGGACTTAAATATAAGACGGGAAACCATAAAAATACTAGAGGAATCCACAGGCAGCAAAATCTCAGACATATGCCAAAAGAACTTTTTCAGTGATACTACCCCTAGGGTAATGGAAGCCAAAGAGAAAATAAACAAATGGGACTACATCAAAATAAAAAGCTTTTGCACAGCAAAAGAAACCATCAACAAAACAACAAGAAACCCCACTGTATGGGAGAACATATTTGCAAATGGTATCACTGATAAAGGTTTAATTTCCAACATCTACAGGCAGCTTATACAACTTAATAAAAGGAAGATAAATGATCCAATAAAAAAATGGGCAACGGACCTAAATAGAAGCTTTTCAAAAGAAGACAGAAGGAAGGCCAAGAGACACATGAAAACATGCTCAAAGTCACTAATTATCCGAGAGATGCAAATCAAAACAACAATGCGATACCATCTCACACCTGTCAGAATGGCTATCATCAACAAATCAACAAACGACAAGTGTTGGCGAGGATGCGGAGAAAAAGGAACCCTCGTGCACTGCTGGTGGGAATGCAGACTGGTGCAGCCACTGTGGAGAACAGTATGGAGTTTCCTCAAAAAACTGAAAATGGAACTCCCATTTGACCCAGTAATCCCACTCCTAGGAATATATCCTAAGAAACCAGAAACACCAATCAGAAAGGATATATGCACCCCTATGTTCATAGCAGCACAATTTACAATAGCTAAGATTTGGAAACAGCCTAAATGCCCATCAGCAGATGACTGGATCAGAAAACTATGGTACATCTACACAATGGAATACTATGCTGCCGTAAAAAAGAAGGAATTACTACCATTTGTAGGCACTTGGATGGAATTAGAGAACATTATGCTAAGTGAAATAAGCCAGTCAATGAAAGAAAAATACCACATGATCCCACTCATTTGGGGATAATGAAAAACATTATAAACTGATGAACAAAAAGATAGTTACAGAGGCAGTAAAGCATCAAACAGACTGTCAAATTACAGTGGTAAGGTTAGGGAGAGGTGGGGGAAATAAGAGATCAACTGAAGGACTTATATGCATGTATATAAGAGTAACCAACGGATGCAAAACATTGGGGGGTGAGGGCATATATGGGAGTGGGGTGGGGGTCGGGGGCAATGATAAGATATGTACACATATAATACCTTAATAAAAATTTGAAAAAAAAAAAAAAAAAAAAAAAAAAAAAAAAAAATAAAACAAGTTCTTTCTTTTTTTCTGTAGCGAAACCTCTCAGAAAATAGTCAACTATAATTGTTCAGCTTATTCTAAATTTGCAAATTCTGTTTCCACTTATTTCTTTTTTAAAATATTTGCTTCTGGAAAATTGTAAATGGATTTCACCTATGGAATGTGCTTTACAATCAAACACGAGAGTTATGGAGCTATTTACTTCTGTTTGCTATTAGCAATGCACTTGCAAAGTCATCGTTACCACGTTGCATTAACCTTATCTGAAATTTGAAAATTTACAAACTTACTTTCATGTCTATTTTTCATAACATTCAGTAAGCCCTGTATTTTCTGTTTAGCATAATAGTTAATAGCTTAGTACCTGAAGTCGGAATTCAGAGTTTCAATTTGACCTCTAAACCTATTCTTTCTGTATGGAATGAGGTTAATAATGTTGCTGAACTCACAAATCCTGGTGAGGATTCAGTGAGGTATATTTTTGAGGCATATATACCAGTACTTGCCATATAATTGGCAAAAAATAAATGTCACCTGTTTATATGATTGTGAAATACATTTTCAGAATCAACCATAATTTCAGTTTTAGAACTTCTAAAAATATCACTCCTGTTTGGGAAAAACAAAATTAAGAAATAAATAAAGAAGAGAAAGGCAAGGCAGATGGAAGAGAATGAGAAAAGAATTTTGCAATGAACCGTCACTACCCCCATCACAAGCAACAGCTCTTGTTCCCTCAAGAAACCCCTGATGATAGATACGTTCAAAGGCACATAGCACCACAAATATTACTTTTAATGTAACTCCTGTTTCCTGATTTGCATTATTGAATAACCTAAATGTAACACATAGTAATATTTCTAAAATTTGACTTCTTTCTCTCTGTCTTGCAACAGCTACATACACAGTCCTTTTTCGACAAGATCCCACAGTATCCGTCCCTATGTAGTTAAATAGCTGTAGTCCTATTTTTATTGTGACAAAAACGTATCTGGCAACAAACAAATCCTCTGTAGAGTAGGGGAGCAGAAGAAACCAAACTGGCAGAAATAGAAGTCCCTTTATTTTAAAGGGAAATTTTTAAAAATAGACTCAAACAATACTCATTTTATTGATACTGCATGCAAAACAGCATTTTAGAGTGGAAAGGTAAATGCTTAGGTTGCTATGTTAATTGGGGTCTAACCAGATAACAGAAACCTCCTGACTATGTAAACAGATTAATGCAGACACTTGGTTGGCTGTTCAAGTGAAAGAAAAAATAAGAACACAATATTAGGAGAGTAGATTAGTCCAGAGGTTACCAATATCAAATAGTTACGATGACACTGGATTGGAGGCATAAAGGAGGGAGGGGTTTGGGGGAGTCCCAGGCTCAGGATAGACTGGAGGAGGGGTTTACCTGGGAAACTTTGTATCCAAGTAATCTAAAATAGAGAGAGAGAGGCGGGGGAATTCATCTATTCCTTCTCAACCCCCAACTGACAATTTCCCTACAAAACCTTTCATGGGCCATACCCGGGTGGAAGTCAGCTGACTAGAATCCTTAGGAAATATAGCACCAGTCGACTCATAATATATACAGGGGTAGATGCAAGGACTGAAGGGCAAATGAGGCTGGAAAAACACAGTAAGTGTTAGAGACACTGATTATGTGGATTGATGATAAACAACAATTATATAAAAAACTCAGGATGAATGGATGAACAGATTGGAGAGAGAGAAAAATGAGAGAGGGAAAAAAACAACACAGAGACAGACAGAAAAGCAAGCAACCAGAAAAATCTATTTGGTGATAGCCACAAATCTAAATTTCAGATGTGGGGGGTGGGGGGGAGTCGCTTTGATGCGGGTTTAGTGACATCAACTGTTATGTTAATTCATAACCAATACATATCTGTTTATTTTGTAAAGTTTGTGTTTGTTATTTCTTCCTAAATATTTTCCAACAAAGAATATTAAGTGACATAACACTACCACGTTTCCCCCCATGTAGGGATGACTTCAGAACTGGAACTATTCTCTCATGTTTTGTAATGTGTTTATTTTCATAAATTATAGTTTCTTTAAAAACAAAGAATAACATCAGCACCAGCTCTCTGGCTCACTTTTACTTAAAGATCCAATCTGCAATCCATGTTGTTCCACCTTCTCAGTTCATTCATTGGAAAGCTAGCCCCATTTTCCTTCATATAGTACTATTTACAGCTTTGAAAACCTAGATTACAGCAAACCAGGCATTGTGGTTATGTTATGTCATAGAAGAGTTAGGAAGTCTGCTTCAGAGACTTTGTTCTATCTAGAAATGTGGTTGATCAGGTCAAAGTCATCAGAAAACATTTTGGGATCTCAAACTGATTCTCTGGCGGTTTTCAAAGTGAAAACATTTAATGCTTTTTTGAGAGCATCCTTCATCCAGCTTGGTCACACACTGGATTATAATCCACACAAATATATAACTATATTGTAGCCTTTGTAAACCCCTGTTTTCAAACAATCATTGTCAATATTAAATATGACACTATACATACATGCTCAATTAAAATTCACATCTTTAGATTCTATTTTTATGGAAAAGATATTCAAAGTGTCTTAGAAGGCTCTGGGTTCTGTGTTATGATTTTGAATCTCTTCTTGTAATTGTCAGACTTTTTTTAGTAGCTGCTCTCCACTTTAAAGTATTCTTCCAATTCCATAATAATTTATAAAAATAATTGAACCATGACAGAGAAACATCTAAATTAAATAAGAGTAGGTTGGTTCTGCATGAGGACTGGGGAGTTTACCAACAGCTGAGACCAATGATGAGTTCTTGATATGACACCATGGCTTAGGGTAATCAGCCAATGTGAGGTATGTGTAAGCAAACACAATATAAAAGGTTCCTGAATTTAAAAAGGTAAAGAAACATGGAGCTATACATACATATATACTAGAGGCCCAATGCACAAAATTCATGTATTCATGCAAGGGGCTCGGCCCCCGCTACCACCTCTGCCTGGCTCCTCACAGCCCCAGCTTACTCCAGAAGGACTTCCGATCCAATTAGCATATTATGCTTTTATTAGAGGCCCGGTGCATTAAATTCATGCATGGGGGGGGGGAGGGGGAGGCGGGTGTCCCTCAACCCAGCCTTCACCCTTTCCAATCTGGGATCCCTCTCACAATCCAGGACTGCTGGCTCCCAACTGCTCTCCTGCCTGCCTGCCTGATTGCCCCTAACCGCTTCTGCCTGCCAGCCTGATCACCCCCTAACCACTCCCCTGCCAGCCTGATTGATGGCTAACTGCTCCCCTGCCAGCCTGATTGCCCCTAACTGCCCTCCCCTGCAGGCCTGGTCCCCCAACTGCCCTTCCCTGCAGTCCCGGTTGCCCCCAACTTTCCTCCTCTGCCGGCCTGGTCCCCCCCAACTGCCCTCCCTTGCTGGCCATCTTGTGGTGGCCATCTTGTGTTCACATGGGGGCAGCCATCTTTGACCACATGGGGGCAGCCATCTTGTGTGTTAGAGTGATGGTCAATATGCATATTACTCTTTGATTAGATAGGATTATTATAGATAGATATGCAAAAGGCTAAGATGCTAAGTGTCCAACCCATTCGACCAGTCACTATGACACGCACTGACCACTAGGGGACAAATGCTCAGTGCAGGAGCTGCCATGACATGCACTGGCCATTTACACAGAAATGGCACTGCAGACCTGGCACCCACAAAGCAACATTCAGCTTCCCCCAAGTGGGACACAGGCCCCGCCACCACCCCAGAGCAACAGCCCACCAAATTGCAGTGAACACTGCAAAGACCCCATGGCACAAAATGCAGCCCCCAGCCCAGACCAGCCAGGGAATGGTGGCTGTGGGTGCCAGGTAATGACTTCATGTAGCAATGCCTGGCTTCCTCTCCCTAGCAACGACTAGCCTCCTTGCAGTTTCTTCAGCGCAGGAACATGACTTGCTTTACAGCCAGGTACAAACATTTCACACTTTCACCAAATGTCTGTGAAGTGTTTTCCCATGCCTCATCTCATTTGATCCTCACAGAAGTCTTGGAGTAGGTAGATAGGAGACTCGGTGGAATCCTATTTTCATTAGCCAGAAATCAGAGATTTAGAAGGCTTAGAAACTTGACCCGACTGAAAAGAAGTACGAAATGGTGGACCTTGAAAAAGACTTCAGGTTTTCTCATTGCACAGAATATATTCAAACACTGCTGCAGTTAAATATTTTACCCTTTGTTCTCCCTGAGTGATCTACAATAGTAATCTGCTTCATGTTGATATTTACTGCTGTCTTGCTGACAATTACCTGAAAGAGAAGTTGGGGTGCTTCACTGGGCTGGAAAAAAATTAGCTAAATCAGAAAGCAGGTCTAATTAAACAAGTTTATTCTATATCTATAAAAGGCTACATTGACTCGCACATGCGCGATACATATAAAGCTCCCACTGGCGCCATTTGCATGCATGTGTTTCCATCTGTCATTGTCAATCATGAATTTGGTTGACACTTTTATTATAAAGAAAGGGCAAATAGCAATATTAAAATATTGATGCCTACAGAATAAAGTCATGTTCTAAAGTCCAATTTGGAATACAAGCTTAATCACAGAGTTCTGCCTAAAGTTGCCTAGGATATAGCTCTGATACATTGTATTTTATAAAGGTGGAAAACAACAATGTTTGAAAATAGGTAAGGAGAAAAAAATTTTTTCTGGCAATATGGTAAATAAATATTTGTAACCCCACTCCAATCCCACTGTAAAATATCTAAGTGTTGCTTACATTGCCATAAAATACTTTGAAAATATTTTTATTAAATTTATTGAGAGGACATTGATTAATGAGATTATTATAGATTTTAAGTATACATTTCTAGGATACATCATCTGTACATTGCATTGTGTGCCCACAACCCAAAGACAAATCATCTTCAGTCACCATATATTTGAACCCCTTCAGCCTTTACTAGCTCCACCCCCTTCCCTCTGGTAACAGCCATGCTGTTGTCTATGTCTATATGTGAGTTCTTATTTGTTTTTCTTATTGTTCATTTCTTGCTTTCAGTTTTATATCCCACATATGAGTAAAATCATATGGTTCTTAACTTTTTCTGTCTGCCTTATTTTATTCAGCATGATATTCTCAAGGTCCATATATATATATAATTTAAACCATTGTGGAAAGCAGAAACTGGAGTACGAATGCCTGTTTTAGGGGCTAGAAACTTGAATATGTAGATAGATAGGATTAAATCAATACCCTTTGTAAAACTTTAACCCTGAAAGAAATAACACACCCTCAGTTAAAGGATGAATTGGAAAACAAAATTCACTGAGTTGTAAAAAGACAAGAACTTTTAAAAGTTATTTTTTAGTTTATCAGTTTGCTTTACCACAAGTAAAAGTTCACAAGAAAAGTCATAAGTATGCAGAAGAAAATTATTTTTTTAATAATTTTATTTTCTGACTCCATAGGCCAAAACAAGTTTAAGCCATTGAGACATTTGAGAATTAAGTGAAAGGCCTTCTGTGCCCTCAGATATAATTGATGTTGCACAGCAATTAAAAATATTACCAAGATTTTTTATGTATAATGGCTTAATTTATTTTTATCATTAAGCTTTTATATGGAGCAACACATTTATCATAAAGACTTACAGAATTCTGATTAGGATTGAGTGAAACACATATATTACATTGGCTCTTTTTTAAATTATCTGAAATTGGAAAACAAAAGCAATTGTTAAATCTTATACTTTCAAAATATTACTTTAGCATTATGACATCATTTAATGTTTTTCATTTATATTCAATTAAGCTCTGATCTATGGTTTCTGAAAGATATAAAGTCAAAGCAATTTACATAATTTGGCTATTTAAATGTAATATATCTTGTTACTTACCACAGAGGTTGTCACATTTGTCATTTCATTAATTTCTATATCCTTACATTACCCTTTCACGATTTCTTATAGGCACAGATATTTTCTTTGTCCCTCACATTTAATGTGTCCTTTTCAGAGCCCATTCAGCACCTCTGTGTCTGGCACCTCATTCACTATCTTGTTAGGGAAAGTGCCAGGAAACCAGAGCAAAACCCTGCTCTGCCATGGAGGGAGAGCCCTGTTGATGAATTGCCACTAGGTAACTTTTTCACTAAAACATTTGGGCCACAGAGACAACTTACATTTTACAAAATAAAAAATAATGCATGAGTAAATGAACAGTCCTTATGTTCTATACTAGAGGCCTGATGCATGAAGATTCATGCAAGAATAGGCCTTCCTTCCCCTGGCTGCTGGCACTGGCTTCCCTCCGGCACCCAGGACCCGGGCCTTCACTCTGGCTGCCGCCTTCCACCTTCGCTCTGGCCCTGCTGCCCTCCTGTAGCTCCCTCCATCCCTTTCACCCCCCCTCATAGCAGGCATCCCGCCCTGCCCCGGCCGCTCTGCGCCTGTGCATGTGCACCGCTCAGAGACCCGGAGCTTCCTGGAGCAGCCACAGCCATCTTTGTCGCATCAATTTGCATAGTCCCTCCTTATTGGCCGTGGGCGCCGCCATCTTTGTCATGGAGTGATGGTCAATTTGCATATTCTGTCTTTATTAGATAGGATGTTTCAATGGCAAAATGGTCAAGCAGCCTCTTCAGTGTTCCCAAAGTAACAGGAACAATTGTAGTTGGATGTTACAGGTAGATGTGATGTAAAAGGAACTGCTTTATTTTTGTTTTAAATATATTTTTATTGACTTGAGAGAGGAAAGGAGAGGGAGAGAGAAATAGAAACACCAATGACGAGAGAGAAACATTGATCGGCTGCCTCCTGCACACTCCCTACTGGGGGCGGAGCCAACAACCTGGGCATGTGCCCTGACTGGAAATCAAACCATGACCTCCTGGTCCACAGGTTGTTGCTCAACCATTGAGCCACGCCTGCCGGGTGGCACTGCTTTACATAGGCCTTTAGTAACGTGTTGGGGAGGTGTTGGGGTTCTCTAGCCCCATGATGAAGGCTCAGACTTCTAGTGAGCCTCTGCTTCCTGACTGTGCATGTCACAAGTGTTTCAGTTCTTTTTCTCCTCCTCCCTATCCCCCCTTAGGTGCTGTGGGATGAGGGCTGCCAGGTGTTTCTCTCTTCCCAGGTCAGTTAGGCTCTGACTGTACCCCAGCAGGTTAAACTCTGGTTGATTCGTTTCTCTGAGAGCTGGCCTTGTGATGAACAGAGTGCTCACCTGTATTTCAAACCCACTCCTTTTTCCCTCCCCCTGCTGGCAGCCCCAGGGGATTTCTCTCTGATATTCACCAGGTTGAGCTCCTGAAAGCAACAATCACCAAGGTGTAGGGGCCTCCTATGACTGGGTCCCCTTGGAGCTTTTACCTCTCAGACTTGTCTGCAACGAGCCTCCAGCAATTCATAAGTTCCGATTTTCCTACCCCAGCTGTTTCTCTCAGAGATTTTTGCTTGTGAGTCCCTGCTGAAAAATAAGCCATGATGCCCTGTACATCAAGCATGTCAAACTCAAAGGCTAACATGGGTCAAATAAACAAGGTTTAAGTTTATGTGGACCACAAAAAAACAAAAGCTTCAATTTTCCTTTTTTTTTAGAAGATATTATTTAATGTTCTTCTTTTTTTTTTTTTTTTTTTTTTTTTTTTTTTTTTTTTTTTAATGAGGAATCTTTCTTTAATCCTCACCTGAGAATATTTTTCCATTTATCTTTAGGGAGAGTGGAAGAGAGAGGGAAAGACAAAAACATTGATGTAAGAAAAACACATCAATGGTTGGCTCCTGGGAGAAGCCTGCACAACCAAGGTACGTGCCCTTGACTGGAATCGAACCCAGGACCCTTTGGTCCTCAGGCCAATGCTCTATCAACTGAGCCAAAGTGGCTAGGGCAAAAAAGCTTCAATCTTCATAGAAACGTAGGTTTATTTCGATAGAGACATGATGAATACAAAGGGCTGAAATAAATGAGTAATCGTTAAAATAATAGAACATTTTAATAAAAATTAAGTTTTTCTTGAACATTAACTTACCAAACACTGAATAACTGCACAAATTAATAAGCCTAACACAAATAAACCTATTTTTTCTTGTTCTCTGAAAGCAAAATATTTCCTGTTCCTCACACCAAAGAAGTCAGTCCAAGACTGATGACATGGCAATTGGCTGCCAAAATATTCGCTGCTAGTATTAGTGGAGAGAAATGGTGCACCTGCGTGTAAGCTGAGTAAGGGAAATGAATGCAACATGATTTTAGTAACCAGTCATTAGTGAACGTTGTAGTTCATTATTAATAATGATGTATAACAGGACATTGTGAAAATTAAATTACGGAATTTTTATTAAAACGTTTCTTGCGTACCGGTATATTGTCTGGGCCACAAAAATATTTGCTGTGGGCCGCATGCAGCCTGTGGGCCACAGTTTGACATGCTTGCTATACATAGTCATCTGTTTTCTCCAGGGGTTTTTTATTATTTTTATTTTATTGGTTATTTGAAAGAGAGAGAGGAAGGGGGAGAGAGTAAAAGAGGGAGAGAGGTAAACATTGTTTTGTTGTTCCACTTATTTAGTGTTTAATGGTTGCTTCTTGTATATGCCCTGACCAGGGGTCAAAACTGCAACCTTGGGTGGATGTTCTAACCTAGGGGTCCTCAAACTTTTAAACAGGGGGCTAGTTCACTGTCCCTCAGACCGTTGGAGGGCCGGACTATAGTTTTTAAAAAAAACTATGAACAAATTCCTATGCGCACTGCGGGCCCGGGACGATCGGCTGCTAAGCAGGACAGGCAGCGGCACCCGGCGGGCCGTATAAATGTCCTCGGTGGCCTGCTGGCCATAGTTTGAAGACACCTGTTGGAGCTACACAGCCAGGGCTCACGCCAGTCTTGAAGATAGCAGTTTGGCCTCTATCCTCCTCTCCCATATGTACCCTAGAATTGTTAATTTTTCACTCTCTTAAGCTTTTACTTTTTTGTCAGAAGGGAATGGTGATTTCCAAGGTTCTTAAAGATGGAACCTGAAACTGAAAGTTAAGGTCATTCCTCTAATTCATTTTAGTGAAAGAAGGAGAATCATACATTTCACTCCAGGGCATATGAGGACCAGGTTGTGTACACATAAATGAACCTAGAATGAATGTCTTCCGATCTGTACTAAGGTGCAGTGTGTGTGCCTGAGTACGTGTTTAAGGGGTTGGGGGCAACAGGGCAAGGTCTCTTCCCTCTTTAGACTTCTGCAGTTATTCTTAAAACAAAACACCGTGCATGTCATGCTTAAATTTGACTTAATAGTATTTTCACTAGAACATGAAAGGGGCATTATTGAGAAAACTTTAAAAAAATATTTATCTATATTTTGGAGTTCAACTTCTTCACCTCCTAAAACAGTTAATAGAGAGCAAAGTTAGAGAAAAGTGATCTGCAAAACTTCATCAATAATTTCACTAAACCAGGAGTTAATGGCTGAGTTTACTATTATTGTCAGAATGAAAAATACCATAGGTAAAGGTTAAATATTCTTAGTATATAAAGTTGTACAAATTGCTAAAGCTTTAACTCTATACCTAAGCATTTGTCAAGCTTTCTCTTTATTATTAACATTCGAACTTTTGCAACAGTTTAAATAGCAGTTATTGTAAGAAGCAATGGTTTTTATCTCATTGGCTGTACCTCTTCATTTGGCATTCATGATCAAACCAATAAAATCTGGTGTCGTCCTTTACTGCTCAATACAGTTCATCAATAGTCTCCTTGGGAAGTCTAGTGGCTTCTTCTCAGAACATATCCTAACAGTGCAGCATTTTATATTAAGGGCATTTTCTTATATATATTTTGCATTCTTGAAACTTTCCTGATTTCCATGACATCACTCTCTCCCAGTGTTTTCCTCTTTCTAGCTGCATCTTCATTCTTAAGCTATTTTCCTGCCCCAGCTTCTAAATATTCCTACTCCGCAGAAACCCGGTCCCATGCTTGGGAAAACTCTTCATTTTTCCCCATGGTATCTCAGTCATTCTACTAGCTTTATCTATATATTCAGGACATTTTCCTTGAGCTCCATTCTTATTAGTAAACACAAATAACCTCTTTATATCTTATAGAAGTTTTATAAAACACTTGTGAGTTTTTAACTCAACTTGTTGAACACTAAGGTTTTTATCCCCAGCAAACATACGTCTGTTTTTGCCATCTCACAAAATGGCACTTTTACTACTCCCTCCTTGATCTATCATAAAACACTTAGGAGTACTTGTTCCTGTCGGTGTCAATAACACCAAAATTGCTTTTTGACTGTAAAGCAATCAAAGCAGAATCTACCAAATTGATTGAAATCACAAGCCAATTTATAAGGCTTCAATGCCAAGAAAATGAGTTACAACATCTTCTAGTCTGCCACCAGTTAGCAATGATGATGGTCCAATAAGTGAGACTTCATTTAAACATGGCCACCGTCTTTGGTTTAAATAACTACTACTCTACTCACCTGGAGACAAAGCAAACCAGTTCTACCTACAGAAATTCATGCCTCACTGGCTGCTCACATCAGACACCTTAGTGTCCCCACTTCAACGATTATGTTTGATTTCAGCAGCAGGTATAGTGAAAAGCTCTGTGCAATACTTGTTAAATTAGTTCTCTTTATTACATTCTCTTTGTTAAAATAATTGGTGGATTTCTATTTTTCTGACTGAGCCTAACCGTCACAACCAGTAAAGATAAAGAACAGAGATAGCCCAGCTGGTGTGTCTCAGTGGTTGAGTGTTGACCTATGAATGGTTTGATTCCTGGTCAGGGCACATGCCTGGGTTGTGGGCTCAATCCCAGTGTGGGGCTTTGGGGAGGCAGCCAGTCAATGATTCTCTGTCATCACTGATGTTTCTATCTTCCTCCCTTCCTCTCTGAAATCAATAAAAATATAAAATAAAATAAAAAAGAACAGAGATATATATAAGATCATAGATCCATGCTAGAATGAATGTATGTATCTGTCTCCTCAAGGCCTCCCATGTGGAGTTTGGAGTCCACCAAATAGGAGAGCATAAAGGCACAGGGAGTTGGGGTGGGGATACATGTCAACACACAAAGTTCCATTTATTACCACATAATTTCTATTCTCCGCAGTTACATAATGAAGTTCTTTTTTTTTTACCCATCTCTAATGGACCTTTCTTAAACTTGCTGTGTGTCAGGCCTGGTCCTCACTCACCTCAGCCTGGATGGTGACTGGGAGCACAGCACAGAAAGCACGGGCTCCCTGTTAACACAGTGGTGGACCCAACGGGGCAGCACCTGGACCTGCCAATCAAAAGCAGATCTGTGAAATGCATTTTCATGGCCAGCACACTGACTTCAATCTGTCTCAGTCCTTTCACAAAAGCAATGTTTGGGAAGATCACCTGTAACCTCCATATTGTATTACCCCATGAAAAATTTCACTCATTCTCATACTTTACCATTCAGACACATATCAAGCATTTGACACTACAAATGCTGGTCACATCCTTGAAACATTTTTTTTTTTTTAATTTCATCGACATGGTCCTTTTCTGAGGGACCATTTTTCTCTGTGGTTGCTCAGCATGTGTCTTTTGTGCATGTTCATCCTCTTTTGTTAGCTACTAAATATTTCAAGTTCTCAAACACATGTTGATATCTTTTATCATCACATTCTATATTCCTTCCATGGTTTATCTCATCTACATCATAGTCCTCAGTTCGTACTTACAATGTAGGTGACTCTTAAGTTTATATACCCAGCTCAGATACCTCTTTGAAATTTAGATTTATATATCCAATTACTCTTAATATGTCATCAGTGCTGAAATACACATCAAAGCCAACAAAGAAATACTAAATTCACAGACTTTACTCTCTTCAACACCAATAGGTTACTTCTTCCAGGATAACCTGTTAGAACAAATAGCATCACCATCTTTCTATTGACACTAGAGGCCCGGTGCATGGATTCATGCACGGTGGGGTCCCTCAGCCTGGCCTGCACCCTCTCACAATCTGGGACCCCTCCAGGGATGTTGGAAAACTGGTTTCGGCCCAATACCCACAGGCCAGGCTGAGAGACCCCACCAGTGCACAAATCCGTGCACCGGGCCTCTAGTATACATATAAGATTTTTGGTTAATCTCTTCTTGCCCAATCCCCTTCCCCCTTCCCTCTGAGATTCATCAGTCTGTTCCATGTTTCCATGCCTGTGGTTTCCACTCCTGTGTTGAGCGTCTGCCCCCTGGTGGTCAGTGCATGTCGTAGCTACTGGATGGTCAGCCGGTTGGCCAGTTGGCAAGTTGGCCAGTTGCTTAGGCTTTTATATATATAGATAAGCAATAAAACATCACATCCTGCTCTCTCACACTCACATATCTATTCATCACTCAATTTTGTGGACTTTATCACATAAATATCTTTAAACTCTATCTGCAGTCCTCTTCTCTTTAACTAGCGGTGTTTTTTTTTAATTCATCATACCTCAGCACAAACATGATTTCCTCGCAGAAGCCTTCCCTGATATTCCACACTGGGTGAAAACTCCTTAGTGATTCTTCAAAATACTCCTTACATATTTAATTTTAGATTGGCTTCTATCAGTAATTGATTGATGTCTATCTCTTTTATTATAACCAGATATACATAAGCTCAGAGAACTGTTAGAATTTTCCTCATGTACCTAACATTTATTTTCAAGATATAACTATCTGCTTAGGTTTATGATACCAAACATGATCCTATGCAAGCAAATATATTTATAAATAGTCAATATTAAAAAATCAGTAAAGCACATGAGCAAAAATATAAAAACATGGTGGAGAAGAAAAATAATCTGTTTTCCCTCACAGGTCATAAAAATATCAAAACTTTGCAATTTTTCATTATTTCAGATGTTTTCTCTTTGTAAAGTTTAGAAATTATGAATAAGCATAATAACTACAGCATATGGTTAAAGAAAGTGAGAAATTTAATTTACTATTATATACAGGCATCAGCAATGTAAGTAGCTTCATTATTTTGTGTATATGTAGGGGGGAGGAATAGTCCATTTATGCTGTAACCTGATTCAAATAATTTTTTATTGGATTTAGTAAACCATAAACACTTTCTCTTGAGTTTAATTGTGAATTATACCTGAATAAGGTCTATGGCACTAGCTAGTTTCTCAGTTTATTATAAACTTGAGGCCCAGTGCATGAAAATTCATGCACTGGAGGGGGGGGGGGATCCCTCAGCCCGGCCTGCCCCCTCTCACAGTCCAGGAGCCCTCAGGGGTGGGAGGCAACGCCCCCATCACACCTCTGCTGCTGCCACTGCCGGCAGTGCAAGTACAGCCGGCCCTTGTTACCGGAGCCTTGGGCAGCCCTGGGCGGCTGGGCAGCTGCCATCCGAGGCTTGCCTACACCTCAGGCGTCAGCTAGGCAGCCGCCATCTGAGGCTTACCTGCACCTCGGGCTGGCCCTAGTCGGCTGGGGGGCTGAGGGAGGGTCCACCCGCACCATGCGCCTGCCACCTCCCTCCCCCTCCCGCCCCCCGGTGGGGCTGAAAGGCTTGGGAGACTCTGGCTGGGCTGAGGGGACTGGGTGCTGCCATCTTGTGGCTATGGGCACCACCATCTTTGTTACAGTGTGATGGTTAATTTGCATATTCCCTCTTTATTAGATAGGATTATCTTGAATAAGAGCCTTCACAGCTACTCTCAACCCCATAACCTATAGCAGGCGTCCTCAAACTATGGCCCGTGGGCCACATGCGGCCCGCCGAGAACATTTATCTGGCCTGCCAGGTGCCGCTGCCTGTCCTGCTTAGCAGCCGACTCGTCCTGGGCCCGCAGTGTGCATAGGAATTTGTTCATAGTTTTTTTTTTTAAAACTATAGTCCGGTCCTCCAACGGTCTGAGGGACAGTGAACTGGCCCCCTGTTTAAAAAGTCTGAGGACCCCTGACCTATAGTTTTGTCCTTGGTTGTGGTTGATATGATAGAGCTTTTCTGAGATTAAACTCTTACTTAGAACTCCTTATCCACCTGTTCATGACCCATAACAGCATACATTCTCTGTCATTTCATTCGTTATAAGTCTTCTATTTGTTGTGTAGGTGAATAAGATATTTTGAGCCTACAGTTTTCTGAGTTATTTGAATCTGTAAAAGTATCAGTGTTTCCTGGGAAAAAAAATAAATGTAATCACACATAGAGAAGCCGTATTTCTAAAGTGAAAAACAAGGAATGTTTTCCCAAAATATTTCCTTGCCTTTCTTTTCAATGAGAATAACATATCATTGTCATAGAGATGGAAAATGCATGAGTAATAGCAAATATAATTTACCTGGATGTCCCATATTCCATCTGGAAATGTGGAAGATTGGTTTTCATGGGATTGGAAGGGATTATTTAGTTTGTGAGGCCCTAAAATCCCAAGATAGAAACTTTGTAACCATACCACATGACACCAATTTAATTAGTCAAAAAATGTTACATTTAATTTAAAAAGGTATTTGGCTTAATTTTGACAATACTAGTTTGTTTGCCTGAATTCAACTTTATTTTATTGATCTCAGTATGTAGATTCTTGTGTGTTTATTACTAACTTTAAAACTTCTCCATGTAATCTTTTAGTCTATCATATTTATTATAGTAGGGTATACATTAAGTTAAATGCATTAAATAGATATTACATATGGATTTCTTTACCCCCTGACTTATGGCAGCTTAAGATTATATACTTGAAACCATTGTGTGATTATATATTTGAAAATTTAAAAAGTAATTTCTGCAAAATATAATATTTTCATTTGCATTGGGTAAAGTTTGAAAAATGAGTGGTTAATGTGGATACTAGCAAAGTTAAAATTTGGAAAACTTTGGATAAAGTCAATTGGTGGAAGGCAAGAAACTTGGATAATTTAATGATGTATCCTAATGTTGAAATTGTGTGATTTTGCACATCTTCTGAATACTTAAGTCTTTTGAATGACATCTTTCTAGTTGCAGCATGACAAGGGAAACAAAATGAAGCTATTTTGGTTGGAGCACAATTTGTCTTTTGCCACAAAAGAGAAGAGTATGTTCTTCAGCTGGCATCATGAGCACAATATATGAATGTTTCATTATATTAATAGAATTTAACATTCTCTATAAATTCAAAGAATAGAAATAATGACCCACTAAAGTAAAAATTCTAATGCAAGATTACTCTTTAATTAAAGACCATTTTATTGTGGTGTAATATCAAAATATTTAATAGAGACAGGAAATATTTTAGTTAAACATTTTTTGGTTAAGTGTTAAATATAAAAATAACTTGGAACTTTCTAAAGTGTCTGCCTACTTCACTGCAGGAGCCCAACTTTTCATTTTCATACTCTTATCTCAGATTAAAACATATATAGCTTATAGGTTTGCTGTAGTACATGTTTTGTAATAGTTGTGCATTCCTTACCTCCACTACAGAATTATAGATATCATAGATATTTAGAGGCTATTTAATACAATGGCAACACAAATTTAAACACACACACATTTCTGCTATATCCTTAAGAGTTATTAAAAATTAATTGATCAATTCTAGTCATGAATAACCTCATATTTTTAGATAGTGTGTTACATTTTTTAGAATATCTAATTTTTTGAAATTATATATTTTCATTGGTTAAATATTTGCCTCCCTGAAAATAATTGATTATTGATCCAATTCTATGTATTTAAGAGAGGAAAAAAATAGAACCCTCTTTCATAGGAGATAGCTTAAATATCTGAAGCATCGAGATTCATTTGAGTTAAATAGTCACATCTCCAACCCTTGCTATACTCAAAGTATAGTCCGTGGTGCAGGAGTATTATTAGCATAATCTGAAGACTTGATAAATATACAAAAAGACCTCATCCCAGAAATAGGAATTGGAATCTGTATACCTAAGACCACCAGATGATTTATATGCACATTACAGTTTGACAACAATGGTCTTATTCTGTCCTTCATATGTATGTGAGAATGTCTTAAGCCTTCTAAATTCCAGCTATAGATACATACACACACTCATTCTTACTTTTCACTTTTTATTTAAGCACTAGAGGCCCAGTGCATGAATTCATTCATGCACATCGAAAGGAAATTAATTAGAAGAAATATTTTAATATCGCTATTAGCCCTTTCTCTATAATAGAAGTGTCAACCAAATTCACAATTGACAATGACAGATAGAAACACATGCGTGCAATTGATGCCAGTGAGAGCTTTACCGTATATGTATTGTGCATGTGCAAGTGAACTTAGCCTTTTATAGATATAGAATAAACTTGCTTAATTAGACCAGCTTTCTGATTTAACTAAACTTTTTCCACCCCAGTGAAGCACCCCAACTTCTCTTTCAGGTAATTGTCAGCAACACAGCAGTAAATATCAACATGAAGCAGATTGTTGTTGTAGATTACGCAGGGAGAACAAAGGGTAAAACATTTAACTGCAGCAGTGTTTGACTATATTCTGCACAGTGAGAAAACCTGAAGTCATTTTCAAGGTCCACCATTTCTTATTTCTTTTCAGTCAGCTCAAGTTTCTAAGCTTTCTAAATCTCCGATTTCTGGCTAATGAGAAGAAAATAGGATTCCACTGAGTCTCCTATCTACCTACTCCAAGACTTCTGTGAGGATCAAATGAGATGAGGCACGGGAAAACACTTCACAGACATTTGGTTAAAGTGTGAAATGTTTGTACCTGGCTATAAAGCAAGTTGTGTTCCTGGGCTGGAGAAACTCCAAGGAGACTAGCTGTTGCTAGGGAGAGGAAGCCAGGCATTGTTCCGTGATGTCATTACCCAGATGGACACTTAGCATATTAGTCTTTTATATAGATAGATAATTCACATATGGTTACATGCACAGATATTAAGTGTACAGTAAAATCACTTCTGATAAATTCTTATGCCCATGTAACACAAGCTTCCATTCAATATGTAAAACAATTCCACCACTAGGCAAAGAACCCCATCCCTACCCCTCAGATGACTACTGCACTGACTTGTATCACTAAAAGTTAGTTGTGACTGTTCTAAAACTTCATATAAATGAAATCATTCCATATATACTAATTTATGCTAGATTTTTTTTCACCCAGCATAACGTTTTTGATGTTCATCTATGTTGCTGCAATATGAATAGTTTACTCATTTCCATTGCTCAGTGACATTTCGTTGTATAAATATAATGCAATATGTGTATGCATTCACCTGTTATGGGAACCTGGGCTTATTTCAGTTCTAGGCTAATATGAATAGAGATACTATAGATGTTCTTGTACAGCATTTTTTGTAAACATATGTTTTCATTTCTCTTAGGTAAATAACTAGAAATATAATAACTGTGTCACTGTAGATGTATAATTTTTTTCAGTGTATCACTATGGAAATATTCCAGCATACAGAAAACTTTAAAGAACTCTGTAAGAAATGTGCAGACCCACTACCTAGATTATACCATTAATATTTGAATATATTTGTGTTATCATATATATATATATATGTAGTTATTTTTCTATCCATGCATCAGTCCATTTAAATTTTTGATAAATTTCAACATAAATGGCAGACATAAAATGTCTCCCTCAAAACTTCAGCACATAATTCACTAATTAGAGTTGTCTTTATTTATAGTTTTTTTTAATTTTATATTATTTACTTACAGTAAAACGTGAGTACACTTACTGTGTTTTAACAAGTGCATCTACCTATGTAATCCAAACCCTTGTCAAAATATGCATTAATATTTCTCCAGAACGTTTCTCATGCTTATTTCTAATCAAACCTCTACTGCATCCTGGAAAAACAACCATGCTACCCTTTTCTCTCAGCATCAATTAGTTTTTTATGTTCTAAAATTTCATATAAATGTAAACTTACAGATATGTAACTGTTTTGTGACTGGCTTTATTCATTTTCATTTGATCCATTTTAGAGTTCATTTATATTGTGTTTGTCAGTGTTTTTTATTTTCTTTTTTATGGTTGAGTAATATTTCATCATACATAGAAACAGAAACCAGAGATTTGTTTTAAAAATAGATATTTATTGATTTTGGAAAGGAAGGGAAATGGAGAGAGAGAGAAACTCTAATGATGATGGAGAATCATTGGTCAGCTGCCTTCTGCATGCCCCACACTGGGATCGATCCCACAACGTGGGCATGTGTCCCGAACGGGAATCAAACCTTGACATCCTGATTCACAGGTCTGTGCTCAACCACTTAGCCACACCAGCTGGCAGGACCATAGATTTTTAAGCCATTTTTCTACTGATGGAAACCCAGGGTATTTTCAGTTTGGGGCTATTACAAATAAACTCACTAAGCTTATCCATGTGCTAGCTTTTGCATGAGCATGTTTTCATTTATTCTGAGACTATATCAAGAAGTATAATTCTAAAGTCAAAGGTAGTGCATGTTTAATTTTATTGGAAACTACTATAACTTATTCTAAAGTGATTGCAAACCTTTACTTTCTCAAAAACAGTGTGAGGGATAAGTTGCTCCACATTATTACTAACAATTTGGTGTTGTCAGTCTTTTATTTTTGTGTCTGATGTGAAGTGTGAAATGAGGTTTATTTCCTCCAAGTGAATATCCAGTTTTGTGATCACCATTTGTTGAAGAGACACTCTTTTCGAATTTGGATTGCTTTGGCTCCTTTGTTGAAAATCGATTAAGCATATAAATGCATGACTTTATCCTATTTTATTATTAAGCATGTTAAAATTGCCATTGATTATGGCAACATAATAACAACCACATTAATCATTAAAAAATAATAAAGATTATTTATTAGATTTTTTTATATAGTTGGCTTGCTATCTTCTTAATTCTCACAATTATATGAAGTGTTATTTTACCCTCATTTTACTGATAACACTACTTTTTTATGATTTAATAGTGGCAATTTATTCTTATCCAGAGCATGCTTAGTAAATTATGCAAAAGTTTTCAGTTTAGTAAAAGGTTTACTATATGAATAAATATAGGTTATAATAACCTTAATTCAATGTGGTAACCAAGGTTGCATTTTAAAACCATAACAATTTCCTACAACCGGAAACATATATAAAGTATTTTTAAATGGATTTTAATATTTCTAAACATTAAAGTACAACTCTTTTTAAAATTTTATTTTTCAACTACAGTTTACATTCAATATTATTCTGTATTAATTTCAGATATGATATTTTGACAATAAAATATTCCCATAATTTCTAATTTCCTGATAGTAATTATAAAACTAAGAAACACACATTTATTTAAACACATTCGATATCAATAGAAACTACTCTTATTAGTCTTACTTTTTACTTTTCTAATCTTTTTGCATTTGAGCAAGAGAGCCTTTGAATTTGATAATTTTTTTAAATTTCGTATGTACATGTTGTATCTTTATTAAGGTTGTGCATACAAGAAATTTCTATATGTATCCTGGTATCAATGTTTTATTTGATTTATAAAATAAATCTCATAGAATTACCTTATTTTGATAATCTGGAATACATTCTATTTTAGGGTATTTTTGTTGCTTTAAAGATTTGAACAAAATATTTATAAAAATTATGATAGTCTTGTGGAGGAAATGTTGATAAATATGCATTTCTTCTATGGTTATTATTTATTTATTTAATCATTATAATTCCTCAGAAAACTAATCACTGTATTCAAATTGTTAATCATTATATTATCTTTTTAAAAAAATCTCTCAACATCATTGCATTCCCTTTTTATTGATATTTTGGGGTTCAGATTTTTCCTACTTTATTTATTCATTCATGTATTTATTTATTATTCATCTTAGTAATAAGATTTGTCTGAAATTTGCTTATTCTAACTTTTTAAAACTCAGCTTTTTAAAAATGTTTAATTTTAATTTTGACAATTTTTATTTTAAATTTAGTTAATCATGCCTTTCAGAGGTTTATAATTCCATTTTAATTATCTTTATAATTTACCTAATATGCTTCTCCATTACTTTTATTTCCTTGCTCTTTTCTTCTTAATGCTGGATAAACTTTTTATGTTTATATTCCATTTCCTGGTTAAATACTCTGCAGAAATATTTCTGTTTCCACTTAGTTATTTTTAAATCTGTGCCTATCTCAACCTATTCCATTTTAATATTACCCTCTTGATTTTTTTTCACTCCTTTTTTTTTTTTTTCTTTTGGTCTCATGTAATGGGTTCCTCCTGCCTTGTAGACACCGTTTCCCCTTATAACTGTTTAAGACACTAAGCAGTATATTTTTTCCTGGTTTTATGTAATAAAGAATTTTTTGTTATGAATTTCTTTTGAAACTTAGAATTTGCTTTGCTTTTTCTTAGTTCTAGCAGTATATTATTTAAATTATGCCTTATATTATCTCAATATGTTGATGTATTGAGAATGTGAGGATACCCTTACCCTATACTTGGTGTTAGTCAAATACTCTTTCTCAGATCAACTATGGAGACATGCAGCTATGCAGGCCTCCAAACAATAACTACCATCATATTTCTTTGGGAGTGTTGGTACCTTTTACTTAATGCTTGAAAAAGAGCATTTTTGCCTTCATTCTCTGGCAAATTTATATTCATTCTTTAAGTGTCTCCTCTTGAATAACTTTCCCAACATCCACGAGGTCCCTCCATAGCCTTTTGTTCTTTTGTTTATGATTCACCAGCTTTTTAAAAAATATAAAATATATTTTTATTGATTTCAGAGAGGAGGGGAGAGGGAGATAGAGATAGAAATATCAATGATGAGAGAGAATCATTGATCTGCCACCCCCAGCATGCACTACACTGGGGATCAAGCCCGCAACCCAGGCATGTGGCCTTGACTGGAATCAAACCCAGGACCCTTCAGTCTGCAGGCCTACGATCAACCCACTGAGCCAAACCGGCTAGGGCATGACTCACTATTTAGCTTTTTAAGTAAACAGTTTATTTGTGAGTTTTCCCAGACTAATTGTGAGTGCTTTGAAGAATAAGCCCAATCCAGTTCAGCAGCAACATCCTATAACAAAGGGAGGGCATGATTTTAGCAGCAGCCCCCTTGTCTAGATGAGAACGCATCAGGGACATTGAGTTCCTGAAAGATGTGTGTCTATCTAAAATGAGAAGTGTGTGAGAAGTCAGGCAACAGAATAGACATTGAGGTGCTATGGAAGATGAGTCAGAACTTAAAGGTCTAAATATGGTCAACCTCCTCCATGATGGAGTGATACAGACATGAATGGCTGTGTGAACTATTTTGAAATGTTTCTCATTGTGTCAGGGGTCCTCAAACTACGGCCCGCGGGCCACATGCGGCCCGCCGAGGACATTTTTCTGGCCCGCCGGGTGCCGCTCGCTGCCTGTCCTGCTTAGCAGCCGACTCGTCCTTGACCCGCAGTGCGCATAGGAATTTGTTCATAGTTTTTTTTTTTAAACTATAGTCCGGCCCTCCAACGGTCTGAGGGACAGTGAACTGGCCCCCTGTTTAAAAAGTTTGAGGACCCCTGGAACACTCTCAGTTCTGTAAACATAACTCTTTAAAATTACCTTTTCTCTTCCTCCAACAATTTTTCTCTTTAGTGGCAAAAAAGAAATGGTTCTTCCTATTTTACTTTATGTCCTGAGTATAAAACAGAATAGACAAAAGGTTTTGGACATTGGCAAGAAAATGCAATTAGCTATTATATAATTTTACCTTCACTCAGCTGTGTTAAAAGTAATAGAAACAGGTCTGCTACTTATAAATGCATATTTAATGAACATTACTTGTTAAAGTGAAATAAATTATTCACAACAATATTTTAAAAATGTTTTGAAAGGGATTGCAAATGTACCACCTTGTGAACTGTGGAAAATATGTTTAAATTTTCAAAACTGTCCTAATAAGAATGATTTTAAGGGAGCTAACTTATGGAAGAATTTGACAAGAACGTGCCAACACTGCATCAATCATGACTTTAACTTTAAGCCTCTAAAGTTTTCTTTAAAATATATAACAATGAAACTTTATTAGCTCTAGGGTTGAAAATAAACTCTGGCTGCTAAATCATACAGCTTAAGTTAAAAACAAGATTAAACCATAATTAGCAAATTCCGGATTTGTTTCAAAGCTATTTGTCATGACTTGAAGAAAGAATCTGTGTGGTTGCTCCCTCCACTCCCTTTTCTTACCCAGATTGATTGCATAATTACCCTACTCTCCACTTCACTGAGCCCTTACAGTCACTGAACAATAACGGAAAAACAACCCTGCTAGTTGTATTATGTTCTGTATTTTGAAGTAAAGGTGTCTGGAAACAAATGGATAAAATAAACATGCTACCAGAAAAAAAATGAAGGAAAAAAACACACAAATAATAGCAATTGTTTAGACAACATCTTATCCCTGAGACTTTAATTTAGACTTTATTAAAAACTGAAGGCAAGTTCTTAAATTTTATGGACTGCATGTCTTCATAATTTTAATACTATGTATTGAGTATTATTGTGGACAGTCCAAATAGGAAAACAAGAATAAAAATAATGAAGGGTAATTTATGCTCCACAATACATGTTTTAGAGAGGAGAAAAACATGTAAACATATAATCAAATAAACAGAAAACAAAGTGATGTGTTCTAGAATAAAATGGTAATATCGGGGATGAGAATTATAGAGTAGAGGTTAAGATTATGGAGTTGGGCTAAGAATTCCCCATAAAATTGAAATAAAAACTTAATGAGTAGAATGTGTTCAGTGGTTCTTTGGAAGTTAGAATCAATAGCATGTAAACTTCCAAAAGTTAATGATCAGAAAAATAACGATTTTCAGGGAAAACTATGGTTTGCTTTTGTTAGGTTAAAATTCCAGGATACTATCTAAAAATAAACTTACCCTGAATGTACAGAAAGAATTAGCCAGCTAAGGAGTGGGAGCAACAACATTCTACTAAAGAGATAATACAGCATAGGTGGCCAGAAAGGATGAAAGTATAGGCATTATGCTTATAGCTTTTCATGGGTACACTCAAGGATTTTCATCAGTATTTATAGGAATCATTTTCTCTTGGTCTGTATGTGATAGAAAATTCATAATAGTCTTTCTTAGTATTAAATTATATTATCAATTTAGGGAAAAAGTAGTGTGGTACATACATTCCCTATAAAATGGGTTGCTCTTATAACCATTTTTTTCTTGTTTTTATTTGGTTTTTAAAATTATTTTAAAGTTCTCTAAAAATAATTTTATTATAATTTTAATCATGTATATTAAGTGACTATCCTATATAATTAAGAGGTAATATGCAAATGGTCATTATACCGTGATGTGTAACGACCAGTGGAGAGCTACAGGAGGGTGGAGCAGCAAGCTCTGTGCAGCAGAGAGCTACAAGTGGCGGTGGGCGGGGCGGCCAGCTGAGGCACGAGCTACTCGCACATGGATTCGTGCGCAGGGCTACAAGTCTGGTTTTAAATAACAACAAAACAGGAAATTAGAATCTTTAAAAGTAACACTCAATGACTTTACAACTATTGAAGACACACTGTGATAATTTTTCATCTTAGTTAAGTACTGGAATACCCTCATTTTAAATTTACAACACAAACAATAGTTTTATCAGAGATTGGACTCATATCTAGCTTGCGCCCAAGCTCAAATCCCAGCTATTAATACACTGTTGCTGTAAACTGAAAGATTTAGAGTTAGACATAAATATGATAAAATACAAAACATAGCCTATGATGACCATAATGGACAATAAGTACTTGGCAACATAACCGGCATAACCCTATTTACTGTTTAACAGTGTGAGTTAAAATCATCTTTTGTTCTAACTCTACATGCTTTGATCTCTGTTGAAATCTAGACTTAGAAATGTCAGCTGTCTTGTTCTCCTTTCTATGTCTTGATTTCCCACTTTTACGTATGCCAAAAATGACTAATGTCTCATGTGGTCCTTGTTTGTTTCTGCTTTTGTGTTTCCTTTCTCTACTATGTGAGTCAATCTAAGGAAATTTGAATCACAGGAACTGTTAACCAGCACCCCCTTCAATGTTTTCAAGAGGTGAGATGGGTTCCTGGTTTTGGGTGGTTGCATCTATTTCAAATAATTTTAAAATATACTTGATTCTCATTATTTTTAGATTCCATATTTGTGGATTTGCCGACTCGCTAAAATGTGTTTGAAACCTCAAAATCAATACTCATGGGTTTTATAGTCATGCACAGAGAGGCAAAATATGTGAATACTTGATAAGCATGCTTATAGCTGAGGTCAAACAAGGCTATATTCTCTGTTTCTGTTTCAGCTTTCATATTATAAATGAGTGGAAGGTGGGGGGTGAGGGGGTAAGAAAGAGATCAACCAAAGGACTTGTCTGCATGCATATGAACATAAACAAAGGACACAGATTTGGGGGGGGGGAGTGGGGAAGAGGGCATGTGCTGGGGGGTGGGGTCGGCCAGGGAGAGGTCAATGGGGGAAAAAGGAGACTTATGTAATACGTTAAACAATAAAGAATTTAAATTTTTAAAAAATGGTTGTAAAGCAAAAAAGTAAGTAAATAGAAATAAATGAGTGTTGTTTTCTACCATCTATTTAATGCCACATTTTTTGCATTTTTTATTTTTTTTAATCCGTGAATTGGCTCTTTAAAATGGCACTCACAGATAGCTCTGAAGTGATGTCTAGTGTTTCAAGAAGGCTGTGATGTGCCTTCTGGGGAAAATGCAGGTGGTGACCTACATTCAGGCTTGAGTTATTGAGCTATTAGTTCAATGTTAATGAATCAACAGCATGCTACATATGGAAAAGAAAGAGGACATTAACTGATCTTTACAGTTTATGATGAAGCTACGGAAAAGCTGAAAGTGGCTAATGATTCCTTCTAAATAAATACTGTATGTAAATAATTTCTAAGAAATATATATTAAATAAGGTGTCTATAACAAAAACACACATAAACATATGTGTTTTGGTTTTGTTTTTTAAATAAGTTCTTATTGATTTTTAGAGAGATGGTAAGGAAGAGGGATAGAGAGATAGAAACATCCGATGAGAGAGGAACATCATCGATTGGCTGCCTCCTGCATGGCCCATGTCCCCTACATGGGATCGAGACTACAATCGAGGTATATGTCCTTGACTGGAATCCAACCTGAGACCCTCCAGTCCACAGGCTGACACTCTATCCGCTGAGCCAAACTGGCTAGGGCTAAATGTATGTTTGGTTGGTTAGTGAAAATGTTATGATGACAGGCTCTCAGAAACCTGTGTATTTCTCCTAGGAGCCATGGCTCAGTATTCTCTAAATCAGAACTTCATCACCAATTCAGCAAACTTATTCACAGCAACTTTATGAAACATAAATACCATGAAAAAGATCAACTGTATATAAAATGTGGTTAAACTCTTTTTATGGACAGAAAACTCTAGTTTCTATATAGTTTCTTCAGTAACACACCTCTATATAATCAGTAATTACATATGGAATAATCTGAAGCCATGTAATAAAAGAAAGCTAAATATGAAATCAAATGAAGTTATACTTTAGTGTTCAGAAACAAGACTTTTAGAAATACATTTCATGTTAGGAAATGCTACTTCTGTGTCTTTTAACTTAGAGAAGATATATTTATTATCTTCATAGTTGATAAATGAGATTTATATGATTTAATAGACTATTTCATAACTCAGGAAATTCATGATGTAAAAAATATTTAAAAAATTAAATAGACATAAAACTTAAAGGAAAAGGTATGACGGAATATGCGCTAAAAACTTATGAACCTTTTCTTGAATTAACTGGTTTGGATGAAAACATGTACTTGTTTTAATTCATGAGAGCAAAATTTTGAAAGTCTATGAGGACATGCATCTTGTACTATTTTTCATGGTTCGTATTGCCATGCTAAATTGCATTCAGAAACAAATAAATGTGTATTGGATAATTACACATTTGAAGGCAGCCCATAGTCTCTAGCTAACTATAGTTTTTATTACCAGCATTGTTGTTGTTTTTTTAATTAGTTCTTTAAATTCAAATAAATGCTTTTAAAATTGGTGGAAATATTTAAGCTACTTTCAGAGGTATTTAATGCTTCATATTTACATGAAGAAAGCCTCTGAATTTGTAACTATTTTTTAGAAAGAACCCAAACCAAGTCTATAAACAGCAAAAAGTAATCAGAAAGCAATGTCAAATATTATTTCAGGCAATCGAATGCATTTTTCTCACTCTTAACTCACACTTTATATGTTCTTCAACATATTCCTTTGGGTTCCATTTCTCATGTGAAACCCAGTAGCGAAGAATAGGGGAAAGAATGACCTACATTGCTTTAAAGTAGTAACTCCTTAAATTTCAAAGTATATGTGTCTTTTGCACAAAAATGAATAAAAATGATGTGCCCCCAGGGAAGAACATTGAAGTCAAGGTTTTGCCATAACGATATTTTTCCTTTGTGTTACAAACCTGTACAGAAGTTATAAACCCTGAAATATGACAGACTTCATAAGCATTGCACAGGTGGTGTTGTCATACTACAGCAGGCACTTTAGGAAACACCATAAAATGAAATTGAAAATGTATGTTATTTTCAGTAAATACAATTTCAGCAGGAGCCATATTCAAATAATATTTTCAAATAATTTAGGTAAAAGACACATAGCTGAGTTTTATCTCTCTTAAATAATTTTTCACAAATAAAATCTCCAGAAGCAATATCCATGAGCAATGATGTTATTATAGACCATCCAAAGGTACCCAACATCTCTAAAAACCAAGTATGTCCCACAACTGTTTGGAATATGGCTAATACACAAGTAAAAGGCTCCCATTTTGAAATTTAAGTTCAAATTAATCAGTTAAACTGATTTATTTAGTGAAAAAAGTCTTAAGAGTCTTAATATGATCAAGTTGGTTATTAAGCTTCAAAATAGGGTTTATCAAATATTAACTGAGCATAGTGGTTTGGGTCAATTTCTGGGTTCTCTATTCCATTGATCTATATGTCTGTTCTGTGCCAGTACCAGGCAGTTTTGAGAACAGTGGCTTGCTAATATAGTTTGATATCTGGTATTGAGATCCCTCCTACTTTGTTCTTTCTCAAGATTGCTGCAGCTACTTGGGGTCTTTTGTTATTCCAGATGAATTTTTGGAGAGTTCGTTCTAGGTCTGTGAAATATGCCGTTGGTATTTCAATGGGGAGTCCATTGAATCTATAGGTTGCTTTGGGTGTATGGACATTTTAATGATGTTGATTTTACCAATCCATGAACACGGTATGTTCCATCCATTTATGTCTTCCTCTATCTCTTTTTTCAGTGTCCTGTAGTTTTCTGAGTACAGGTCTTTTACCTCCTTAGTTAAGTTTATTCCTAGGTATCTTAATTTTTTTGGTGTGATGGTAAATGGGATGCTCAATTAATATTTGACAAAGGAGGCAAGAACATACAATGGAGTCAAGACAGTCTCTTCAATAAATGGTGTTGGGAAATTTGGACAGATACATGCAAAGAAATGAAACTAGACCACCAACTTATACCATACACAAAAAAAAAACTCAAAATGGATAAAGGACTTAAACATAAGACGGGAAACCATAAAAATATTAGAGGAATCTACAGGCAGCAAAATCTCAGACATATGCTGAAGCAATATCTTCACTGATACAGCTCCTAGGGCAATGGAAACTAAATAGAAAATAAACAAATGGGACTACATCAAAATAAAAAGCTTCTACACAGCAAAAGAAACCATCAACAAAACAACAAGATAGCCCACTGCATAGGAGAACATATTTGCCAATGTTATCACCAATAAGGGTTTAATCTCTAACACTTACAGGGAACTCATACAACTTAACAAAAGGAAGATAAACAACCCAATCAAAATATGGGCAACAGACCTAAATAGATACTTCTCGAAAGAGGACATAAGGAAGGCCAAGAGACATATGAAAACATGCTCAAAGTCACTAATCATCTGAGAGATGCAAATCAAAACGACAGTGCAATGCCATCTCACACCTGTCAGAATGGCTATCATCAATAAATCAACAAACGACAAGTGTTGGCGAGTATGCGGAGAAAAAGGAACCCACGTGCACTGCTGGTGGGAATGCAGACTGGAGCAGCCATTGTGGAGAACAGTATGGAGTTTTCTCAAAAAAACTAAAAATGGAACTCCCATTTGACCCAGGGATCCCACTTCTAGGAATATATCCCAAGAAAACAGAAACACCAATCAGAAAGGATATATGCACCCCTATGTTCATAACAGCACAATTCACCATAGCTAAGATTTGGAAACAGCCTAAGTGCCCATCAGCAGATGAGTGGATTAAAAAACTGTGGTACATCTATGGTGGTACAATGGAATACTATGCTGTGGTAAAAAAAGAAGGAATTCTTACCATTTGCAACAGCATGGATGGAACTGGAGAGCATTATGCTAAGCGAAATAAGCCAGTCAGAGAAAGATAAATATCACATGATCACACTCATTTGTGGAATATTATGAACAACATAAACTGATGAACAAAAACAGATCCAGAGACAGAGAAGCATGGATCAGACTGTCAAACCTCAGAGGGAAGGTAGGGGAGGGTGGGGGTAAGGGGGAGAGATCAACCAAAGGATTTGTACACATGCATATAGGCCTAACCAATGGGCACAAACACCAGGGGGGAGAAGGCATGAGGGGGGGGGCAATGGAGGGATAAGGATACATATGTAATACCTCAATAAATAAAGGAAAAATAAAATAAAAAAAAAATAAAGCATCTGTTTAACCTTAAAAAATTAAATAAAATTAAAAAATAGAGTTTATCTTTTCACTAATTTATTTAAACACAAAAGCAGGTGTGTGTACATGTGTGTTTGTGTGTGGAGGGGGGATGTCTTTTCTGGCACCTTCTGTACTGCAGAACAGACCTTGAAAAACTTTTCCATAAAAATATGTGATACTTGCCCAGCTGGTGTTACTCAGTGGTTGGGCATCAACCTATGAACCAGGTTGCAGGCTCCATCCCCAGTAGGTGGTGTGCAGGAAGCAGCTGATCAATGATTTTCTCTCATTGATGTTTCTATCTCTCTTTTCCTCTTTCTTTCTCTCTAAAATCAATAAAATATATATATATTTTAAAATATGTGATACTTTCCAGTTGACCCTATATAGTGTTTTATTTCTAATTTTTGTTGACTTACTTGAATATAATGTCTGACGAAGTTAGGATCAGTCCATTAAAAAATATATCTAGAAAAATGTGTGTTGTGATTATTTTTGTAAACATTTTGATTTCCTGGTATAAAGTGGAGAAAAGAATGAAATAAGATATCTAGGATTACTTGGTAATGAAATTAAATTAGGGAATTAGTAGGGCTGATTGTAACAGAAAAATGTTTGGCACACTATCCATTAGTATTCAGTCATCATAAATGTTTGTTGTTTCCATTCAACAAACCAGGAGACTTCATTCTTTTCATGGCCTATACAACTAACTTATCAAACCAGCACAACCTCAAAACACAAACATTCTAAAGTGGTGGTACATTTACACAATGGAATACTATCCAGTCATAAAAAAGAAATATTACCCTCTGCAACAGCATGGATGGACCTGAAGAGCATTATTCCAAGTGAAATAAGCCAGACAGAGAAAGACAGGTAACATATTTCATTCATAGGTGGAATCTAATGAACAAAATGAACTAACAAGCAAAATAGTGACTGACACCTGTTAGGCAGGGGGTGGGGGAGCTGGAGGGTGTGGGGAAATTGAGCAAAAAAAAAAAGAGTGAGAGAGAGAGAGAGAGAATTCATGGACATGGACAATAGTGTGGTGATTGCCGGGGGTAGGCAGCAGTGAAGGATAGGTGGAGGAAGGTATTGGGGGGATAAATGGTGATGGACAGGCACTTGACTTGATGTGCTGAACACACAATACAGTGTACAGATGATGTGCTGCAGAATTGTGCACCTGAAACCTTTATTATTTTAACCAGTGTTATCCCAAAAAAATTAATAAAAAGGAAAAATAAATAAATACTACTCTGTATTTAATGCACCATTGGTACTGATTGAGGTTAGGATAATATCCACTAAGAACAGAAAACAAAATATTGAGTATTGTTTTTGAGTCACCTATATTCACTAAATTACTTATATTTATACTTAAATACATTATATAAAAATGTGATGATTAGTTTACTGGTATATATGTCAAAGCACTTGTTAATAATGTTATTCTAAATTTTATCTTAGAAATATTACATGTAAGAATCTTCATTGATATTATAAAAATTTATACGAGGGGGATATCTGAGTTAATGGTTAATCCTTAAATATACAGAAGTTGTGATATTTTAAAGTATATAATTCTATTCTATTTGGCCTCAGATCAATTTGAAATCCATGGAATGGTGTGGATTTTAGTACAATATTTAGGTGTCTGTAAAACTAGCCATGAAATTAAATTGCAGACGCTCAGTAGTAATATCTACTTTTCAGCCCTACCAACACAAATTCAACATTTTTAAAAAGGCTCAAGTCTTTTAATACAGATCTTTGTGCAGCAAGAACTGAGGGGACTAACGACTAAATAGAAACCAGGTTCTGTCACAACTAATTTTTTAAAAGTTGATTTTGCAGGCTCCTATAAACATGCACCCCACACCTCACTTAATTTTTCCTTCTAAAGCAATAGATTCAGTATACTTTGTATTTTACAGCGCCTTGTCTTTTTAGGTTAAAAAATTCTTCAAGAGGAAACTAAATTTAAAATGCATAAAAATGTGTGTTTTAAGGAGAGTTATTAATTGCTCAGAAGAACAAGTGTAGAGAATCCTTGAGACTCTGTAAAGGTGTCTTGATGGTGGCTGCGGAATGAAATATTGTGTGTTGAATTGTTTAACAATCAGAACATGTGCTATAAAATTCTGTTGATGACGAAGAGGCTGATCTCCTTACCCTTTCCCCAGCTTGTCAACTCACTGAAGTTCTCTTTCCATGCCTTTTACAGATGAAGTTCAAGGGCTGATCAGCAAGTGTTCTGTCTATACAATTGTCCCAACAGGTCACAAAATACAGTTGTCATTATTAGAGACATCAGCACTTCCTGCAAGTGATTACTGTAAACAATCCTTTCGCGTGGGTAAGGGGGACCAAAATACCACGCATAGCCCATCCTAAAGACCCTATCCCTCCACAGTTTTTCCCTGGTTTTCTCTCCTTTGCCTAAACAAATAGGGAAGAAGAGAAGGTGAGGAACCAGAGGAAAGCTGGTAATGTGGACTCATTCTGCCTTCTGTCTGTAAGGCAATTCCGTTTAGAATGCAGCAGATATGAAGGAGCTATGTTTTCTAGATTTAGAGTGTTGGTCTCAATTGCAAGGTAACACCTACCACATTTCCCAGCATACAAAATTTAATAACTGATAATTAACCTGAGATGAAATAAGTACCCTATATCATGCCAAAATGTGTTAACATTTCTAATTCAGGGGAAATGAGATAGGTTAATGGATCAAGTTCCAATTAGCTTTCTGCTATGTAAAACCTAGATACTTACATCTTCTTATATTCCCAAAGTTTGAGCTATTGGAGGTAGATATCGCAGTACAACTGGTAAAAACTGAAGATTTTTCAGCAAGAGGGGGTTTTCCAGGCTGCCAGGAATGATGAGATTTTGTTAAGAGTTGACAAAGAACTTTCGAACCTCAGGTTCACTCTGTAATCCAGAGACTGTGCTTCTTGGCATAAGAAAATGTCATTTCTATTTAAGAGCTTTAATATATATTTTCCTAAAAACTGCCATGTAAAGTTGCTTTAAATTAGCTTTTGAATACGTCAAATAACTTTTGCAGAGGACTATATTTGGAAAGCTTAGCTATTGGCTATTGTTTAATATTCATAATATTAAGTGATATGGTCACTTTTTAATGAGGAAAAGTAAATTTAGTATCAGGTATACGTCAATTTTTTTTAACAGAAATCTCAGTCTAATTATTCTGGTTTAGTTTGTTCTCTCTGGGCAAAGTTAGTCCACTAAGCTCTATATTACTGAACTAGAAAAAAAAAATACAGCATGAGTAATATTTGAACATGCTACTTAAAAATAAATTGACAAGTATTTCTGACCATTACTTTTTTTTAGCTAATGCAATTAAAATATTGCATATTGATATAGTCACATTCATTATGTACAAACTATAACAACAGTATTCAACCTAAGAGAATAAACATTACATTGAAATCCCAAAGCTGCCTGGCCAGTGTGGTTCAATGGTTAAGTGTCAAACTTTGAACTAGGAGGTCACGGTTTGATTCCCAGTCAGGACACATGCCTGGGTTATGGGCTTCATCTTCAGTAAGGGGAGTGCAGGAGGCAATCGATCTATGATTCTCTCTCATCATTGATGTTTCTATCTCTATCTCTTCCTCTCCCTTACTCTCTAAAATCAATAAAATATTTTTTAAATCCCAAAGTTGTGTCAGTTTAGTCAGATTATAAAATTACACAGAAGCAGATTTTCTAATATTTCCTAAATTGATAAGCTCATGTGGAGTTAGGCTTTCTTACAATTGAATCAACTCAGTATGCATCAACAATTGTGTAATATAAAAGATTTCCAAGAAGATTGATCCTTATTTATAAAGACGAACATACACTAAGAAAAAATAAATGAACACACATTATCTATTATAGAACTCATTGCAGTAAAAATACATAGTATTTGTATTTTTAGTATCTGTGCACAATTCCAGCCAATAAATAGTTATGGTGTTTTAGCAGAAAGAGAAGTTTTGAAATTCTAAATAAATTTGACTTGTCATGTTTTCACTAGAATCCAAACACAGTTTTGTCTGAATTTATTAACCTGAGATAAATTCACAGCCTATTTGTTTTCAAGTTCATTTCCCCTGGGATAATGTGGCAGTAAATGGATAATCCATGGCTTGATTTCACACAGACAGGCCTCCCAGCACGCACTAAGAATAGGGCAAATAAAAGAACTGGGACATTTATAACAAAGCTCCCTGCAGACTCATTATTGGCAGGGCCATGAGCCATTGCAAACCCACAACCCTGAGAGCTCAGAAATGCCGGCTGTCGTACACCACATTCATTGAAATATAGCATAATGCATCTTCTAACTCCTTAAATTATATTTAACTTTCCTTACAAAAAGCAATAGTAATTGGGCTTCACATATAGATAACATTTAGTTAACTTATTCTATCTTTATAAACAATTTATTTGGAAACATGTAACATAAACATATATGAATAATGCAAATGTCAAAGAGCCCTTTTATTCCTGATAATGCTATAGTATCTGGTACTTTGAGTTTCAAAAGCACATCCTATCTAATAAAAGAGTAATATGCAAATTGACCATCACTCTAACACACAAGATGGCCGCCCCCATGTGCTCAAAGATGTCTGCCCCCCTGTGGACACAAGATGGCCACCACAAGATGGCCACCACAAGATGGCCAGCATGGGAGGGCAGTTGTGGGCGATCAGGCCTGCAGGGGAGGGCAGTTAGCAGCGACCAGGCCTGCAGGGGAGGGCAGTTGGGGACGACCAATCCGGCAGGGGAGGGCAGTTAGGGGCGACCAGGCCTGCAGGGGAGGGCAGTTGAGGGTGACCAGGCCTGCAGGGGAGGACAGTTATGGGCAACCAGGTCAGCAGGGGAGGGCAGTTAGGAGAAATCAGGCCAGCAGGGGAGCAGTTAGGCGTCGATCTGGCTGGCAGGGGAGTGGTTAGGGGGTGATCAGGCTGGCAGGCAGAAGCAGTTAGAGGCAATCAGGCAGGCAGGCAGGTGAGCAGTTGGGACCCAGCAGTCCTTTATTGTGAGAGGGATGTCCGACTGCCCGCTTAGGCCCGATCCCACCAGGATCGGGCCTAAACGGGCAGTTGGACATCCCTCGAGGGGTCCCAAATTGGAGAGGGTGCAGGCTGGGCTGAGGGACACCCCCCATGCACAAATTTCGTGCACCAAGCCTCTAGTTTTAATATAACATGTATTGTTTTTTAAAAAGTCAAAGTAAAACTCTACCAAATTTTATCTAATAATAAAAAAATTACAAAAATCTATCACTTTCACACCATAACAAAATTGATGGTTATATATAGAAAGTCAATCCAGAATAAAAATATTGCTACAACCTTATCACTTTTCCTGTCCAAATAATATACACTTCACAGTAGGAAAAGAAATCTCATAAAACATAATGCAAAAAGGTTGGGGCATCAAAAAATCTGGTCCCTATTTTATGTATAACAATAAATATGGAACTAGATACTAGTAAAGCTTTGGGGTTAAATATTTTACAATGTTAACCAGATATATAACTATCCACAGGTTAAAAAAAAAAATTAAGCTTTGACTAAATAGTTTATGGCTGTCACAAAATAAATTGAAAAGTCCAGAAGAAACCAACAACCTGGTTATTAGAAGAAAATATAATTTAAAAAATTATAGCCAATTTATAACTTAAACTAATTTATTAAGAAGAGATCTTATACAGAGGATAGATCAACAGGTGGATAAAACAAGGAATGTGTGGGATAGTGTAGATAATTCAAACCATGCACATTTTTCATCTTCAATTTTAAGATTAAACTCACCATGGGTAAGCATAACCTATATTGATAATTTTAATACTAATAATTATTATATCTGCTCTTTATTAATTATCTATAATGTGACAGGCACTAGCTGGGGACTTTTACATAATTAGATAATTATTTCATGTAAATCATTTTCATTTTAATTCACACACTTTATAGTTTATGTCACAGCATGTTTATAAGCTAACAGTTTTCATTTTCACATATTTCTGTTAAGAAGGTTAGCAGAGTTTTGATAAGTAAAGGAAACACTGGGACATGTGAGCAGATGCAGACTTATTGCCTAGAAGGTATTTTGAACATTATGAATCTCACTTCATGGTAAATGTGTGAAAAAGCATTTTCAACATTGAAAGTAGTTGTATACACAAAAAATTTCCCAGAGTCTAGATCATCAGTCGGTAGCATATGGCCAGCTTACCAAATATAGTTGGTGAGATGATTTTTAGTAAAGACATCATGAAAAAAAACTATGGATAAATGCAAAAATTAATTTTGAGGGAGAAAAAACTGTCAGCAAACAATGTTGAGTTTTGATGGCTTTTCCCTTCTTTGGTTAGTTACGTCTATTTTCTGAGTCTTCTATTAGGAACATGGTTTTTCTCTGACCACCCAGCTCACTCCCCACATGCGCTCTTTTACTCTCCCACACAGAATTTCTTCCTCTGGAGTCCCTTCTAGGATATCAACCAGTGGCTAACTATCTTCTCATTGATAAACTAAGTAGGTTCAGAGAGATAACTTTTAGTTGTTTCATTTCGTTTTTATATATTCATGACATTGCATATATTAAACAAAAAAAGGACTAAAACATTAGATTAGGAACTGGATTCTGCAAGAAGTCTTACAAAACCTTCCAGGTTCTTCGCTCTCATCACCTTCTCTATCTCCTGCCACTCGGCCCTCTCTCTACTATACAGTCATGCTGGCCTCTGGTAGTTCTTGGAGCATGCTGGGTCTTAAAGTCATCAGGCTTGATTTTGTCCTTGTCTGCAATACACTTCCTTCACATAGTGACAGCCCTGAGGTTTTATTCAGGTGTCACTTAGCTGACAATATCCCCACAGCCCAGTATTGAGTGTCTCCTGAGGTAGATGATTACATACTGAAAGCTTTTTACTACAAGCTTTCTACTTTTCTACCTGCAATATTATTTCTCATCTTTCAAGGCCATTGAAAGAAATTGGGCAAATCACTTGGTAGAAAACTTTCATTTTTCATTTCCACTAGAAAAATCCAGTATAAAAAAACTCGTTGCCGAAACCGGTTTGGCTCAGTGGATAGAGCGTCGGCCTGCGGACTGAAGGGTCCCGGGTTCGATTCCGGTCAAGGGCATGTACCTTGGTTGCAGGCACATCCTCAGTGGGAGGTGTGTAGGAGGCAGCTGATCGATGTTTCTCTCTCATCGATGTTTCTAGCTCTCTATCCCTCTCCCTTCCTCTCTGTGAAATATCAATAAAATATATTTTTTAAAAAAAACTCGTTAAAGATATCATGTGATTACTTAGATATAGTCAAACTTATTAATTTAAATATTTAATAATATGTTCCACAAACAATTATACAACTTCTTTAAAAGTAGTCATGGAACGATTTCAAAAATAGTTTATGTATACCAGTACATAATTAATTCATAAAATCAGGTATTTTACCAGTTAACTAATTCAACCCAATACAACAAATGCATAAAATAATATCAAAAATTTAAGTGGAAGTGTTTTGCTTCCAGGTAAGTTATAGAATAGTATGGGAAATGTAAGGTTTATCAGAAAGCAAGAAATCAATGGATACAACAAAAGCGCATTCTTTAAAGCCATCAATAATTATATGAATAAAAAAAAATTGAAAAGGTGAAACAAATTCTGACCATTTCTTAAGTGAGTAAGGAACTGTGGGCCCTGTCATGCCAGGTGCTGGGCAGGAATGGCATACACAAGAGTTGGCCAGGAAAAGATGGTCTTTGACTGCATAAGGAGGAACTAGACAAACTTCTGACAAAATTTTGGACTGCCTCATCATATTTGAATCAAGAGGAGCTCCAGATGATAATTATTTTCATTGAGTAATTAAGAAGGAGCTGGAAGTCAGGAGACGAGAAAGAGCTCTGACAATCTCATAGTTTCAATATATCATAATCTCAAAGTCTAGTAGATCCACAAGCATTGCAATCCACTAACACAACACCTTATAGTGTCAAAAAACTCCTGATCTCAAGTATGGAATTCTCAAGGCACCATTGTGTCAAGGTCAATCCTCTATGTTAATAGGAGAATAAAATCATTCTATTCATCTTGAAATCCTCTCATCTATTTTCTGAGCCTGTGTGATACCATGCTATCTTTAATTTCCTAATCATTCTCCTCATTCTCCTTTACTGGCTTTGCATTCATCATCACATTTTACATAATCCCAGGGTTTCTATCCATAGCCTTCTTTTCATCCCAATCTTCTACTCCAGGACATTGTCAAGCATTCCCATCATAGCATAGTTACTTATTGCATATTTCTAACTGTTGCCCAAATGAATTCACATATTCTCAACTGTTGCCCAACTGAATTCAACAAAATCCTATATGTATATCTAAAAAAAAAAAAAATTATTCCCTGGCTTATATTCCCAGTTGGGGCACATACAGATGTTTCTCTCTCACATAGATGTCTCTCTCCCTCTCTCCCTCTCTAAAATAAATAAAAACATATCATCAGCTGAGAATTTTAAGAAAATTTTAATAATATTATAAAATAAAATAAAAAATAAAATGGTATAACCTTAAAAGAACCTTTACTATCATGAAGCAAGTATTTACTTTAGACTAATAATCATTATTGAACTTAGGGTAAATCTCTAAAGATTTGTCCTAAATAGTTAAAAACAAAAGAGGAACTGATCTCTACTATCACTATTTTAGGATGCTATTGTTTATTTAAAATATTTGACATGTAACAATTTGAAATGAGGGGAAATAATATTATCGGCACATATGCATATTCATATATACATATATTTATATATAAAATACATATACATAAAACTTCATAACGAAAACAAAAAAAAGTCTCTCTGTACTTATTTGAAAAACTATAGAATATAAATTTAAAACCTAAAAAGCAATATGATTGAAACTTTTAGTTTAGGGCAAGTTTAACCATATTTAAGAAATGGAATTTTCTAGAACTATTACCTTCTCTTAAACTGAAACTGGCTAAGCATTGATAAATCAGGCCAAGTACCATGCTTCTGGCATTAGTAGGCCTTTATTTGGAAACCAATGCCATTGGGCTTATGTAGACAGATGGACAAATGAACAAAAGCAAATAACATTCTCAGTTTTTTCTTCTTTGGTCTTCTGCCAAATGGAACTGTTTTTCTGTAAAAAACAAAAAAGGTATATCCTGGCACAATTTTAACTCTTCCTATATCAAATTTCTTTCTGAATTTATTGTCTCTTGAATATCTCCATTTCATAGAATGATTATATTGAAAACTTTAAGAATGGACATTTAAACAAGTTTCCTCAATGTATAAATTATTCCGTGGAATGACATTAAATTTATATTTAACTATTAAGTTAAGTAGTCTGTTAGTATGAGCTGAGTTGGGTCCCCCAAAATTCATATAATGAAGTCCTAAAACCAGTTCCTCAGAACAGTGGTTGGCAAACTCATTAGTCAACAGAGCCAAATGTTAACAGTACAACGATTGAAATTTCTTTTGAGAGCCAAATTTTTTAAACTTAAACTTCTTCTAATGCCACTTCTTCAAAATAGACTTGCCCAGGCCGTGGTATTTTGTGGAAGAGCCACACTCAAGGGGCCAAAGAGCCGCATGTGGCTTGCGAGCCACAGTTTGCCGACCACGGCCTCAGAATATAACTATATTTAGAGGCAGAGTCTTTAAAGATGTACGTAAGCTAAAATGAAATCATTAGGGCAAGCTCTAATCCAATATCAATGGTATTCTTATTAGAGGAGATACAGACATACACAAACATGTACAGAGGAATTCTATGTGAAGACATAAGAAAAGGCCATCTGCAAGCCAGGGGGAGGCCTCAGAAGAAACCAATTCTACAGACACCTTGGTCTTGGACCTCAAGCCTCCAAAATACCATTGTGAGAAAATATATTTCTGTTGTCAAAGCTACTCAATCTATGGTATTTTGTTATGGCACCTTAAAAAATAGTATATTTATGATAAAGTCAGTTTGATATTTTGAGTCTTACAGGTAGTTGTTTTCAACACAATTGGTTCTGTTTCCTGTGTTTACTCCTAAACTATGAAGTTAAGGTATGCCAGTAAGTTTAGTTAAGTATATAGAAGGCTAAGTTCTCTTACAGGGTAAAGAAGACATCTATAATACTGTTCAGTCTTATAGACTGAAATTACATACATACTAAGCATTCATGTCAGAAAAACAGTTTGATTCCCATATTTGACACAAAGAAAATTTCTCCTCTTTTGTAAAACAATAACAATATGGAATCATTTCATGGGATTATAGTAAGAATGAAACAAGGTATTTGTGGAAACACCTAGAAGATTACTAACCATATAATCAATAATCAGTATTATAGAGAGTTGATTTGGAAAAGATACCTTTCTACTTAACAAACTTACTTTATCAGTAAGCTAGAGGCCTGGAGCATGAAAATTCATGCACTGGAGAGGGAGTCCCTCAGCCAGCCTGCCCCCTCTCACAGTCCAGGAGCCCTCAGGGCAACCCAGCAATCAGGGGGAGGCAACGCCCCATCATACCTCTGCTGCTGCCACTGCCGGCAGCACAAGCCTTGGCCAGCCCTGGTTACCTGAGCCTCAGGTGGCCCTGGGTGACTGGGAAGCCACCATCCAAGGCTTGCCTGCACCTTGGGCCGGCCCTGGGTGGCTGGGGGACTGAGAGGAATGGGGGACTCTGGAGGCAGGCGCATGGGGCAGCCGGGCCCCGCCCAGGGGTAGGCCTAGCCTTGCTGTGTGCCTGCCACCCCGGTGGGGCTGAGGGGACTGGGTGCCACCATCTTGTGGCTGTGGGTGCTGCCATCTATGAGGGCATGGCAGTCAATTAGCATATTCCCTCCTTATTGGCTGTGGGCAACACCATCTTTGAGGGTGGGGCAGTCAATTAGCATATTACCTCCTTATTGGCTGTGGGCACCTCCATCTTTGAGCGCGAGGCAGTCAATTAGCATATTACCTCCTTATTGGCTGTGGGCACCGCCATCTTTGCAATGGCGTGAGGGTCAATTAGCATATTCCCTCTTTATTAGATAGGATGAAAGATATTAAAGGGAGAAGTTATCATCAGATTCTCTTATATAGAACATTCTCTATACAATAGCTTAGAATATATAATGGAGGAGGTTGGTGCCAGAGTGTGAATGTATGATAAACATTGTACTTACAGTAAAAACACTTATAAAGGGAAAGAACTATCAAGAGACCTGAATTCATAGACTCATAGCCATGTATTGGTTGCTATTATGACCCATAGATTAGATAGTTAGAAGCTAGATTATAAAGGCAGAAATAGTAGGATCTATAATAATAAAAGCATAATATGCTAATTAGATCAGGCATCCTCCCAGACGTCCTTCCTTCCAGACAAAGCCACAGTGGGCGAGGGCCACAGCAGAGGTGGCAGAGGCCCCCAGTTGTGGCGGTGGTGGGCAGGGCCCAGGGCCAAGGCCCTTGCACAATTTTATACATCGGGCCTCTAGTTTAGAAATAATGTAGGAGAAACCATGAAGGCTCCCAAGGAGAATGCATGTAGAAAGTAGTGCTTAGAAAGATTTGCCTGACAATGCAGGCCATGCATTTTCTTGATATTTTAATTTTATGCTTGTAAATCAAGGATAATGAAATATGTCTTATGGGGAAATTAGGGGATTAATTACATATGCTAACGTTTGTATAGAGCTTTAAGAAATGCTGAATTCACTGTCCTATTGCTTCTGAGTTTGCATTCTTCCTCTTGTGAATGTCTATTCACATTTTTTTAAGTTACTTTAGATTGAGCTCTAATAAAAGTGGTTTCTGATAGCATTTAGTGAAAAAGAGGCACCTGAGAATAGAAACTAGCAAGTTCAGACCACCTCAGCATTATGAGAAAGGCCAAATTCCCTTGATGCAGGTCACTAGGAAGAGTTCCTGAAAGAAGCAGACAGCCCTTGACTATTTTTCTCACTAGCCATTGATCCCCTCACTCTTTCATTTCCAGATTCCAGAGTAAAGGTTGAGGTCACTCCATATGATAATCAAGTTAATCATAGGAGTAATCCAAAACTGATAGAGGAATCAAAATTGTTCATTAAATGATCTTTAGAAGGGAGAGGGAAAGAGAAAGGAAAACATTTATGTGAGAGCAGAAACAACAATGGTTGGGCCTCCTGCACAGCTCCCACAGGGGACCAACCAAGCCTGCAACCCAGTGGGAATAAATAGAGCCAGCAACCCCCCAGTGCATGGGATGATGCACAACCAAGGAGCCACACTAGCCAAGACAAATCTACACTAATAAAAGAGAAAGATGCAAATTGACCATACCTTTGCGATACCCACCAGCCAATCAGGAGTGAGTATGCAAATTAACCCAACAAAGATGGCAGGTTACTTTGCATACACAGGCACCGAACGGCCGGGAGCAGGACACTTGCGTCATCAGCATGGCGATGACACAGGCGTGCTGCACCGCCCCAGCCACTCCGGGCCTGTGGGCAGCATGGGCAGGCAGAAAGGCGGCTCCAGGCCGGAGCGTAAAGGCGGCTCTGGCTGGAGCAAAGGCAGTGCTGGCAGCCAGGGGAAGGAAGGCCCATTCTTGCACAAATCTTTGTGCATTGGGCCTCCAGTCTCTTATAATTTTGATTATAATTAAAATTACACATTGTTTTGGAATTACCAAATCAATTTTACAATTTAGTAATATGTGATGTGTAAGCTGTCTACCTGAAAAATCCTTCAAATACAAAATATTTAAGTCCCTTGAAAATCACTATTCATTATTCTATGGGTTTCTATTTCACTGACTTAGATAAAGTTTACTAAGAAAATGTCCTTTGGAAAGGCAGAAACTTAAATCCCTGCTCTGCTACTTAATTGCTGTTTTAATAATATCACCAATGATGCAATTCCTTTATGAAACCAATATGTATGGAAATATAGTACTTCTCAGGCACTGTTCTTAGCATGTTTGATTTTGAGGAGGTAGGTGGGACTGAAATGGAGGTTTAAAACTTTTTAATATTTATACTCATCTTTTATTTTTATAATGACTGTCTGTTACATATGACAAAAAGCATTAAAACTTAATTCAGTGCCAGCATTCTTGCCCTCATTAAATCATTTTTCTTGGCAATATCACCCTGTCTTTAACATCTTGGATTCTTCCAATGAACCCATACCCATGTACTTACTCTCTTAATAACTTTTGCCTTTTCATCATTAGCATGTCTCAAGAAGTCATCATTCTCATTCTATCACTACTACCACTAGGTAATCAAGGGCCTACATTAGGCATCACTATATAAGGTGGCTTTCTGAGAGAGCTGTCAACTTTTCTTTTTTTTCCATTATCTCTCATCCTACTTAGTCTACATCGCTATGCTCTTTGTTAAATGTAAGGAACACTGGCATGGTGGTAAGATGTTTTGGCTCCAAGTTTAAGCTCTATCACTTACTATTCTTGTGACCTTATTAATGTCATTTTAAACTACTAAGTTCCATTGGCATCCTCTTGAAAAGATGGAGATAGTACCAAGATATTGCTATCTTCTCTCTTACCATAAAATTTTTTAAAATTAAATTCTTTGTTGATTAAAGTATTACATACCTCCCCTTTTCCCCCATTGACCTTTCCGCAGCCGCTTCCACCCCCCAGCACATGCCCTCACTTCCCTACTGTCTGTGTCCATTTGTTAGGCTTATATGTATGTATACAAGTCCTTTGGTTGATCTCTTACCACCCCACTACCACCACCACCACCCTGCCCTGCCTTCCCTCTGAGGTTTGACAGTCTGTTTGATGCTTCTTTGTCTCTGGATCTATTTTTGTTCATCAGTTTATGTTGTTCATTATATTCCACAAATGAGTGAGATCATGTGATATTTATCTGTCTCCAACTGGCTTATTTGGCTTAGCAAAATGCTCTCCAGGTCCATCCATGCTGTTGCAAGTGGAGAGAATTCTTTCTTTTTTTACAACAGCGTAGTGTTCCATTGTGTAGATGTTCCAGTTTTGTTGTGTTTTTTTTTTTCGTTATTCATTAAGGTATTACATATGTGTCCTTATCTCCCCATTTGAAGTTGATCTTTTTAAATGTCTAGCCTGGATTCATCATGTTTATTATAACCTCAGCTTCTCTTTTCCCCACTATTCCATTTTTATGTGCTTTGCTTTAAGAAGCAGGTTAACTTACTCTGAGAGCTTCTTCCTCATAAGTCTTTCCTCTGGAGATATATATACTAGAGGCCCGGTGCACAAAATTTGTGCACAAGTGGGATCCCTAGGCCTGGCCAGAGATCAGGGCCAATCAAGGCCTTCAGGCTACCAGCTGGGGCCTTCCTGCTGGCTGCTGGCTGCAAGCCGGAGCCTTCCTGCTGCAGGGAGGGACCAGAGCAGGTTGGCCAGCCGCAGGAGGTTGGCTGTGGGAGCACACTGATCACCAGGGGGCAGCTCCTGCATTGGGCATCTTCCCCCTGGTGGTCAGTGTGCGTCATAGTGACTGGTCATTCTGGTCGTTCCAGCATTCTGGTCACTTAGGCATATATATATATATATATATATATATATATATATATATATATATAGAGAGAGAGAGAGAGAGAGAGAGAGAGAGAGAGAGAGAAGAGATAAAGATAGAGATTTTACCTCACCTTTCAACAGAACCTGAATGAATTAGAGAATTAAGAAGTGCTTAGAATATTGATTGGCTTATGGTCTAGCCCAGATGTATTAGAAAAGGAAATATTTGGAAGTCATTTCAAAAATATGTAATATTTGAAGCCACTGGGCAGGGGTAAGTTATTATTTAAGAGATTAAATATATCCCTAGCCAGTTTGGCTCAATGGATAGAGCATCAGCCTGAGGACTGAAGAGTACTGGGTTCAATTCTGGTCAAGGGCACATGCCCTAGTTGTGGTTTGATCCCCAGTAGGGGGCATGCAGAGGCAGCCAATCAATGATTCTCTCTCATCATTGATGTTTCTATATCTTTCTCCCTCTCCCTTCCTCTCTGAGATCAATAAAAATATATTTCTTAAAAAAAGAAATTAAATATAGAGATCCACCTAACACCAACATAAAAAGCCTGGGCACAGTTAATGAGTTAATGAATAATTTACAGATTTTATTAGATGCCTACATATAATATTTTTAAGTCAAAAATAGTACTTCAGTTAGGAACTATTTTGGTATATTTAACTGTGCTTAATCTTTGGATTTCATTCTTCTTTTGACAGATGTACACAACTGATATTTTGAGAAATGTTTTTTCTTTAAATAATGCCAGAAATATGTTTTTGAATAAAATATTTACATATATACATTTCACCAGTTACATCTCTTAATGTAAATTATATTTTTATTGTAACTAATATTTTTCATACTTTTGTCTCTGATTCCTGTGTTCATTATTTTCATGTCTCAGTTGTAAAATGTAATAAAGACTTGATGCATGATGGAGTTTGATAATTTCATAGTACTGAAATAAGTTTGCTTGTCAAATGTGCAGAAATTGGGAGGTGAGGATAAAGACAAATCAAGTAATTTATAGTGATTATCACAAATCACATAATAACATTATGAATACATCCATGATAGCAAGAAAATTCCCAAAGTATCTACCACTTAATTTTGTGGGAAATAAATAATTAGTTATGAGTTAATGGGTTTATATTTTAATTTTGTGTTTTCTGCCATTACCCATTTATAATTTTACACATACAATATTTTGTTAAACAAAAAATATTTTCTTCTTGTTAGCAACTATAAAGAAACTAAGGAGTGGAAATTTATTCATTCATTTATCCATTTTCCAACGCTTTAATTTAAAGATATTACAAATTCACAAGTATAGGGAGACAAAATATTTAATTGTTCTCCTATTTCCTCAAGAATTTTCCAGTTTAACATATAGTTCACACAATAAATGCTTGTAGGCTAGAAGAACAAATAAAAGTGATAATTAAAGATAAATCACTTTTACATTATGAACTATAATTAATGTGCAGTAGTATAATAAATTGCTACGAAGTCACTGTGTGGTTATAAGAAAATTTTACAGGAGATAAGATCACTAAAAGATCAAAAACTAACTTATATAAGACATACATATTACTTAAAGACATGAATGAGGAAAATATGATGAGTTAATAAGTGAATACAGTAAGTTATTGATCCAAAATGGCTTTGTTTATTGTATCTATTTTTTTTAATGTGTCTGGCTTCAAGTTCTCAAGTCTTGCATTGCATGAAAGGATCATGTTATAGTCAACAAATTTACTTGGAAGGAAAAATGCAACAAATAAAATAGTCTTCCTATTCACATAAAGGGTCCAATAAATGTTTCTGCTAATACAGAGCACTTTATAAAACATAGGGGTATTGCATAAATAAGAAATAGCATTAATTAGTCAAAGGAAATTTTAGTATAGGAGGAAGGAGAAACTTCAACTCACCTCGGGAATATACAGATTATTCTTTCTTATTGCAGATACTTCAGTACTTATATCAACTTTCCCTTCCTTTCCTGCTTGTAAAGATCTGTATTGATATTCCTTTGTGTTGTGAATATACATAAGATAATACCTCACTAACTATGCTTGGAAATCATTAAATAGATTAAATTGAATGATAAAAGCTCTTTCTGATAAAATGAAAGTTGTTCTCTTTCTTGTTAATTGTATTAAACAAAATCCTCTCTTGAATTGTCCTTAAATTTATCCTCTCTACCTATGAAATAGAGCCAGTCTATACTATAGTCAACTTGATCAATATGAATATCCAATTAAGCCAATTCAGATCTAGATACTTTTCCTATACAAATGCTATTTGGTTTATTTGATCTACCAAGATCATTTTAATGAGGATGGACACATTTTTTTTTCCTTTTGTACATATTGCAAAGAGAAGCAAAAATGAGAACCGTAACTATTTCTTAAATCTATTTTGACCTATTTTTGCTAGACTCCCAAATATGGAGACAATTAAATGCCTAACTTCAAGGAGCTTAAGTATTACTTAATGATGATAAGAAAAAAAACAAATATCTACAAACAAGATAGATAAAATATATGGTCTCTGATGGGTTATTGAAGTGGGCTTTTTGTTTACTTTTTTTTTTTAGATGAGAGTTGGAAGGACATGAAAATTGAAGGTGATTGCTATTCAAAATTATCATAAGCATCACAAGCAACTAAATCTTTACATAACATAGCTATTAAAATATGCCCCTAGTCCAAATAAAAAATCTTGTATTTGCTCCCCATTAACCTCAGCATTGACTGAGAATTATTTTAAAAACACACACAGCTCAGGTGAAAGGAATCTCAGGACAATCTTTCAACAAAAAAAGAGCCAAGAAGGCAGAGAGCATTGAATAAAAGTGTTTGAAAAAATGTTTAATGTGATGCCACTTTATATAACAGTATAAAAGCCTTACAACAGTATGCTTGCAGTCCCATATGTGATGAGAAAACAATTCTTTTGAGTTGCTGCCCCAGCACGTTGCAGTATGACACCCAGGATCTAGGCATTTAGATAAGAACAGCCTTAGGATTCCCACCACAAATGACAGGCTTTGCTTTTCCTGAGTCCCCTTTTAAAACAGTTACTTAGAGCTGAGATTATTAAAGTGACCCCCACCTCACCCACCCAATAAGTAAGAGGTGCATGCCCCCCTGCTCTCTGTCTCCTGCTCCTTGGTAACCTGTGATGGAGGACTGACTGCCTTTCCCCTGGCTCATTGCATTCCCAGTTCTGGGATCTATAACTAATAAATATTGTGGCTTTACTTCCTTTATGTGAGTGTATTGAAACTGTGCCTTCAGTCAAAACAACCTTGGGATTTTCACAACCCCAAAGCGGCAGCTCAAATGCTGAGGGAGCTACCTACCAACCCTGTTTGGGTGGCTTGTGCCTCTGGATTTAGCTGGTCATAATCTGTGTAATTTTAATGTAATACACCAGTTACAACCACCCCCCCCCCATACAACATGTGCCATTATTGCCAATCATTTTGCTTCTACACATTGACATGAGACCCATAATACTATTTGCCACTTATTTATTAAGTAGTCAAATATAATTTAAATAATTTTTTAAATGAGGAAAAATATTAAATGAGTCTGCATGTATATCTGTTCTAGTATTCTCCATGCGATGGTATGTAGAGGTGGAGTTTTGGGAGGTTATTAGGTCATGAGGGTGGAGCCAGCATGAACAGGATTAGTGCCCTTATAAAAGAGGCTCCAACGAATTTGCTCACCCATTCCTTCATGTGAGGTTCCATGATCTTGGCCTTCCCAGCCTCTAGGACTTTGAGAAATAAACATTTATTGTTTGTAAACAATAAGTCTACAGTATTTTTATTATAGCAGCCCAAATAAACAAAGACACTAGGGCTGCCATAAGAAAAACCACAGAAAAAATGGCTTAAAAACAGAAATTTATTTTTTCACAGTTCTGGAGACTAGATGTCTGAAATCAATATTTTTCGATGGTTGGTTTCTTCTGAGGCTTCTCTTCTTGACATGAAGACAGCTGTCTTCTCCCTCTGTCATCACATGATCTCCCCTCTGTACATGGCTAAGCCCTAATCACCTATTTTTATAAGGACAGTGGTTAGAATGGATTAAGACCAACCCTAAAGACCTCATTTGAACTTAATTAGCTATAGAAGACCCTATCTCTATGATCCCCGAATATAGTCATATTAGCACTCTGGGTTAAGATGTCAATATATGAATTTGTGGAGATACAATTCAGCCCTTATCAGTAGGTAATAAATTTGTAGGGCAAAGTCTTATATACTCTATGTATTAGTAGCTTCTAGAGTGCCAATCTAGAGAATTTTTCACATGAAAATGTTGAATGAAAATGACTTTATGGCCGAAACCGGTTTGGCTCAATGGATAGAGCGTCGGCCTGCGGACTGAAGGGTCCCGGGTTCGATTCCGGTCAAGGGCATGTACCTTGGTTGCGGGCACATCCCCAGTGGGAGGTGTGCAGGAGGCAGCTGATCGATGTTTCTCTCTCATCGATGTTTCTAGCTCTCTATCCCTCTCCCTTCCTCTCTGTAAAAAATCAATAAAATATATTTAAAAAAAAAAAAAAAAAGAAAATGACTTTATGTATCCTATCTAATAAAAGAGTAATATGCAAGTTAACCATCACTCCAATACACCCACAAGCCATGCCCACAAGCCACACCCACAAGCCAATCAGGAGCGAATATGTAAATAAACCCAACCGAGATGGCTGCGGCCACAGAGAGCAGGAGAGAGGCTTGGGTTTCCCCGGCAATGGAGGAAGCCAAGCTTTCCGCCTGCCCTTGCCGGCCCAGGCCTCCACTCAAGGCTACAAAGTTTCAATGATAGAAGATACATAAATCCAAACAGAAATGGTGGCAGCCACTGAGCTGGAAAGAGCAGGAGGCTAGGGTTGTCCGAGGCGATGGAGGAAGCCAAGCTTTCCGCACACCCTGGCCGGCCCAGGCGTCCGCTTAAGGCTACAAAGTTTCAATTATAGAAGATACATAAACCCAAACAGAAATGGCGGCAGCCACGGAGCTGGAAAGAGCAGGAGGCTAGGGTTGCCCGAGGCGATGGAGGAAGCCAAGCTTTCCGCACACCCTGGCCGGCCCAGGCCTCCGCTTAAGGCTACAAAGTTTCAATTATAGAAGATACATAAATCCCCCAAAAAATGGCTGCCACCAAGGAGCAAGCAGAAAGCTTGGCTCCACTCCAGGCTACAAAGTTTCAATTGTAGAAGATAAATAAACCTCAGATACCAGGGCCTCCGTTGGGGTCGCCAGGGGGCGTGGCCGGCCTGCAAACCACCACAGGCCCCTTGCCCAGGCCACCCCACACCCCAAGGGAACCCCCACCCTGATCCAGGACACCCTTCAGGGCAAACCAGCTGGCCCCCACCTGTGCACCAGGCCTCTATCCTATCTAATAAAAGAGTAATATGCAGATTGACCATCACTCCAACACACAAGATGGCTGCCCCCATGTGGTCAAAGATCCTGCCCCCATGTGGATACAAGATGGCCACCACAAGATGGCCAGCAGGGGAGGGCAGTTGGGAAGGACCAGTCCTGCAAGAGAGGGCAGTTAGGGGCAACCAGGCCTGCAGGGGAGGGCAGTTAGGGGTGACCAGGCCTGCAGGGGAGGGCAGTTAGGGGAAAACAGGCTGGCAGGGGTGCAGTTAGGCATCAATCAGGCTGGCAGGGGAGTTGTTAGGGGGTGATCAGGCTGGCAGGCAGAAGCGGTTAGGGGCAATCAGGAAGACAGGCAGGCGAGCAGTTGTGAGCCAGCAGTCCTGGATTATGAGAGGGATTGGTAGGATCGGGCCTAAATGGGCAGTCGGACATCCCTCGAGGGGTCCCAGATTGGATAGGGTGCAGGCTGGCCTGAGGGACACCCCCCACACACACCGTGCACGAATTTCATGCACCGGGCCTCTAGTTTGTTATAATCTTAAAAAATTACATAGGCCTATAAAGGCATGTTTTTTTAAAAAATATATTTTTATTAATTTCAGAAAGAAAGGGAGAGGGAGAGGGAGATAGAAACATCAATGATGAGAGAGAATCTTGATTGGCTGCCTCCTGCATGCCCCCTCTTGGGGATCAAACCCACAACCTGGGCATATGCCATTGATGGAATCGAACCTGGGACCCTTTAGTCCTCAGGCTTATGTTCTATCCACTGAGCCAAATCGACTACGGCTAAGGGCATGCTTTTAAATTATTTTCTTAAAAATATAACCTACTGAAATAGTCTATTTTCACTGAAAAAAAAATATATTTCGCCCACAACTGCCCTCCCTTGTAAAAGTGGAAAGCAGATTTTCATTAACTCTTTATGATGAATGAACTATGATCTCTCATAAAATAATCCTCTTTAAAATTTAGGAATTATTTCAGAATTTCTCATGCTTTGAGATGGGTTTAATAAACTTAATCTAAACAGCTCAGTTTAAGGTTTATATGTTAATTTTTTATAGGCAAGCTTAAGATGAAAGTAAGTTGCAGTGGAAATTAGCTGTATTATCTATTCAAAAAATTTTAAATATTTATGATTTTCTACTTTATGGTCCTTCTAAAAATTGTTAATGAATTTAATCTATATTTTCCTTTATGTACATATTCAAAATAATATTTTTATAAACCCAACTTCATCTAGGAATAAAATAAGATTAGTGTTAATTTTTAACATATTTATTTCTGCATCATTTAAGTGATAGTTAAGGTAAAGATTTCTATGGTTGTGATATAAATACTTTGAAGCACTCACTTCCCAAATTAATACAAAATTTAAAGTTTTGTATAATGTGCTTAAAGTAGGTGATACACGCTTGCCATTCTTAAGATATATGCAAAAGTAAAGATTATATGTCAATATTATTTTTATTTTTGACATCTTATGAATGAGAAAACAACTCAGAATCTCCAAGCTGTTTTTTCCAAAAATCCTGCTAGTAATATGTGAAATAAATTAGATGATTAAAATCAAAAGTAGTATTCTCTCTTATTTGATTCCAGGAAGTTATGGAATCTTTCCATAATTTATAATAAAAATGAATTCTTTTTTCTTTCTTTTTGCCAAATAGTTTCAATTATTATTATTATTATTATTATTATTATTAGAAAGATGATTTCCAATTCAACTTTGCCTAGCCTAACATTCAAGGCTGTTCAACATGTATCATGTCATTTATTGATATTCACAAGTACCTATATATTTTACTTACATTTACTTTTATTTAAATAACTAGAGATCTGGTGCACGAAATTTGTGCATGGGGGGTGTCCCTCAGCCCAGCCTGCACCCTATCCAATCTGGGACCGCTCGAGGGATGTCCAACTGTCTGTTTAAGTCGGGCAGTCAGACATTCCTCTCACAATCCAGGACTGCTGGCTCCCAACTGCTTGCCTGCCTGCCTTCCTGATTGCCCCTAACCACTTCTGCCTGCTAGCCTGATCACCCCCTAACCACTCCCCTGCCAGCCAGTTTGGACCTAACTGCCCTCCCCTGCAGACTTGGTCACACCTAACTGCCCTTCCCTTTAGGCCTGGTCCCCCCCAACTGCCCTCCCCTGCAGGCCTGGTTCCCCCCAACTGCTCTCCCCTGCAGGCCTGCCCCCCCCAACTGCCCTTCCCTGCAGTCCCAGTCACCCCCAACTTCACTCTTCTGCTGACCTGGTCACCCCTAACTGCCCTTCCCTGCAGGCTTGATTGCCCCCAACTGCCTTCCCTTGCAGGCCTGGTCCTTCCCAACTGCCCTCCCCTGCTGGCCTGATTGCCCCCAACTGCCCTCCCTTGCAGGACTGGTCCCTCCCAACTCCCCCCCCCCTTGCTGGCCATCTTGTGGTGGCCATCTTGTGTCCACATGGGGGAAACCATCTTTGACCACATGGGGGCAGCCTCTTGTGTGTTGGAGTGATGGTCAATCTGCATATTACTCTTTCATTACATAGGATAGAGGCCTGGTGCATGGGTGGGGGCCAGCTGGTTTGCCCTGAAGGGTGTCCCGGATCAGGGTGGGGGTTCCCTTGGGGAGTGGTGTGGCCTGGGCGAGGGGCCTGTGCTGACCAGCACGACCCCTGGCTTCCCAAGCGGAGGCCCTAGTATCTGGGATTTATCTTCTGTAATTGAAACTTTGTAGCCTTGAGTGGAGGCCAGGGCCCACCAGGAAGCTTGGCTTCCTCCATCACCAGGGGCAACCCAAGCCTCCTGCTCTCTCTAGCTCCGTGGCTGCCTCCATTTTTATCAGGATTTATTTATCTTCTATAATTGAAACTTTATAGCCTTGAGTATAGGCCAAAGCTGGCCAGGGTGGGTGGGAAGCTTGGCTTCCTCCATCGCTGAGGGCAACCCAAGCCTCTGGCTGGCTCCAGCTCCATGGCTGCTGCCATCTTTGTTGGGATTTATTTATCTTCTATAATTGAAACTTTGTAGCCTTGAGCAGAGGCCAGAGCTGGCCAGGGCAGGCGGGAAGCTTGGCTTCCTCCATCGCTGGGGGCAACCCAAGCCTCCTGCTTGCTCCAGCTCTGTGGCTGCCGCCATATTTGTTGGGTTAATTTGCATACTCGCTCCTGATTGGCTGGTGGGCGTGGCTTGTGGGTGTAGCCGAGGTAAGGTCAATTTGCATGTTTCTCTTTTATTAAATAGGATACATAGGATTGATGAAAACTAGAAGTTATCAATTTCAGGATGAGGAAACTGAAGAATGAAAGGTGATATACTTGCCCAAGATTACCCAGAGTTAACATTTGAGTCCAGGCAACCTACCTCTAAATTAAATCACCTTAACAACTACACCACATACGTATAAACTGTCAATCAGTCCTTCAAGGGAATCTTCTCTTATGGGTACACAGACACACCCCAACTATGCTCTCGTATAGGAGAGAAAAATAAGAAACTGGGTGAGCAACACTTTCAGAACTTTTCCTAGATTACAAGGAAAATCTAATTCTATTCAAGGACACTTTCACTGACATAGTATGGTGTTCTTCAAAAAACAAGTTCAAAGCTTCTTATATTTCTTAAGTTGTATTAAATTATATCTCTAAAGATAAGTTCTCTTCCATTACTTATTTCTTTTCTATTCTGAGAACTACAAATATTTATACTTGGTTTTCACTTTGTCCATTTTCTATACATATAAATTCCTCTCCAGATGTTAATTTTACATATTTACTTTTTTCTCTCTAGAGCTTGTCTGCATACTCATTGTTTTTGGACAAGGTTAGGCTATTAAAATGGGTTTTAATATTTATTTTCCATACCAGATATTCATATATGTCATCTGTTAATAGGAAAGGAAAGTATTTCATGAATATAAACCACACTGGTCTCATTGCTAAGCAATTAAAATTCAATAAAACAAATATTGAAGTGGAAGACATATTTCAACATCTTATTATATTTTGGGAATTTAATGCATGCTATTCTATGTAATGTTTACAAATTTTGATTTTCTTTTTATATTACTGGGAAATAATGTCTTCAGTCTTTTTCTTATATATACAAAGAGTTAAATTGGAGGGAGCATTCGAATAGAAGTGATCATGACAAATACTCCTTATTTCAAGTTAAAAAGTTTCTGATGTTTACAGTTACCAATTCTAGGTACTTGTTCTGAATTTATTTTATTCAAATAAAGCTTTTATTTTATTTTTATTCAAAATTAATTAATTAAATTATTTATTCAAAATTAAGCTTCTATGATTTCTACCTTCTTTTTATATCTATTTCATATATGCATTTAATTTCAGTTTTTCCTCATTAATCTGTCATTCTGGATTTATAATAATTTATGTTGCCTCTTAATTCACTCAATTTGTCGTCAACTTCCAGTATTTCTGATGGGTGGGAATGTTTATGTAATGTGGTAAGTATTTAGAGAAACAGGAAAAATGGTATAAAAGTAAATTTAAGGTTCTGCCATAGAATTTTGTTGTTCTTTGCTTGTCATTTTGCCAATATGTAGTTTTTCACTAAATTAATACATAGTGTAAGTTTCAGTTCCTATTTCAATTTGAGTTTCAGAACCATTGATATCCTTTGAAAGAGTAAGATTGATAATGTTAGAATTTCAAAAATAACCCCCCAAAATGTTACCAATATATCTTAATGTAAAATGGGAACAACTAATCACATATTAAGTGCAGAGGGTTTAAAATTATTATGTGCCTGCCTTATACAAAAATAATGTCATGTGTGGAAGTAAGTAGCAGAATTAATGTTTCATCAGAATCTTTAAAAAAATCTCAAGATTAGAAGTCAAAACATCCTACAAATTAGGTCTCTGAATATATTGCTTGTACTGATATGCTCACTGCCTCTTCCAACTTTTCCTGACCAGCTTTGAAGAAAATGGTTCATGGAGCAATACAGTCCAAATGGCAATGAATAAAATTTAGGGTCATAAAGACTATCATAGCCATAGCTTGGAAAGCTGACTTTATTTTTAGAGTCAGTTGTTAACTAGCAAATGTGTCAGAAAACAACCCTTCATTGGACAAAGGTTACAGTAAAATTGTCTGCCAGGAAATTCTCACTTTCTTTTTATTTATAGATGTCTATGCTATCACACCTCATTTATTTCTTTTTTTTTCTTTTTTTTTTAATTGTTTGAAGTATTACAAATAGTAGTACATATGTCTCCATTTTTTCCCCCATTGACCTCCCCCCCGGCCTCCCCTACCCCCCCAGTACATGCCTTTACCTGCCCCCACCCCCCAGTGTCTTGTATCCATTGGTTATGCTTATATGCATGCGTACAAGTCCTTCGGTTGATCTCTTACAGCCCCTCCCCACCAACCTCCCCTGCCTTCCCGCTGTAGTTTGACAGTCTATTCAATGTTTCTTTGCCTCTGTATCTATTTTTTCCCCATTTCTTTCATTTAAAAAATCTTGCCTCTGCAGACTAGAAATAAACATATAATAACAAAAAATGTTTGAGTCCCAATTTCAATGTCCAACAGTTCTAAGTCCCCGTTTCAATGTCAAACAGTTCCTTATGTGTACATGTCAGCAATGATATCTGGATGGTGGGCACATGGTGGCAATGCAGGTCCGACCCTCTCTGGTTTGGTCCTAGGCAACCTGCTGCGACGCACAGCTGCTGACTGCTAGCGTGGCAAGGCGTCCTCAGCGTCTCCCATCTCTGGACTGTTTCTCCTCTTGTCTTTGTGGTTGGAGCAGACCTGTCAATTCCTCTCTGTTGCAGGAATCCACATGGTCTTGGAGTTGTTTTCTGAAAATATACAAACATACTCTCGACCAAAAGTTAATAAAGGAATCTTTTCTATATAATTGATTTGGGATCCTTTTTATTTTTGCCCAAACGATTTTCCTTTGTCTTATTTAGACACTATATGTGTTTTGCATGGGTGTCTTGCTGTTAGCATTACAAATGAAAATTAATTTTGTAAAGTAAAAATTTTCTAGATGTAATTTACTTATAGGATATTTTTCCTTACATGATATTACCCTACTATCCCCCCTTTTTTGATTAATGGAGGCTTTTGTAAATTTTATAATGCAGTCTTGATAACCTTAAATTTTATTTTTTTGCACAAAAATATGACTGCTTTAGTTTCATTGCATGTCCAGGAATTTTACCATGAGATGAACTACCAATAGAAATTTTAGTTACCACTTTAGGAACAGCTTTTGATCCAGTACAATTAAATTTTCTTGAATATTCACTTATTTCAATTAGCCTATTTAAATTAATCTGAAAACTTGATTATTATTTTACTGTCAAATTTAATACTCTACCAACAATCTTAGTTTACCTTTCTCTTGAAACAAATATTTAAAATGATCTAGAAGCAGTTTTCAATTAAAAATGCCTTTATTCCCCTCCACTAATCATTTTCCAAAATAGGATCCAGACCTGTTTAGCTAGATTATTTAGGCAGATCATCATGTTTCAGAATGCAAGTCATTTTAAAACATATTTTGACATGATTGTACAAAATAACTATTATAGGAAAATCCTTATTTAAAGAGTTTTTAGCCCTAGCCAATTCCATTCAGTGGATAGAGCATCCACCAGCAGACTGAAGAGTCCCAGATTTGGTTCCAGTCAAGGGCATGTACCTACATTGCAGGCTCAATCTTGGCCTTGGTAGGGGTGCATGTGGAAGGCAACCAATCGATGTATCTCTCTCACATCAATTTTTCAGGTGAAAGAGTTTTTAACCAACTCCCTAGCAACAGAATCTTATAAAAATCATTTGTATATTATCTTTTTATCATTAACTTCTGCAAATAAATCTACTAAAATTCTTTTCTCAATGGCCTGTCTTCTCTTTGTTCAACTGTTGTTTTAAACTATTCATGACAAAAACTGAAAGTATCTAACTTACTCTTATTTTTTTTTTATTATTTTATCTTTTGAAGTAACAATTGCAATCATTTGGACTACAAAAAAAGTATCAGGAAATAATAAGTTTACCAGAGAATTAATTTAGCTGATTTTCAGAATCTTTAGTTCAAGTTACTGTGTTGTTGTTTTTTTCTCATAATATGGTCATTGGACATGTAAATTGTCTAAAAGTGTTCTTCTTTCTGAAAAATGGTAATGCTAAAATATTAAAATGTGTTTTGAGTAAAATTATAATCTTGGAATAAAATTTCCACTTATTTTTAACTGTTAAAATGTTTTATTAAATTAAAATTAAGTTTTTCAATTCAGTGAACACTTTATTTGCAAGATTGCAATAGTAAAAATAATCAGAAAGTTTTGTGGAAATTGAAATTATAATTGCAGTTTATACCTCAATATGTATCCAGTACATCTGGTGTCATAGTAATTCATGTATTTAATGAGCTGTATTTCAGAATATAAGTAATTTAACTTGAAATTTTGTATCCATAATTATTTACATTTTTACTTTATTCACAAGTATTTTATGTAAATTTCTTATAGACTGAATTGTGCCCCCTCCCCTAATTCACATGTTGGAACCCTAATCTCCAGTGTGACTATATTTGGAGATAAAGCCTTTAAAGAGATAATTAAGGTTAAATGAGGTCATAAGAGTGGGGCCCTAAACCAATATGACTGGTGGCCTTCTAAGAAGAGGAAGAAATACCAGGTATGCCTGTGGCAGAGGAAAGACCATGTGAGGACATAGGGAGAGGCTTACATCTGCGAGTCCAGGAGAGGGCCTCAGAAGACCCTACTCTCTGGCCCCTTTATCTTGAAGGACTTTCAAAAGTTTGAGAAAATAAATTGCCATTGTTTAATCCATCTAACCTGTGCTATTTTTTATGGAAGTCCTAGAAAACCAATATAAAAGTCTAAGACCAGCTTGGAAACTTTCCTAAATAAATTTTGGATAAAGAAAATGTTATATATAGAAATCTATAATTTGGAACTTCTGCCAAAAAAATTCTAAGTCTCTATATCTCTGAAATCTTAAAGGTATTACGTTTTAAATCAAAACAATTGGCTGAGATAGGAAAACCAGATGCTTTAGTTCATTCTCCAAAAAGGTAGCAGGCTGAGCTATGGAAAATCATGGGCAGAAACAGAGTTTCATATATAGAGAGAGAGAGAGAGGTAATGCCAGATTTGAAAATGGAATGCATATGATAGTTTTTTTTATGTGTCCACTCCTATTAGGATAGTGGCTAGTTGTCTATAAGGAGTAGCTCTGGTCTTTGAAGAATATAAGCAGCTAAACAAGGTATCAGTAATTTAGACAAATCAGAACCAGACTTCAGGCCTGTTGAAGTACTTGTGTACTTTGCAATGAGCTGTGGTAGGTATGTTGACTACCAGGATCCATTCCTATCACCTGCTAGGGTGCTTTTCTGTACTATAAAAGCAGAGAGCTAAATATTGTTTCTAGATGTTCCTGCATGTCCTGGATGCAAATCAATTATTTTAATTAGATGCATGTATATGAGTGTTTTGAAGGGGAAAATTGGGAGGAAGTCATCTTTCTCCTGATTTTTGCTGGTTTGTTGTTCTTTATTTTTTTTATAGCAAGCAAGTTATAAAAAGAGTACAGTTCCCAGCTTCACTAGTATTTAATTAGAATTTTGGGGTGGCAGCCGCTTCTGATTTATCAGGACAGTATGTCAAATTCAGTGGTTTAGTTGTAGCATCCTTATTTTCTACTTTTCTGAATGTGTCAGAAGTTGTAGCTCCCTTGGTTAATCAATTCCATATGTAACGATCTGAGTGGAGCTAAGATCCTACTCTTCCAATAGTTCTCTGAATTAAATCTCTGCTCATAATATTTATTGAAATTCTCATTGTTAGGGAAATTAAGGAGAAATGTTCAAATTTATGTTTAAAAAATTCTGCATAGAATTAATTCTATTGACATTTGGGAAACTAGGGTGCTATCCATACTCTAAATTAGACTTAATAGAAAATGTGTACAATTCTAACTCATAGATATATCAAGATGTATACATGAGTAGGTAAATATAACTTTCCCTTAAATAGAAAATGACTCTAATTCCATACTTAGAGTTTCTTCTTTCCTTAATCCACAGTTGCTTTCTTACTCTACCCCACCCCCAATGTGGTATATATTTACTGAATTAATTATAATGACTAGCAATTTTTCTATTTAGAAAAACTCTTTCGCAAACAAAGGACAGCCTTGCTTTCGTTATCAGTTAGCAATAAAATGGAATCAGCACACATACGCAAGGTATTAAACCTTATCTTCCCAGACCTAGTAACAACAGAAAGAGTTTATGAAAAAAATAAAGTTCTATTATTCTTTTAGACTTTTATTCAATTCAATTATTTTCCCTGCTATCTCAGAGACTAACATTGCCTTGAGGTACAAACTTGCCTTTCCCTTGCCCTAAGAGTGTTTAGTTGTGTTTTACCTGAAGAAATCTTTTAAACAACATTTCTGAAAATTCTTTTGTTTAGTGGAAAGGATACATGACCAGGGTGGGGAGAGCTTGAGTTCCTATTCTTACGGCTTTGCAGCCATTAAATAGTGAAGAGCCCTTTGTTAGATCCTCTAGGACCTAGGTTACACTCTAATGAACGTCAGGGGGACCTAAACAACCACTACAACTATTTCCAGGTCTAAGAGACCAGGCTTAGCTTCTGGCTATGCTATTCAGGTATTTAAAGAGAGCATTTAAAATAGACTATCATACTATGGGGGAAATGCTAGATTAGAACCTATTAATTAAATATGCACAGAAATATGGGCGAAAATATGGCATTTCCCAATAGACAACCTCTAATTTAATGCAATTTTTTAATTAATATAATACCACAAATTATCAATAGATGGTATGAAAGTTGTTAACCAAACTCACATGTCTTACTACAGTCCTGTGGGAGAAATGCTAGAACATATCTTCTTAAGCCTTAATAATATGCTTACAAACAAAGTTGTATATGTTTGTTGTTTTCCTCTGTTAAATGAAAAAAAAAACATAAAGTCATACTTTCACAGTGATTTTTAGAGAAGCACAAAAGTGAGGAGATTATGGCTGTTCAACGATATGTCGGTGAGAGCAACATGTTCCCTAGAACATTTTCTTTGATGAAGACCTGTGACTTCACATTCTTAATATCTTTGGGCTCTGATTGCTCAAATGTTAGGATAAGACACCAGTATCAACAACATTTTGGAATTTATCATCAATCTATTTTAAATGCCTGTTTTATTCTTGAGTTTATTGAACACATGACAAAGAAATGCAAAGGTATATGAGAAAAGTTTTAAAGTTCAGATTTCACTATAAAATTTATAAATAATTTTGCTTAATTACCAAAACCCATTCAATAGTATAAATTGGTTCTCTCTAGTGCATGGAACAGTGCATAGTAAAGTGCATTATGAATGGGATATTATGGCATTTCCTCTAGGCCAAGCTATCTACAAATTCTTCATGAAAATAAAATATTTTACAATTTCAGGTATATTTGTAAATATCTGGAGTTGGAGAGAGAACAGGTTTTAAACATTGTTTACACTGGGCTATTTGTTTGGCCATTGGCCTAGCACCCTAGTCAATTAGGGCATCAAATATAACTGATTAATGCAATGAGTTGGCCAGGTTTTAACTGAACTAACCAAATAATACAACCCATTTAATGTGTGGTATGCTTACTGAACTCACATGTACAATTTAACTACCATGTAATTCATTAATTCCATCATTTATTTCACACTCTGAATAGTCTCTGACCCTGTCTGCTCTGTGAGATAGCTCACTCAACTAAACAGACTGGATGCATCATGATCATGGAAGGCTCAACTATATAAATGCCTTGTCAGCACATACACAAAAATACAGAGAACTTGAACTGATGAATCTAGCCTTTCCTAGAACTTTCTACATGAAAAACTAGGGCCCATGCAAAGAAACAGTAAAACAGATTGTAGGTTAACGATTCAGGGTGTGATTTTTATATTGGGACCTGAAGGAAAAGTAAATTTATTTCAGCAAAGAGAAGAAAAAGAATATTCCAGGCCCTTGGTCAGTATGTACAATACAGTGAATGGAACAATAACCAGAGTGACTACCACAAAATGGCTAATGGGAAAATTACATCAGTAAAGGTCAGAATGACTACCTATAGTTTTCTAGCAGTGATTTTTTTTCTACCTATCTATATGTTTTCTGCATTGTGGTTATTCTATCTCATTTATTTATGTGTTCAACTGGTAGCCCTGCGCACGAATCCATGCACCAGTAGGTCGCTGCTGCCCTCCTGTAGTTCTCTGCCCGCTGCCCCCCCTCAGGTAGCTCCCTCTGCCCCCCTTTCCCCTCCCCCTCTCCCAATAGCTTGCTGCCCTGCCCCCTCCTGTAGGTCTCTGCTGCCCACTTGTAGTTCACTGCCCCACCCTTCTGCAGATCCGTAATCTGGTCATTACACCTCAGGGCGTAATGGATACTTAGCATATCTCTCTCTTATTATATAGGATTATCAGTTTATATTATTAGGTGCACATGGATAAATAAGGAGACAAAAGGAAGCCAGGTATTCAGGGACAGGACCATGGGGAGAGGAAGTAGAATGGGGAAGCAAGCTGGGTGGGGAAAGAAAGACACTTGAGGGAGATGTGAGCTTTACAAGACAGGCAGCTTGCAGATAACCAATCACAAGACAGTGAGGCATATAAACAATTCCAAGGATGTTACTAAAGCAGAATTCATTGAAAGGACCACTTAGGAACTAGCAAAGCATGCATCTACTCCTAGACAAAGAAACACACACTGTATTTCTCTTCTCTCTCTGTGAAATGGTTTCCTGGCTCTCCTAAGACAGGAGACATGCTCCCTTTGCCCATGTGGCTTATGGCCATGGGGGCCTCCACACATGGACTAATGGACTTTCATTAACTTGGATGCTGAACTACACCCAGCTGCAACATGGGATGGAAGCTCTGGACACTGGCCTGCTTCTGGAACCCCAGCTTCACCTTTTCCAGAACTGGCTTCTCTCAATAAATTTTGCTTCCTCTAATCAGTTTTGAATCAAATTCATTCATCGATTTTTCAAGAAAATGAACTTGGACCTATCCACCATATTTTGGTTTCATAACTATTTCATTCTGTGGTTTCTAATTCAAAACTATCTGTCCTTACTATAGTCTTCAAAGTGATTGTTTTGACAATTAGGTGCTATTTCAGTGTGGCTCCTGTAAGCGTTTGAACTGTGCTCATTCTTGTGTTTAGCATTTCTTTACTCTCTGGCATGACACAATGTTCCAGATTCATCTTGCATTGTGTATGCTGCAGCCCTGAAATCAATTATTTCTTCTCTAAGGCCTTCTTCCTTTTATTGAAAAAGAGTATTTATAAATCATCATCTGGTATTTAGAAAAATAACTACCAAAGTGCCCTTGCTTCTAGGCTTTCTAAGTGGCTAGAGCTTAAAATATATACATATTTATTTTTGTATCTGGATGGCTAGGTATATAGATAGATTCATACATGCACACAACATATACAGATATAGATATAAATACATAGATATATGGATAAATTGATGTCTATATCTATATATACATACATACCATAAGTTCATATATGTTGAATTCTATACACCATAGGGTCCATTCTAAGTGAAAAACCTGGCTCTTATTATCTACAATGTGTTTACTTATTTGTACACTAATATATACATAGAGTTGTTTCAGAATTGATGACCCAAAGCCCTGTGAGAAACAAATTTAGTAGCTAGTATATGTGTATAGGTATTTTTATCCTTAGCCTTTTGGTATCCAGTGAAAATACTATTTCCAATAGCAACTTATATCAGTTGTATACTTCCCTACATCTTTCAGTTGATATATCATTCCTATGTAGTTCAGGTGATTTCATGTTACATTTTAGCTTCCTCTCACATGCTAGTTGATTTTCATGCTATAGAGTGGCTTGGTCTTATGCCAAATTATGTTTGTAGAAGAAATAAAGGATGATGGATAGATGGATTAATCATAATGCACATTTTTCCAGGAAAGTTTCTCTGTCTGGGTCTTTTAGACCATTCACCAATTTTGGTGGTTAATAGATGTGTTTTGTCATATTCTTTGAACATCATTGGGCATGTAATATAACCTCTTAAAAATTCTGTGGTTATGTTTGAGTATGTGTGTTTGTATATGTGTGAAACAGATACAAAGACACAGAAAGAGATAGAAATCAAAGACACAGCAGATGGTGGGAAAATAAATTCATCAGTTTCTGGTGTTTTTCTAATTTGTTACATTCTCTGGTCAATGCCTCCAGATTCTCTTGGCTGTGTGCTTATCAAGAGCAGTTAACATTTTCTCACCCTTTTATCTGTCCTTTCATTTCGGAGTCATACTCTGAGAGTGTGGAATGTCACTAGGTTTCTGTCCCAGTTATCCATATTAAACTCCCTACTGAGATTAATAAAATATACTTCTTCAGAAATGAAATTTTAATACTCAACAACCTTACCAGTAGTTGCTAGGGGAGATAAATAGTCTTGAATGCAAAATTCTGGCTGAGTAAATAAAAGAATAATTTGACTACTTCATGGCCTAGACACCCAAAATTTGTCAGGAGTACAGAAATTTAGATCCAGCAAGATTAATATGAGGAGAGTGAGTCACTTGCCTTGAGCACAAAATTTAAGGTAGAAACCAAAATACTCAGTAATTGATGTAAATATTTTAATGCAGTATCACAGAATGTTCCATTTGCCTCAGGCTCAAATAGGTTTTATCAAGTTATAGTTGCTGATCCTGCCTGAATCTAAAATTCTGATATTTTGTGCATCATGACTTATTTTGCATTAATTTTGATTTTAAAATATGCATTAAATATTTACCTTGGGTACTGAGTTTTGGGGTTGCATACTTATATTTTTCCTCTGAGGTAAGTTCCTCAACCCCTTTAATCATCTTACTATAACCCAGCCCTGCTCTGTCTCCCTTTCTTTTTACATTTGAAATAGTAAATGTTGACATTATTTGTAAGGTAATCTAGAGTATATGAAGGTGTGTGTGTGTGTAAGCACATACCTATACATGTAATGCAAAAAAGGAATAATAGTTTTTCTCCTAGTTCTTCTTAGAAAATATGTCAGAATATCACATATTTACACACTCTTTCAGTCAATTTTTCCTATAACAGCAAATAGCAAAACAACAGGGTCCCAAACCAAACAATGATTGTAAAAGAAAATTTATGAAACTTTAGAATTTTGTTGACAGAAACATGTGAGAATTCTTCTAAAGAAGTGAAGACATTAATTATAGATTTCTTGTCAGGAATGATGAATGCATGTATACCCATTATGTAAAAAGAGAGATTCTGCATTAGCCACTTCCTTTTCTCCTATCAAGCCAACTATCTGTATGATATACAAAAATTAACTCAAAATAGATAAACAACCTAGATATTAAAACTAAAACTATGAAACTGTTAGGAAAAATAGGGTTACTCTTCATTACCTGGAGCTTGGCAATACAGTCTCAGATTCAACATCAAAAGCAGAAGCACAAAGAAAAAAATAGATAAGTTAAACTTCAAAAATCTAATAACTTTTATGTATCAAAGGACATTTCAGGATGTAGTTCCTCAAAAAATTAAAAATGGAACTGCATTATGACCCAACAATTTAGTTTCTGGGTGTATATCCGGAGACATGCAAAGCACTAATTCAAAAGGGTATATGTACACCTTATGTCTATTGCCGTGTTACTTAGAATAGCCAAGATATGGAAGCAACCCAAATGCCCATCAGTAGATGCTTGGATGAAAAAGCTGTTTCATATATACAATGGAATATTATCCATCCAAAACAGCAACAAATGAAATCTTACCATTTGCAAGAATATGAACGGAGCTAGAGAGTATTGTGCTAAGTGAAATAAGTCAAACAGATAAAGAAAAATACCACATGATTTCACTACATGTGGAATCTAAAGAACAAAATAAATGAGTAAACAAAACAAAACAGACTCATAGATACAGAAACAGACTGATGGTTGGCAGAGGTGAGGGGTTTTGGGGGACTAGTGAAAAATATGAAAAGCATGAGAAGTATAGATCAATAGTTACAAAATAGTCTTGGGGATGTAAAGCAGAGCATAGGAAATATAGCTAATAATCTTTTATAACAAAAGGCTAATATGCAAATTGACTGAACGTTGGAACGACCAGTCGCTATGATGCGCACTGACCACCAGGGGGCAGACACTCAATGCAGGAGCTGCCCCCTGGTGATCAGTGTGCTCCCACAGGGGGAGCGCTGCTCAGCCAGAAGCCCTGAGCCAGGGCTCACGCCTGGTGAATGCAGCAGCAGTGGCGGGAGTCTCTCCTGCCTCCACGGCAACGCTAAGGATGTCCGACTGACATCAAGCCTATGCCATCAGTCAAACATCCCTCAAGGGCTCCCAGACTGCAAGAGGGCACAGGCTGGGCTGAGGGACCCCCCTGAGTGCATGAATTTCATGCACCGGGCCTCTAGTATTGTAATAACTATGTATGGTGCTAGGAGGGTATTGGAAACATTAGGGGAACACTTCGTAAATTATGTAAGTGTCTAAACACTAGCTGTACACCTGAAATTAATATAAAATAATACTGAATTTTTTTTTAATTTGGAAAGAAAACCTACAGCAGTGAAGAAAATGTTTTCAGATCATATAGCTAAAAAAGTTTAATGTCTAGAATCTATCAAGAAGAGTTCTTATATCTCAACAAAAAGATAAACAACCCAATTAAGACATGTTTAAAGGAATTGAATAGACATTTCTCCAAAGAAGATATACAAGTGGTCATCAAGCCCATGAAAAGACATTCATAATTCTTGGTCATTAAGGAAGTAAAGTCAAAGCTGCAATTAAACACCACTTCACACAACTGGTTGGCTTCAATCGAGAAAAGATAAATTAACATCATTATCCCAATAGATAATGCAATGTTAATTCTGAATGCTATTTAGAGAAATAGGAACTCCCATACATTGCAGATGAGACTGTAAAATAGTGTGGCCACTGTGGAAAATGATTTGGCAGTTCCTTAAAAAGTTAAACAGAATATTCAGCAATTTAGGTATATACACTCCTAGGTATATATCTAAAAGAAATAAACATCTGTCTACGCAGAAACTGGTTTCTGAATGTATACAGCAGCATGACTCATAGTAGCTAAAGTGGAAATAACCCAAATATCCAAAACAGGTAAATAGATAAATCAATATGATATATACATAAAATAGAATATAATCAGCTATAAAAAGGAAACAAATACTGGTAAATGCTACAACTTGGATGAATTTTGAAACATGTCTAGGAAAGAAGCCCAACATAAAATGTTGCATATTGTATGTATATTTCTCTTCTATCCTATATAATAAGAGAGGAATATGCTAATTATCCATAACGCCATGAGGCGTAATGACCTAATGACCAACTGTGTAATGACCAGATCGTGGATCTGCAGGAGGGTGGGGCAGTGAACTACAAGCAGGTGGTGGAGAGCTACAGGAGGGGGCAGGGCAGCAAGCTATGAAGGGGGGGAGGAGGAGGGGGCGGGGGGAGCCATAGGAGGGTGGGGCAGCGGGTGGTGGAGAACTACAGAAGGGGGCAGGGCAGCAAGCTTTGAGGGGAGTGGGGGGAGCTACAGGAGGGCAGCAGAGACCTACTGGCACACAGATTCGTGCACAGGGCTACTAGTATTTTCAGAATTGGCTAATGGGAGACAGAAACAGATTATAAATTACCAGGGGTACAGTGAGTGGGGCATGGGAGGGTATAATTACTAATAATTAAGGGTATGAAGTATTTTTATGGGATGATGGAAAAGTTTTAAAGCTAGAGAGAGCTGGTGTTTGTATAACATTGTGACTACATTAAACACTACTGAATTATAACTTTAAAATGATGAATGATATGTGATGTAAATTTGACATTAATTTGAAATAATTAACCACATGATACACAGTATTTATTATTATGATCTCCACTAAGTTTTAGATCAATAATGTTAGAATAAATGAAATATCTTTCACAAATTATCTTTGTTCTTCTATCTTTTTTTAAAAAAATATTTTTTATTGATTTTAGAGGGGAAGGGAGAGGAAGAGAGAGATAGAAACATAAGTGAGAGAGACACAGCAATCTGCTGCCTTCTGCATGCCCCCTACTAGCAATCAAGTTCACAGCCTAGGCATGTGCCCTGACAGGGAATTGAACCTGGAACATCTTGGTCCTTGCGACAATGCTCAATCCACTGAGCCACTCCAGCTGGGCTGTTTTTCTATCTTAATTGTTTAATTGAGCTATAGAACCATCCCTAAATTTTCTAGGGATGACTTTGGCCCAAAAGCAGAATTTTTGAAATGCAATGTTAATTCTGAATGCTATTTTCTTCATTCATTCTATAGGCAGCAGTAATAATAAGCTTGAGATACCAAATGAAATAGAAGTTAACATTGGTCATTGAGTAATGTATACTAGAGATCATTTATATACTAGCTGTCCTTTGATGGTATTAAAGGATCTGAAAATAGGATTTCAGTCATTAAAAACTTATGTGTACCTTTTTAAGACTGTTTATGTCTCCAAACATGGAGCTTTCATTTAAAAAGTAAAAATAACTAATATTAAAAGCTTACTATTTTAGGTATTGTTCTAAACACTTGGTTTCTCAGCTTATTTAATCAATAAAACAACTAATTAGGTGGTATTTAAGAAGTAAACTTTGATAGTTTCCTTCTATAAAAGGCCATATTGTGAAGATAAAGTGAAAGTAGTACAAGAGATAGAATATGCAAAAATATTTATCGTATGGATATAGAACAAAGTTGAATACCTAAAAATATTATTATTATCACTATTAAAGACATTTCAACATGATTTTAAGATTGTGAAGGGAGTAGAGGGAAGCTGGCAATGGTGAAGTGATAGGATGTGATATTTAAAACTATTCAAATTAAGTCAGGTAGAGATCTAGTTTTCTACCATGAGGAAGCCATATTGTATAATATTTTAATATGCTTTCTAAATATACTATGGTATTTATAGCTTCAATAACAAATCTGTGTTCAGAATATGCATAAAACTACATATGTGAGCTTTTATTATTATTAATTAATAAAGAACATAATGCTTAAAAGAAAATAAAAATAAAGGAATTTTTAAATTAACATGGTAATGGTCAGATGGAAACTGATGATAGTTTTATTGTGGAAAATAGAGAGAGAATAAAGACAGAGAAGGAAGGAAGGAAGGAAGGAAAGGAAGGGAAAGGGAAGGAAAGGGAAGGGAAGGGAAGGGATGGGAAGGGAAGGGAAGGGAAGGGAAGGGAAGGGAAGGGAAGGGAAGGGAAGGGAAGGGAAGGGAAGGGAAGGGAAGAGGAGGGGAGGGGAGGGGAAGGGAGGGGAGGGAAGGGGAGGGGAGGGGAGGGGAGGGGAGGGGAGGGGAGGGGAGGGGAGGGGAGGGGAGGGGGAAGGAAGGAAGGAAGGAGGGAAGGAAGGAAGGAAGGAAGGAAGGAAGGAAGGAAGGAAGGAAGGAAGGAAGGAAGGAAAGAAGGAAAGAAAGAAAGAAAGAAAGAAAGAAAGAAAGAAAGAAAGAAAGAAAGAAAGAAAGAAAGAAAGAAAGAAAGAAAGAAGGAAGAAAGAGGAAAAGAGTGTGGGAGGGAAGGACATGAAGCACTAAATTCATTTTGGAATAGGAAGGTATGCTTGTGAATGCTTGTGGCTATAATATGGTCCTGATTGTAAAATTTTATGAATTTTATCCCGGTTTTGCTGCTGACTTACTCTGCCCTTGGCTTTCTCTACCTTGAACCGATCTTGTGATGTCTTTAATGGACTTTGATCTCAATTGAAAAAAGATAATCAAGGAGACATCATTTTCCTTGGTTCTAGTGGACACTTGACAGCAAGAGCTATGAATTTATTATATGAGGTGTTGGAGTATCTTTTTCTGGGGAATCATAACAATTGAATGGTCAAATAATAAGAACATATTGTAAGAAAAATGGAAAGAAACAGTTTTGTGCCTTGGGGAAATAGATTGACAGTAGTGGCAGACCTTTGAGGTGTATTCTATTCTTTGTTTTAGTAGTGCTACAATTTTTAACACACTTTTTTCTTTAAAACAAAAAGGGGTATCACATTTTAAAATAATTGGAAAGAAACAGCATCTGATGCTTTCCTCAGAAACCTATCTGTCCAAATTTATAGCTCACACTGTGATATTTTTTCTTCATGACCAGCCACTTTCCTTAAATTCTTGTAAGCTTTTATGAGTACCACCAATTCAGTTTCCTTGCTGTTCTGACCTAAATTTTCTCTCCTCTGTGCTGTACTAGGTATTACAACCTCAACTTCTACATTATGTGTGTGCATTATCAGATGTATTACATCCCAAATCATGTGTGTGTGTGTGTGTGTGTGTGTGTATAATATATATATATATATATATATATATATAAAATGATGCCAGATATTTATATAATTAAATTAAATGAATTGTACATTTCATCATTAATTCAAAATTAATAATTTAAAAGGAAGATTATATAATGTCATAGAACACATTCAGAGTATTTCTTGAATAAACATGACTCTTTTCCTATAGCTCAAAGTGGTATACCTGTTTTGGGGAAATTAAAACCTTCAAATAATTTGTGAGTATATAAAGGAAGAAACTTCTCAGAATGACCTTCAATTTTTTTTTACAAAAATATCAGTGTTTTCATGAATAGCTTCTCCTAATTGAAATTTCAACATAATCAGATATTAACCATGAAAGCCTTTGAGAAAAATAACAAATGCATTTGGGAATATGTTATAAATAAGGTTGTAAAGATCCTAGTATGAAAGTTGTTAAAGATGCTTAATGTCTGTTAACCTTTTGAATTTACATAATTTAAAAATATTGTGCTGAAGAGTCGTTTGTAAATGAAAAACCTTTTGATTTAAAAATAATTACTTAAAGAGCTTCTAAAATGGACTAATTATATCTTTTTTATGAAGGAATTATAAAGTCTTCTGAGATTTATATAGAAATAATTAGCATTTGAATGCTGTGCCATTGTTGTTACCTATTGAAAGAAAATATATTTTTAAGAAAAAGCTTCTGCACAGCAAAAGAAAATATCAACAAAACAATAAGAAAGCCCACTGCATGGGAGAACATATCTGCCAATGATATTTCAGATAAGGGTTTAATCTCCAAAATTTACAGAGAACTCATACAACCTAACAAAAGGAAGATAAACTATCCAATGAAAAATGGGCAAAGGACCTATATAGACACTTTTTGAAAGAGGACATACAGAAGGCCAAGAGATATATGAAAACATGCTCAAAGTCACTAATCATCTGAGAAATGCAAATCAAAACAACAATGAGATACCATCTCACACCTGTCAGAATGGCTATCATCAACAAATCAACAAATGACAAGTGCTGGCGAGGATGCAGAGAAAAAGGAACCCTCATGCACTGCTGGTGGGAATGCAGACTCGTGCAGCTACTGTGGAGAACAGTATGGAGTTTCCTCAAAAAATTAAAAATGGAACTCACATTTGACCCAGTGATCCCACTTCTAGGAATATATCCCAAGAAACCAGAAACACCAATTAGAAAGGATACATGCACCCCTATGTTCATAGCAGCACAATTCACCATAGCTAAGATTTGGAAACAGCCTAAGTGCCCATCAGCAGATGAGTGGATTAAAAATCTGTGGTACATCTACACAATGGAATACTATGCAGCTATAAAAAAGAAGGAACATTTACCATTTGCAACAGCATGGATGGAACTAGAGAGCATTATGCTAAGCGAAAGATAAATATCACATGATCTCACTCATATGTGAGATATAATGATCAACATAATTTGATGAACAAGAATAGATCCAGAGACAAATGGCAGGGGAGAGGGGGTTGGCTAGAGAGCAACTAAAGGACTTGTATGCATGCATATTAGCATAACCAATGAACACAGACACTGGGGCGGTGGGGGCTTGCCCGGGGTGGGAATAGCTGGTGGAGGGGGGGGGGGTCGAGAGGGGAAAAAGGAGACATATGTAAAACTTTAGATAATAAATAAAAATTTTAAAACAAAACAAAAAATACATTTTGAAATTACTATTTATTAATTTTAAAATATTATTTCCAATCATAAGCATAAATTCACATGTTGATTTAAGTGCAATTTGTAGAAATAATAATGTATTAGAGCAGCAATTTTCAACCGGTGTGCTGCAAGAATTTTTAAAACATAGTTACCTATTTAGTAAGGGACACTGACCTCTTTTTCCTTAGGTTGTCAAATTAAAAAAATGATAACAGCCCTTGCCAGTTTGGCTCAGTGGATAGAGTGTCAGCCTGTGGACCAAAGGGTCCTGGGTTTGATTCTGGTCAAGGGCATGTACCTTAGTTGCAGCCTCCTTCGGGCCTATGCAGGAGGCAACCAATCGATGTGTTTCTCACACATCGATATTTCTCTCTTTCTTTTTCTCTCTCTTCCACTCTCTCTAAAAATCAACAGAAAAATATCCTAGGGTGAGAATTAACAAACAAAAGATAACAGCCAACACAATAGTAGCTGTCTGCTATGAGAGATTCAAAATTATACCTACTTTTCTTGTCAGATGGTCAAAAAATACAATATGGTTTTCATGTGCCACATAATATTAGTAATTAGTTTATGTGTGTCATGAAATAAAGAAGTTTGAAAATCACTGCATTAGAGAATGAAAATGTTGAATATATAGTTGAATTATACCTACAAACACATCAGTCCTGAAATATTTCTTGGGCATTGAGATGATTGCTTTTATGTGTCAATGTGGAGGCTGTTTTAGATGAGATTAACATTTAAATTAGTGAATTTGGGGTAAAGCAGATTGCCCTCTATAAGGTGGGTGAGCTTCATCCAATCAATTGAAGGCCTCAGTGGAACATAAAGATCTTCATTCCACAGCAAAGGAGACCTCTGGCAGGACTGCGTTCAGACTTCATTGGTACCATTAGCTCTCATGGTCGCTAATCTGCCAGCCCACGCAGCAGATTTGGGTCTACAATCAGCTAAACCAGTCATTTCTCTCTTTGTACACATCCTCCAGGACAGGGTGGCCAATTTGGTAACCATATTAAGGTCACTATTACCATCTCCAAGTAATCCTTGTACTCTTTCTTGTGAAGTCTGAATGCAACCGTCCAGTCTTCCTCCATGAAGCCCTCTGTCAATCTGAGTAGGTGGGCAGGATGGAAGGTATATGGCATTCCAGAACCAGTGCCCCATGTCATTATCCTAAATGATTGCAAAATCACTGTCTCTTCAAATATTCTGTCTGTTTCCTACTAATTGTCATAAAGATCCTCATGTTCTTTCTCCCTTCCCAGTTCTTAGAATTGCTGGTCGCGGTGCATGTCCCTTTTAGAATGAGAGAGGAAAGAACAAGCATATTCTGTCACAGCATGAAATACCTGACTTTATTGTTCTATTTCTAGTGAAGAAAACCTCTGGCCACACTTACAAAAAAATAAACATTTTAAAAATCTCAGTAACACAAAGCAATAACAGAAAACATCAGTTGTCAAGGTATAGTTCAGTAGTGTCCAAATGTTAATATGATGAGACTTTTCTTAAAGATGATTGATTAGCATGTGGGCTTCTTTGCCTGGAAAGCTCTCATTGGTACAAACACACCTTTAAAACAGATCTTCTCAAACTTCTTTCACTTGCACATAATGTGTATTTTGTTACCAAGTTTTTGGCTTCAGGTTAAAACCTGCATGATAATATCTTGAAAAAATAATATTTTTAGTTAAATATTGCAATTATTTTCCACAAAGATTCAAAGAAATTGGCAGATTTACTTTATATTTTCACAAGAATATGTTTTTCAAACTTGATTTTGTCATATGCTAAAACAAAAAAAAATGTGCTTTATAGAAATAAAAATATTTGTTCATGAATTTTAGGTATTGCCTAAAAGTTGAGGTCTGGACTGCATTCTAGAAATCAGTGCTTTTGGTCAATTAAATGGCTCTATAGTGAAACTTTTAATTCATTTGTGTTTAAGCAAACCTGTAAAACATAGATATTTTCAATATGGCATTATCTTCATTACAAATACTAAAAAATAATTTTATGTGTAACTCAAAATGCCGTTGATGATAGCTTTGAAATGCATTATATAAGTTTCTGCATGCAGTTACCTCCAGACTTTTTATTTACCTCAATTTACTGTTAAAATCAGTTTGCCTTTCCTAAATATACAATTAGTTATGTAGGCAGGCAGAGGGCCCAGAAATCCATGAACAAGTTTTCCCAGAATTAAAACCAGATTAAAATAGATCATTGCAGCCAAATTCTCTTATGTACAATTAAGATTGGACAAGGTGTCAAGCACACAGTAAAGGAAATCAATATCAGGAGCCATTTCCATTTAAATGAGTTGTTTTCTCTCCTAATGAGAGGAAATAATAATGATATAATGATAATGGTAATAAGCATACTATTAATGGAAACTGCCATTGAATTGAATGATTACTATGGCCCAGGTACTGAGCTACCCACTTTACACATAGCATTTCATTTAATTCTCATAATATTCCTACACATATGTATTATAACCCCCTACTAATAGTGAGAGAAATTATAAGTGTATATTTTACTAGGTAATATATTTAGTCTATGATAAAGGTAAGTTTCATATGTGGGGCTCCATGAGTCCATAGTCCATACATTCAGTGATGGTACAATAACAAATGGTGCTAAAATCCAAGTTTATTTGATAGCCACTTGATGTTTTTCTCTTACAGTTTGCTTGTTCTCTGTGTATGATACCAGAGCATAGTGATACAGTTCTAGTAAGTAAGACCTACGATTTTAAAGTATTTTCCTGACTACCTCAATGAGGTCACATGTGTAAAGATTCCCTATTATTTTATTTTAGCTTCTCAGGAAGACACCAGTTAAAAGATATTTCCTATGTCTACATCCAGTTTAACCCATTTCCCTCATATTCTCCCATGAGCAGAGAAGTTGGATACATAAACAAGTTTCTATAGGTCTGGAATGGCAGATAGAATTATTCCAGTCAAGCATGACCTACTCAGTAGTAAAATAAATCTTAAATACACATTTAATGAATCTGTTGAAATTTCTGAGAGTTTGGTCAATAGCTAGGATATCTGGCAATGTTCCAACCTTGCTTCCATTTATTTTGAAAACTGTGTGTTTTCTTAACATAGGGTAATATATTATTTGTATAATTTCTACAGTATAAATTGATACTCTGGGCATTTGGTGCAGCTGGAGTGATCTTTCTAAATCATAAATGTGATTATATGAATCTCCAACTTAAAATATGTCCATGCCTTGCCCTAGTTGGTTTGGCTCAGTGGAGAGAGCATTGGCTCATGGACTAACGGGTCCCGGGTTCTATTCCAGTCAAAGGCATGTACCTTGGTTGCAGGCTCGCCACCTCTAGTGTGTAGTGGGGAAGTGGTTTGGGAATATCCTTTTAGCTAAACACTCTGGGAACAAAGAAATAATTAGGATTTTATCTTTAAAGAAGAATAGCAAAACAGACATTGAGTTGGCCTCTAGCAGTACCTGATAAATAGATAAAAAGAAACTGTGCTGGTCATTACCAATGATTGCAACTGCTTCTACTTAGCGTACTTTACAAAATATAGTCTATTTCAACTATTCTATCTCTTGTCCTGACATACCTCTAAATTTACTCTGTACTCCATTTTAACTGAACAACTAATTTTGTGTACTTTCTGTCTGTGTATTTTCCCTTCCTCTTTGCAGTTGCTATCATTTTGACTCACAATACCCTGTCTTCTTGCTATATCTGCTGAGTTTCTACTTAAAAGTAGAAACTCAGAAGACAAGGCATTCAACCACCTTCTACTCTATCAAGCATTTTCATATTCTCTCTCTTAAATGCCCAATAAAATGTCATTCATCTGCGTCCCATCATACTGTGAACATTCATATATGCTTGCATTATTATGAAGAAATGAGTAATAGATATACGAATTCAGATTTTATTCCATTATGGTAACATAAAAGAATTGAAAAACTTGCTTTCAAATGTTTAAGTGATATGTGACATATATTGTTAAATGTTTGAAAGCAAGTTGTGTCAATTTTCCTTATGGCCCCAAGGATATATATAAAATGCTGTGCTGGAAGTTTAATCTTAATGAAAATAAAATGTATTGCTTGGCTAAGTTATTAAACCTCTGCCTCTGTAGAGGAGATAATAGTGGGAGGTAGCTAAATTATTAAACTTCAGCTACTAAGAAGAGATAATAGTAGAGATGTAAACAAGTAATCTTCTAGGTATTTTCATATGCTGTCATTATGACATGAATTAGTGTGTGAGAGAAAGGAAATATCAATACTTACCAGCTAAAGAAGTTATAAAAATTTTTAAATGAAATAAACAAGTTATCAAAAATTTAAGATTTACACAGAGATCAGACTTTTTTCTATACTTTGCCAAACTAGTAAATATGAGGATAAAATCAGCCAATAGTGATCATTTATGGACTCAGAAATATTATATGCAGAAGGTCTGTTATAAAAAAATATTTCTTAAGAGCATGTTGCTAAAAATTAAAAACACTATTTGCACCCTCCTACAATTTGTCCCTTTTTATCACATATTTTATTTTGGAATGTTATAAACCCTGTCAGACATACTTATTTTTTGTTGTTTTAAAGAATCAGTGTTTTTCATCTTTATTATTGAAAGTATTACAGATGTCCCCTGTTTTTCCCCATTGACCCCCTCCACCCCAGGCCTTCACCACACTATTGTCTGTGCCCATGGATGATGAATAAATGTGTATAAATTCTCTAGTTAATCTCTCTTGCCACCCCCACCCCCACCCCTGCCTTCCCTCTGAGATCCTTAGTCTCTTCCATGCTTCTATATCTCTGGATCTATTTTGTTCATCTGTTTATTTTGTTCATTAGATTCCACATATAAGTGAGATCATGTGATACATGTCTCTCTGACTGGCTTATTTTGCTTAGCATAATACTCTCCAGGTCCCTCCATACTGTCTCAAAGGTCACTTTTATCAACTTACTTTGCTCGTCTCAATAGTAGGGGAGGGAATATGGTGATTTTAAGTATAAGTCATACCATGACAAGAAAACATAGTTTTATCTCCTTTTTCTAAAATTTATATGCTTAATCATTTCCTATGTTCCTATAGTTCCTGAAAACTCAAGAAAATGTTGTGAGTTGGGCTCCCATTGACTTCTTTATTTTTAAATAATTTATTTTAAATTAGAGGGCTAGTGCATGAAATTCCTGCTCGGGCAAGGTCACTAGGCCTGGCCGGTGATCAGAGCCAATCAGGGCCTTCCTTCCTCTGGCTGCCGGCTGCCAGCTGCTGACCAGGGCCTTCCTTCGTTTTGCGCCACCTCCTGGTGGTCAGTGCACATCATAGTGAGCAGTTGAACTCTCAGTCTGTCAAACTCCTGAAGGGACAATTTGCATATTAGCCTTTTATTATATAAGATGGAATTTTATCATGCAGGGTAATGTTTGCTTGAGGATTTTGGTGAATGGTTGAAAAAATGTTACCTTCTATTCCTGTTACATCCATGGTTTTCACTGGGAATGAATTTTGATATTACCAAATGACTTATTAGAACCTATCAATAGAATTTTTTACTGTTTTCTCCTAGAATGTGTGAATTTAAAAACATATATATGTGACAAAATTTTTTATATTAAATAATATTTTGAATAATGGAATAAACTCTGCTTACTAATTATGCATTATATTTCCATGCCAGTGCTTGCTTCTATTTGTTAATATTTAATTTATTATATTTGTTTTTTAATTCATAGATGATTTCTCTCTCTCCTGTTTCCACATCTCTTTCTCTAATTTTTTTTTTTTTTTTTTTGAGACTGGATATTTAACCAAGCTGATTTCATGAAAAACTTGAGAATCCTTTGACTTTTTTTATATCTTGGAAAAAAATTAATTAAAATTGGAGTCATATTATCTGATGATTAGCTAAAATTTAGTTAATCCAGACCTTTTTTTTCAATAATGTAGATTTTAAGTACATTTTCTGTTCCTTCTGTGAGAATTTATATTTTCAAGTTGTCTACTTCTTGGATTAATTTTAGTAGTTGATATTTCTTAGAAATCATTTATTTTCTTGAAGTTTTTCAAATGTGTTCTATAAAGCTTAATATGGGATGTTGTTTAAAACTTAGATTTCTCCTACATATTTTATTAATTCTCCTCTTTTATTCCCATTTATATGTTTACTTTCTCCCCTTTTAATTAATTTTATTAGACTTAAAAATATGTTACTGAAGTTATGTAGTTTGACTACTATTCTTTTCCTTTTTATTTTTATTCTTAAAATATGGTTTTTTTATTGAGTTTTAGAGAGAGGTAGGGAGAGGTATAGAGGGATGAAAACATCAATGGGAGAGGCTAGTTAATTGATCGGCTGCCTACTGTATGCCCCCTACTGGGGATCGAGCCTGCAACCTGGGCATGTGCCAAGACTGAGAATGTAACAAACAGCCTCCTGGTTCATGGGTCCATGCTCAGCCATTGAGCACCACTGGCCAGGCTCTTTTCCTTTTTATTAACTTTTATTCTATCATTATTAAATTCACCCCTTTATTGCATTTTGTTGTTCAATTTTGTTGCTCATTGTAAAATTTTATAAAAATTAAACCTCTTGCCAAAACCGGTTTGGCTCAGCGGATAGAGCGTCGGCCTGCGGACTGAAAGGTCCCAGGTTCGATTCCGGTCAAGGGCATGTAACTTGGTTGCGGGCACATCCCCAGTAGGGGGTGTGCAAGAGGCAGCTGATCAATGTTTCTCTCTCATCTATGTTTCTAACTCTCGATCCCTCTTCCTTCCTCTCTGTAAAAAATCAATAAAAAATATATATATATAAAAAAATTAAACCTCTTAAATGTGGGCATTCTTTTTATTTATAGTGATGGTATGTCAGTACATAAGTTTCATCCCATAATCCCATAGGTTTTGATATGAAGTGTTTTCATATATTTTGCTCTCTGTATGGTTTTTTTTTATTGTCTTAAGTTTTACATAAGTCTCCTTTTTCCCCAATTGACCCCTCCAAAGCATTCCCACCCCAGGCAAGCCCCCACCACCCTAGTGTCTGTGTCCATTGGTTATGCTAATATGCATGCATACAAGTCCTTTGGTTGCTCTCTAAACCACCCCCCTCCCCCCCCCCACACACACACACACACCTTCCCTGCCATTTGTCTCTGGATCTATTTTTGTTCATGAAATTATGTTGACCATTATATCCCACATATGAGTGAGATCATGTGATATTTATCTTTCCCTGACTGGCTTATTTCGCTTAGCATAATGCTCACCATCTCCATCCATGCTGTTGTAAATGGTAAAAGTTCCTTCTTTTTTATAGTGGCGTAGTATTCCATTGTGTAGCTGTACCAGTTTTTTAATCCACTCTGTGCCCCGCCAGCATGGCCAAGGGTGACCCTGAGTGGGGGCGGTGAAGGCGTTAGAAAAGACAGCCAAGAGAAGAAAGCTGGGGCTGGGTGGGATGCTGCCCTCTCTGATGGAGAGAGACAGTGCCATGGCCTGTAAGCGTCTCTTTATTTCATAGCCAGATTCCATGAGGCAAAGTAAGGGTGTGGTCAAGGTGTTTACAACATTCTCGTGGGTTTCGAATCTACTCAATTACATGCATCTGAACTCTATCAAGCCCACATCACTCAGCCACCGAGGGCCATGTGTTCAGACCATAGGTTCAAGCTTACAATTATAGCTGTTGGATATAATTGTGCTGGGAAGGCTCTGCCCTCCAAGCTGGGACTTGCGCGTGGCCATGAGAGGACTGTGCCCTCTCATTAGTCCGAGGCTTGAACCTGTCCAAACACTATAGCTGCTCTCCACACCACTCACCTGCTGATGTGCACTTAGGTTGTTTCCAAATCTTAGCTATTGTAAATTGTGCTGCTATGAACATAGGGGAAACTACAGGACATTGAAAAAAAAAAATAGAGGAACACATAAACAAATGGAATAGCATACCATGTTTATGGATTGGTAGAATCAACATCATTAAAATGTCCATATTACCCAAACCAATCTATAGATTCAATGCAATCCCCATTAAAATACCAATGGCATATTTCAAAGATCTAGAACAAACTCTCCAAAAATTCATCTGGAATAAAAAAAGACCCAAATAGCCACAGCAATCCTGAGAAAGAAGAACAAAGTTGGAGGGATCACAATGCCAGCTATCAAGCTATATTACCAAGCCAGGGTTCTCAGAACTGCCTGGTACTGGCACAAGAATAGACATATAGACCAATGGAAAAGAACAGAGAACCCAGAAATCAACCCAAGCCATTATGCTCAATTAATATTTGACAAAGTAGGCAAGAGTATACAATGGAGTCAACACAGTCTCTTCAATAAATGGTGTTGGGAAATTTGGTCAGATACATGCAAAAAAAAAAAAAATGAACAAATGGGACTACATCAAAATAAAAGCTTCTGCACAGCAAAATAAACCATCAACAAAACAACAAGAAAGCCCACTGCATGGGAGAACATATTTGCCAATACTATCAACGATAAGGGTTTAATCTCCAACATTTAGAGGGAACTCATACAACCTAACAAAAGGAAGATAAATGATCCAATCAAAAAATGGGCAAAGGACCTAAGTAGACACTTTTCAAAAGAAGACATACAGAAGGCCAAGCAACATATGAAAACATGCTCAAAGTCACTAACCATCAGAGAGATGCAATCAAAACAACAATGAGGTACCATCTCACACCTGTCAGAATGGCTATCATCAACAAATCAACAAATGACAAGTGCTGGTGAGGTTGCAGAGAAAAAGGAACCCTCTTGCACTGCTGGTGGGAGTGCAGACTGGTGCATCCACTGAGGAAGACAGTATGGAGTTTCCTCAAAAAGTTAAAAATGGAACTCCCATTTGACCCAGTAATCCCACTGCTAGGACTATATCCCAAGAAACCAGAAAAAACAATTAGAAAGGATACATGCACCCCTATGTTCCCTGTATGGTTTTTAATTTCCCATTGCATTTTCTTGTAGTTCTGGGTCATTATAGAACTGTTTCTAAATTCAAAAGTAGTTATGGTTTTTCAGTCATCAAATTACTAGTTTTGGGGTAATGACAAATATGGAACCTAAAAATGTTAACTTTTAAGGAATTTATAAAGATTAATTTTATGAATTTATTTATGAAATTCAGTACAAGATATTTTAAAGATTTTCCATAGACTTTCTAAACTACATACATTCTGCATGAGATATCCATAATTCAACGTATTTTTACTAAATTGATTTATTAGTCACATTTTTGTCCTTTTTTAATTTTTATTGTCTTTTACATCACTGAAACTTCAAAAAAATTATCAAAGTCATTCTTCATATCAGATAGTCATTCCACTATCTTTTATTAACAGTTGCTCCTTACTATCTCTATCTTTTTTTTTTTCTTCTTCTGACTAGCATAACCATGCATTCCCATTTGCCAAGCACAGCCCTAGTTTATGGCAGTGATTCCAATAAATTTATTAATATCCCTCCCCTTTCACTCACAAAGTATCCAGTTTTGTTAATAAATTATAGGGTCAGCCTACTTATAAATCTTACTATTCACATGTTAAACTCCTGGAATTATTCTCTAAAATCCTAGCCTCCCCTCCTAATATTCATATGTAGGTGATTAAACTACTGGCTCTGAAATGTCACCACTCCCTGTCCATACACCCTTTTCCATGTGGTTGCAGTTACCCCCGCAGAGGAGGAGTAACATTCCCATCTCTTAACCTGGGGCTCAGCCATTTGATTTCTTTTAGCCAAGGGAATGTTTGCAGATGTGATTAAAGCAAAACATGAATTGTGCATGTACAGTGAGTCTTGGCCTCTTCAATCATCCTGAGGACATATTCCAGCTAGCACAGTGGTCAAAAAGAAAATGAACCACATCTGGGTATTTTTTTGAGGCTGTGACCTTTAGGGATTTTAGGAGAGGTTACCATGGCTAAGTTAAGCAAGGGAAATGCGTAGCAAAGCGAGATAGGTGAGTGATGCAGGTACTATCACACTAAGCAGGGCTGTGTTAGCCACGCTCAGATTTTGGTTACATTATTAAAGTGAAATTAGGAGTTTCTGTAATTTGAAACCAAGCTCAGATGGGCCCTGCCCACATCAGTCAGTGACTCCCAGGAAACTGATAATAATGTTTGAGCAATAATAAATACTGGCTGCGAGTACCCCACGTTGGGCTGCCAGTTGCGAGTGTACCCACCACGTCCCGTGTGGGGTTCAGGGTTCAGATTCAGGGTTCGGGCTCTGGAGGAGGCCACACACAAATGAAAGAGACAAGAAAATACTAATTTGGGAATTGGGGGCCAGGCGGAAGCCCAAGAGAGGACTACCTTTGCTCTGGCCTTGTGATCCCTTTTATTCAGGTTTGGGATCCACCTATAGCCCATAGGCAGGCAATTTCTAGTAACAGCTCCATGATAGCCTATCAGCAAGGATTTACATAAGACTAAAAGGTGGAAGTTGCTTCAGCTCCCTTTGTCTCCACCAGACAGTGGGTGTATGGCTCTGACCCTTGCCAGAGTCTCAAGGTTGACCAGCCTTCCAGGTTCCTTGTCCACACCTCTTTCTGCTAGTGAAGGCAATGGGCAGCTTCCAACAATAGGCAAAACTAACAGATTCATTATCTTTATATTTTTACTATGTACTCTAAGACATGTCTTCTATTTGATATTTTAGATCATTACCTTCTTTCTCAACAGTAACATCGCTTATTTCACCCTCTTTTTATTAGTTTTTTAATTGGGAAACAATGTTTCTTTAGCACAAGAAAGAGTTGTCCTACCAAGAAACTTTTTTTCTGTCTATCATCTCTATTTCACAAGCATGTTATCTTGACCCCTTTTCAGTAGTATGCTATTTTTACATCAGCTCCTTTGGATTTATGTCTTACATTCTCAAGGTGGTCTAAAGCTCCTCAAATTGAACTCACAAACTTTCCCCCCAAATTTTTCTTTTCGAGGGTTTATCTCTGGAAATGCATTACCACATACTGAAATTCAGTTAATAAAATCCTAGGACTCAACCCTGACAACTTCTACCACTTGGTTAATGACTTACTAGTTCCTATCAACTTTCCTAAGGATCCTTCACCAACACTATCCCACTGCCACTAGCATTTCTCACTTGAATGATCACAGTAGCCTCTTATTTGGTTTCTATTTAACTCCTCACTAAGCATGCTACTCTCAAAGGATGTTTAAAATCACAAAACAAACCAGGCCATCCCTCCCATTTTAAACCCTTACAATAACTCCTAATTTCACTTTAATAATCTAACCAAAATCTGAGCACAGCTAACACAGCCCTGCTTAGTGTGACACCACCTGTATCACTCATATATCTCGCTTTGCTACACATTCCCCTTGCTTAATTTAGCCATGGTAACCTCTCTTAAGATCCTTAAAGATCACAGCCTCAAAAAATACCCTTATACCTAAATTTATTTTTGTTTTTATCTCTCAATCCGAGACCCCTCAGGGGATGTTGGAAAGCCAGTTTCGGCCCGATCCCCACAGGCCAGGCCGAGGGACCCCACCGGTGCATGAATCCATGCACCAGGCCTCTAGTAGGCATATAAGATCTTTGGTTAATCTTTTCCCACCCTCCCCTCTCCCCGCTTCTCTCTGAGATTCGTCAGTCTGTTCCATGTTTCCATGCCTGTGCATTGAGTGTCTGACCCATGGTGGTCAGTGCACATCATAGCTACCGATCCAATGGTCAAACAGTCACTTAGGCTTTTATATATATAGATAATTATTTAATGTGCATCTCCATAGGTAGTTGTTAAGTTCCATGAAGCAGCAGGTCACATATATTCTATTAATTCTTTGTTCCAATACCTAATCCAAAGAAATAGAACAGAGTATTTAATTATTCTTTCCATTCCTCTGTCAGTTCCTCATCCCAGACCCACTTGCTCACTTTGTCTCAGCTGTTCAATATATGAATGTAAAGTATGATTTTACTTATTTTATATGTTGTACACATAATAATACCTCATGCTTAACCTGTTAAATGGTTGTCAACTTCTTGAAGTTAAAACAACTTTTCAACCTGGTGTGCTTATCTTAAAAACATGATAGCAGAAAATTAATTTTGCATATTTTGTGCATGTATTTTAATTTGTTTAATTTTCCATGTGTGTCAGGATTATTTTAAAATAAGAAAGGATGAATATTTTCTCCAGAAACACCCTAGTGAATTTTTTTATTTCTGAAATATGGATAGTGACTAATTCAGGGCAGACTGAGAAGATTAAATGGAAAGAACATGAAAATATTTTATGAAATGTATAGTATCATTATGTTTAACTTATTATAATACTAATAATAGTCTTGTATAAGCTTAGTTTAAAATCATGTCACTGTAATATTAGTCACCTTATTTCAACTAAATGTAAGAAAAAAATAACTGCGGCTTGTTTTTCTAAAAATTGTTATTGTCTCACACATATTATTACTAAGAGAATGCAGGTTATGTTCAACACCAGTGGTGTCAGTCAGTGGAATTTACTTAGAATTATTTTCTGACTAGTGGACCGGCGCACAAAATTCGTGCACGGGGCGGGGGGGGGGGGGGGTTCCCTCAGCCCAGCCTACACCCTCTCCAATAGGGGACCCCTTGGGGGATGTCCAACCTCCAGTTTAGTCGGACATCCCCTCGCAATCTGGGACTGCTGGTTCCTAACCGCTCACCTGCTTGCCTGCCTGATCACCCCTAACTGCCTCTGTGTGCCTGCCAGATGGCCCCAACTCCTTTCCCCTGCCAGCCTGATCTTGCCCCTAACCTCTCTGTCTGCCTGCCTGATCGCCCCTAACTGCCTCTGCCTGCCTACCTGATCACTCCTAACTGCCTCTGCCTGCCTGCCTGATGGCCCCCAACTCCATTCCCCTGCCAGCCTGATCTCGCCCCCAACTGCCTCTGCCTGCCTGATCACCCCTAACTGCCCTCCCTTGCCGGCCTGATCTCACCCTCAACTGCCCTCCTCTGCTGGCCTGATCTCGCCCTCAATGGCCCTCCCCTGCCAGCCTGATCTTGCCCCCAACTGCCCTCTCCTGCTGGCCTGATAACCCCTAACAGCCTCTGCCTCAGCCCCCACCACCATGGCTTTGTCCGGAAGGAAGTTGGACGTCTGGAAGATGGCCGGTCGACCCAGTCTAATTAACATATTATCTTTTTAGTAGTATAGTTAAGTCAGAATCTAATTGGCTGACAGACACTCAAACTAGGGATTCTAGCTGACTGCAGCTAAAATTTACTGTGACTGTAAATCTATGGGAGAGAAAAATGCTGCTGCATATTTGACCTGTTAAAATTACAGCTCCATTGCTTTAGTGTCCATTTAACAAACCGTTGTTTAATTACCATTTTTATGAAAAGACTAGAGGCCCCAGTGCATGAAATTAGTGCATGGGGGGAGGGTCCCTCAGCTCAGCCTGCACCCTCTAGCAATCTGGGACCCCTCAGGAGATGTCTGCCTGCCTGATCGTCCCTAAACACTTGCCTGCCTGCCTGTCTGATGGCCCCTAACCACTCGCCTGCCTGCCTGATTGCCCTTAACCACTCTGCTTCTGACCCCGCCCCCGTGGCTTCGTCCAGAAGGATGTCCGGAATGACATCCAGAAGGTCGTTTGGCTGTCTAGTCTAATTAGCATATTACGCTTTTATTATTATAGATTCTCCCACTCTGGAACCTAAATAGAAACGGTGACATCCCAGAGCCAGACCTGCCACTTTATTTTGAAACAACGCTTCATAGTTTCCCTGGGGTTGATTTTAATGGTCAGATCCCCCTGCTCTGTAATTACCAGGTAGGCTCCAAGATACACAGTGCTTAAAGTTTGGAACCAAATGAGGCGCTGGACAGCACACATCATTTCAAAAATAATAAGCATAATAAGATGGATGCCCATTTTCTCTAGCAATTAACTGGTCTTTCAATTGCCATATGTTATATTCCCTTGGAAACTTACTGTTTCAGTGAATTGTGAAATGTGTTTTAATATAGCCACATAATACCTATCTACATATCTAACATTTACTAGTTGATATTTATGACTTCTTTATTATTTCCATTTGAGAAAATAGAACAGTTATGAATTAGTTATCTCTTGTTTAAAAATACTCTCTGAAACAGTGTTGAAAGTCCTATGTATTAAACTATTATTATTCAAATTATTTATTAAGAGAAAACTAAAATATTCAAGGCATTTTCATAGTATGAGTTCCAAATTCAACTTTAATATATTCATTTATAAATTATGAAGTGTCTGAGCAAGCTGGAAAATAATCAAGACTGTCTTTGAGCTCTCCAACTTCACCAAGTACAATATCAACTTGAAATATACCATTCCTGCACTTTTTCTAAGTGAAAATAAATTATTTTGCTTTCACTTATAATCATGCATACATAATTTCAATCTGCTTATCGTTTTTACTTAGCACTTTGCACAAGAAAATTAAACACATTGCTTAACTTCAAGAAACATGTCAGCACCACCAGCCATGTGCTCTCAGGACTACACTGCTATGCTAAGTTGATTTTTCCTACCATGGCAATTTAGAATATAAACAACAGTACTGTATTTCTAATCTAAAAGCAACATTGAACTACAATAAGACTTGTTCAGCTGCATGTCAAGACAACTTGATTTGTTTATTTTATAAAAGAAAAATACAAAGTGTATCAACCTAAATAAAGCTAATATAATTGTTATTATGAAAATGCAGGAAAAAATACAAATATTTCCACCAGAAGCTTCAATGTTAAGATAGCACCAAAAACCAAAAATGTATTTAAAATTAGATGCTGCTATATAATTCATTTGGTGGTAAATAGAAATAAAAGACTTTATGTAAAATGAAATCTTAAAGATGTTCAATATTAAAGTGGATAGAAAAGTGGAACACATTTTCTTAGGCACCTTGAAGGATTTCTGTCATTTTGGATTCTATATCCAGAAGCGTCATATCATCAACCTGCAAGATAATGGACAGTTGATATATGATTTAGTTTATAATTTAGGATTGCATTGTGAAAACTGCATTTAATTTTAGGCACCCCATTTCTAACAAAATATAAAAAGCAGGACAAATTTCTGAAAAAAACACATATTAATTTTCAAGGATTTGAAGAGGATATTTTTAATAACATAATGTACATAGTAGCCTTTTTCTTACAACTTCAGAAAGTTATTTAATGTGTGCTCATCATGGATTCTACATAGGCAGACAATATTTTGGTTAAATATATTTTGAAAAAGTTTTTTTTTTTAAATAAGATCACAGCATTCGTATTTAAACATGAGGCTTTGGACCCAAAATTGTCATCTTAAACAAGTCACTGGAACTTATTAGTGTCAGAGCCAATATTAAAACCTACCTTCATGATAATAAAAGCCTTTTAACAATTTGCCACGTTTCATGTATCTCTATCTGGTGTCATTTTACTGAATGGTAAATACCACATTATTAACTTTTTCCAAATACATTTGGGGATTCTTATTATTAAAGCACAAGGACTTTGGTATAAGACTACCAAAAGTCCTTGTTCTATAGCCTAGATGTTTGAACTTGGCCTAATTACTTAAGCTTTCACTTCCTTCTTCCATACAATGGAATTATTAATAGTAGCAATTTTCTAGGGTTTCCTTGCATATCATAAGAGAAAATTGAAATAACATGCCTAACCCAGTACCTGGCACATGGTACAGGTTTCATCACTGTTGAATATAATCATGAATTATGGAGGAGAAACGTAAGTAGGTAGGTGGGCAGTACTCTTTATACCTTCCAGAAATTCTCCTCAACTGAATAAATACATAGAAAATTACAAGTTCAAAAATATGTATAAAATATTATTTTAAAAACCACATTGTCTTCAAATGAGTAATAAGAAGATGAGCAATTGATTTCTCAAGAGAAATCATGTAAGTTAGATGGCATTGGGGGTGACATTTTTTAATGCTTAAGAAAAATAACTTCCAGTCTAGAATTCTACATCCAACAAAAATACTCTTAAAAAATAAGGCTAAATGAATACATTTCCAGACAATAAAAGCTAATACAGTAATTATTTCTAAACAAACAAAAATTGGGGGGTTGAAGGGTATTCTTCATGTAAAAGAAATGTGGTCATAGAAGGATATAAGGTAATACACTAAGCACTGTAGTACAATGGAATACTAAATTATTTGGGTTAAATGAATATTGACTATTTAAATTTATAATAATAGTTTTGTATGACTTCAAAAAATTTAAAATTTGGATACATTTTAATAATAATAAAATAGTAAAAGAGGAATAAATGGAGACATTAATGTTGTCAGAAAAGAAGTAATTATTTGAGGAAACATTTTGTAATAGCACAGTAATTATTAAAATAATAATAAAAGAATGGCATAACTATAAAACTAATAGAGAGGTAAAGAAAAAGGGAATTTTAAAAAAAGAAAAAAAGTAGAAAGCAATTAGAGGAGAGATTTACAATCAACTAGAACAATAATTAAATACTAAGTGTTATTGTACATGACAGAATGAGTAAAAAGCAAAAAATTGTCAGACTGTATATGAGCAAAAATCACATATATGTTCCTTGCAATTCATATAACTGAAATATGAGGACACGGAACATTTGAAAATACATGTATGTAATAATATATAACATGCACATGTAATCCAAAGTAAGCTCATGTGGTTATATTTATATTAGAAAACTAGAGTTAAGGGCAAGATTTATTTCTATCCATATAAATAAACTAGTGGCCTGGTGCATGAAATTCATGCACATTAAAAGGGGATTAATTAGAGGAAATAATTTAATATTGCTATTTGCCCTTTCTCCATAATAGAAGTGTCAGAGATGAAAAAAAAATAGTAAAATGTATATGAAAACCTTCCTCCTGTTAGAGTCTGGGGCACACCACGGGACCCAGAGTCAAGTCCTCGCCCACCCACATGCGTCTCAAAATCACGTGAGACCCAGACCCAGCCGCCCCCCCCCTCATTGGGATAGATCCAGACCTGGCTAGTCCCACCCTTGTCAAGCCCCACCAGGCAGGGAACGTAGCCTCAGGTCCCCTGGCCCGGCACCAGGACGTGGGTCGTGGCCTGAGGTCCCCCAGCCCAGACCAGGGTGTGGAGGGGCATGCCTTGAGGTCCCCCATCAAGCCCCGCCAGGTGTGGGACATGGCCTGAGATCCCCTGTCAAGTCCCACTGGGGGGCGCAGCCTCAGGTCCTCCGGCCCGGCACCAGGAGGGGGGAACAGCCACAGGTCCCCTGTCAAGCCCCACTGGCAGGGGGTGCAGCCTCAGGATCCCCCCTGGACAGGGGATATGACCTGAGTTCCCCCGACCCAGCACTGGGGGTACACCTTGAGGTCCCCTGTAAAGCCCTGCCAGGCAGGGGGACGCAGCCTCAGGTCCCCTGGCTCAGTGCTGGGGCAGGGGGTGCGGCCTGAGGTCCCCTGGCCTGGTGCCGGGGTGGGGGCGCAGCCTAAAGTCCTCTGTCAAGCCCCACCTAGTGGGGGGTGTGGCCTGAGGTCCCCTGTCAAGCCCTGCCAGGTGAGGGGGCATGGCCTGAGGTCCCCCGGCCTGGTGCTGGGGTAGGGGGAGCAGCCTGAGGTCCCCTAGCCCAGCACCAGGACGGGAAGTACACCTTGAGGTCCCCCATCAAGCCCTGCTGGTTGGGGGGCGCAGCCTGAGGTCCCCTGTCAAGCCCTGCTGGGTGGTGGGGGGTGTGGCCTGAAGTTCCCTTCAAGCCCCATGGGGGTGGGGGAGGGCTTAGCCTCAGGTCCCTGCTGATTGCTTGTTAAGGCTCCTTATGGGAACTTGGTCTCAGCTGTGGGTGCAACCATCTTTGTGATGGAGTGATGGTTAATTAGCATATTCCCTCTTTATTAGATAGGATATTGCTTACTGACATGAGTTTCTTCAATAGTCAAAATTTGCTTGTATAAAAAGTTAATTAGAAAAAACAACATGATTTATTAAGAAAAAAATTATAGATTACTAACATGAATGATAAACAGCACTTCAGATCCTGTAGATATCATAAAAACATCAAACTAATAATTATCAACATTAAAATTAATTTGAAATTTAAATAAAATGAATAAAGGTTTTGAAAAGTACAATCTTGTAAAACTGATACATGAATAAATAGAAAACCTGGATTCTCCTTTATCTATTCAATATATTAAATCTGTAACTAAAAATTGAGTGAGAAAGAAAGTTCTTGGCTCAAGTAACTACTCCTATTAAATACTGCTAATGTTGCAGAATAATTTGCAGCAATCTTAAATATTTCCAGATGGGGAAATCCACAATAATTTTATCAAATCAGCATTTAATAAAAAATCTGAGAAAAATTGAGGATGTCAATTTGAAAAAAATAATGCTTAAATCATCCATATGACCTACACCATCCTTATGAAATATGGCTATAAATATAAAAGATATAACAATGAAACAGAAGAGTATCTTTCTGACTGTGGCATAAGTAGATATCTTAACCAAGGTTTCAGTGTGTTAAAATAAACCATTGAGTGGAAAAGCAGTCCAAAGATATTGTAATACCAACCAGCAAGGACAGACTCAGAGCCAGAACATACAAAGAATTCACATATCTAAAAGAAAAGACAGACTTCAGTAAAATAATAATAATGTTTTTTTAAAGTAGAGGAAACCCTTCAATAGGTAACCCTTTAATCAACAAGCATATGAAATGGTGTACAACCTTATTAGTGATGCAAAAAAAACAAAACCACTTTTATTCAAATACACACTCACCAAAATGGCTAAAATTAAAGTGACTGGCATCACCTACAAATGCTGAGTATGCAAGCAACAAGAATGCCCATACATTTCTGTGGGAGTGCCAACTGGTCTACCCATTTCAGAAAAGTGGCAGCATCTACTGAAACTCAATGCAAGCATTCCCTGTGAATCAGAAATTTTCATAATTGCATTACAGGACATCCAATGGTGTATATAGCAGCATTATTTCTATTAGCTACACACTAAAAACAACCAACATGCCTGGCAACAGCAGAATAAATTGATCTTAATAAATCATAAAATATAATTTTATTCATCAAAGAAACAATTATATTGCAACCACAAAAAACACATTTGCATCACAATGTTGAGAGAGAGAAAACACAAATATAAATAGGATAGTTCCATTGTGTGGATGTGTTTAAGTTGTAAAATAGGCACAATCTTTCAACAGAATTCAGGTAGTACTGTAATTATTTAGGAAATAATATCTGAGGGGGTGGGCCTCTGGGGCTGGCATTGTTCTAATTAAGTGTTCACATTAAGTGAAATTATGGAGCTTTAGATTTTATAGCGTATTCATTTTTTATATGTAAGATATTTTAACAGAAAAGTGTAAAATGTGTGAATAAAATCTCATGGTTTTCTCTGGATTCTTGGTTCCTAAAAAGTTTCTCATTTTCAAGTTCTTTTTTGGCCTTTTGCTATCTCACTTCTCATGCATCAGTTTGTAGTTTTGAGTCTTTCTTTACCGACTTTTCAGCATGCACTTAAAATATCTGTTCAAAGACTACGGCCAAAGAATTTCTGCTCATGCTAGTCTACTGAAAACATGACTCTTTTTATTTGCTCCAAAGAGCATATCTCCCATCTCATCTGCTCAAAAGCTTTTTAAAAATGCCTTTCCAAGAAACTCATGACTAACATCATTATTTTGATGTAAAAACAGCTAACATCTGCGGCTTAGGGAAAAATAATAAACCATGCTTCTGAAAGGACTTCTCCCATGTACTGTACAAGTTCTGTATTATCAATGCCTGTACTTAGAAAACATATGTTCTGATTATTATTCCCAGCTTACACCAAAAAGAGAAAGTAGAAAGCATTAACCCTGTGTGTTCATAGTATAGTTCTCCTTTGTCAGTGATGACAGCTGACCTGCAAGTACATGGGAGAAGTGCTTTCAGAAGCATGTATAATCTACATTTTCCAAAATCTGTCAGGAGAAGACACAATATAAGTAATGTCACAGTCAGGATATTCTGAATTGTGATGTAAAAACAAACAGCCCTTTATCTCTCTGCTTCAAACACCAAAAATGTATTTCTTGCTTAGGCTTCATGGCCATCTCAGATCAGCAGAGGGTCCCAATCCACATTGTCCTCACTCAGAATCTAAGCTAATGGAATCCTTAAAATCCAGAGCTGTTTATGGCAGAGACGGAAAAGAAACAGAAACTTGTGCACTGAACCTTGCAGACATCTGCTCACATTGTCATGAACAGAGAAAGTCACATGGTCACGCCAGCATTCAAGTGAATGGAAGTGCAATTTACTTTGTTCCAGAATGAAAATGACTGGAATGGTTATAAAATCTATAAAAACGACTGCCTCTGTTCTGGTCACCAAATATTCTGTGTGCTCGCCCTCCTGAACACAGAGTTTGCTTCCCTCCGCTGCCAATCTCATTTAATCATGGCATCAAACTAAAAGTGCCAGTTTTCTCAGTGAAAAGATCTTCCTCTTTAAATGATAGAGAAAAGATTTCAGATACACCCGGGCTGTGGCTCTGCTTGTCTTGGAGATCTTTGAATGAAGACCTGTTATCTACCCCTGCAAACACAATCCAATAAACATTGCCTGGAAAATGACAATAAACACTCCTTTTTGGAAAACATAAGAATGCGACACAAATCAGAAACCAATTATTCTTTTCTCCTATCTTCCTTTGCTGCAATTGGAATGGACATCGGGGAATAGCTCTCCTTGGAGGCTGCAGATAGTTCACAGATTACTCTCTGTCCATAGGCGGTTGGGGCCAATCATCATTTCAAGTTGCAAACAGCAACAGTCTCTTACGGGCCAAACTGGATTTTTTTTTTTTTAACAGTACATTCTTTTTAAAAACATAGTTGGATTCTTATCAATTTGATTCCAGTCAGCTTCATTTTTACATGTCAGCATCCACAAGTACATTTACTCTCAAGACATACATTTCATATATGCCTTATTTCTCACTCTTGCTCTCTCTCTCAATACCTTGACTTATCAAATACCTAGAGTTGATCAAGCTTGACAGGTGCACACTCTTAGTCTCTGTTCCCTGAGGCCTTTTGACCATTTGAAAATATTTACTAATGTCATATCTTAATTTGGATTTGTGTTTTCCTCATGCACCTTAATCCAGATGGTTTTAAGTATGACTGCCGTGGTCATTTCCTTAATTTTCCTTAATTTGATTTTTGCTCTCAGGCAATTGAATTGGTTAAAATGGTTCGCATTTATTTTTAACCCTCGAGGCTTAGCTTAAGTCTATGTTTTGTTTCTTCCTCTAAAGCTTTCTCACTTTCCCCTTGCTATTTAGGTTTTAAAAACAGTTGTCTTTTTAATATTACAAGGTTCTAGATTTCTGAAAATGGTCCATTCACTTTTTTTTTAAATATTAGCCAATTTATTTTGAGATCATACTTTTCTTTTTTATTGATTTTTAGAGAGAGGAAGGGAGAGAGAGTGAGAGAGAGAAGCATTGATCAGTTGCCTCTCACACGTGCCCTGACCAGAAATCGAACCCACTACCATTGGTGTATGAATGATGCTCGAGCCAACTGACCCACACTAGCAAGGCCTATCTTATTTTTCTTTTAATACCTTGCTAACTATACTGAATATACTCTTCTACCTTCTGTTTTTCAACATGTTCCTTATCCACTTCACGTCTACTAAATGCATGGTTGCCTTCTAAGTTATAACCAAAATTATTTAACCAAAAGCTTTGCTACTGTATAATGTGTATCCCTGTCTTTTTAGCCATAAATAATGGTTTTCTTTTTGCTCACCATATAGGCAGTGATACATCTTATATTTTAGATTTTAACTATGTTAGTATCCAAATTCTAGGAATCAATTTCTATATTAAGCAGAATAAAATAGGTTATGCTTTAGTAAAGGGCAAACCCCAAATCTCAGAGCTTACAAACAAAAGTTTATTTCCAACTCACACCACAATATTTTTATCTGAAGTCAGCAACAATATCTGCTCAACATATGATGAATCAGGGACCTTGGCTGGTAAATACCTGCCTCCTGGACTATCATCACCATTGCATGGCAGGGTTGCAGGCAAATGGAGAATCCTCAATTGGCTCATACAGGATTCTGCTTAAAAGTAATGTACATCATATTTCATTAGCAACCCTTACTACATGCCTGGAAGGAGAAGAATCTTAATATTGACAATAGGCAATATCTAGAGAGGAAAGTCAAAGTATAATTCTTGGTTTTATTTTTAAGTTAAAAAATGATTGAATACATTTATTTTCTGAGAACCACCCAAGAGAGTGAGAAATCATGAACATAGACTGGTGATAATTGGAGAAATTATGAACAAAAAATGGTGATAATTGTCAGAGCAGTTACCGAGGATGCTAAAAATGATAGAGTTTGTGCCATTATCCTTAAAAAAAGAAATGGACATTTTTTTCTCTCCTTTGAAAATGGGAGAAAAAAGTCCTCTGGTCATAGATAAAGGTTAATTTGAAGATGAGGATGATCATATTTGAGAACCAAAATTTTCTCAAGGAAGCTGAAAGTCAATTCAAAGATAAGTGAATGCATATAGTATATTAAAAATATCTTCTGCAGTTTAAATTAATCCAAATATATACAATAGAAGAAACTTTACCTAAAATAGCTTCTATTTTGTTGCACAAGTAGGTATTTTATCTCAAAGCTAAAGCTCAGAAGATAAAAATACATACGGATTGGACTTAGCCGAAGCAGACTTGAAATCAGCAGAGTAGATTTACAAAAGGTTTCTCACTTCCTTTTTAGTCTCCCTAAGAAAGATACAACTGTAATAACTCTAACTCATATAGTACAGAAAGGAAAAGAAAAGAAGACACCTAAAAGAGAGCACAAAGTTTGCATGTGAGCAGAAGAATTTCTGACTGATTCTCCATCATCATAAGGATGGGGATTATGCAAAATTTTATAACATGGAGAGCAACAAAAATCCCATAGTCCTTTTTATTATTGATTATACTTTAGATGCCAGATATCTTTTATTTCCTAAGCACTTTCTTCTTCTCATTTCAGTGAGGAAGTTGATCAACTAGGATCATTTTAAAAGGTAATGCACATAAACTTTTAAAAAGATTGGGAAGATCTAAATTATAATGGTGAAAAGCAAGCTTAGACCTCACTTCATAAAGCTTTTTCATTTAGCATTTATGGCTTCACTGTTTCAACAAACATTTACTAAAATAACGTGTAAAGCAAAAATTTGAATGGCTCCAAATGGCTTTTGTGCCTCTACAATGTAATTTCTGAATCTCTACTTCTGCAAAAATGCAATTGACAAACTTCAGTGGAGTGAGTCAACAATGGGACTCAAATTACAGTTATACCTGGGGACCTCACTAAATTTAAACAAGGTATCCCTATAGTCAAAAGGGAGTTACTAAACGTAAGATAGGGAAGATGTATGCCTCACATTAACCATCAGAACTACCCTTTGCCTAAATTCCCAATAGTCATAGACTTAATGCCCTAAAATATCACATTAGGGTCATGGAAGACTGACCCAACAAATAATAAATTAAAATTAAATTAAGTCTTTGACACTTACAAATTTACTTGACCAAATGGAACTCTTAGACGCTCCCCTCACCTCAGTGGTTTAAAATAGTTAATGTGGCCCAGTGTATATGAAAACAGAGCCTTTAAGATTGAAACCCATTATACAAGACCTATTTAGAGAATGGGTGATCATCCCCACTGCTTATTCATTTAACAGCCCAATTTGGATCAATCTTAAACTTGAAAAGAATGACTCATATCTCATACTGAATTACTGCTACCTCAGTGCTGTGCTCCCACCCACTAAGGCCCAATAACCAATATTATTGAAATTACTGATTTCATCCAATCAGAAGCTGATAGATATTTTACCATTATAGATTTGGCTAATATGTTCTGTAGAATGCCTGTTTCAATAGTATCACAGTTGCAATTTGCCTTTATCTTTGAAGGGTTATAATGCAACTTTAACAGGCTGCCCATAAGATAACTCAACAGCCAGGCATTGCACAGGTGTGAAATCACTTAATATCATCCAGAGAGATTCGTTTGACACACCTACTCAGGATATACAAATATTAACAAAGGAAGTCAAAAAAGGGCTTTGCCATTGCTCACACATAGTGCAAAGCTGGACCACTTCAGTTAACTTTCTGAAAATAGTTGGTATAGCAAGGGTCACTGCATCCCTGACACTGTAGGGAAGCATCTATTGACTCCAGCAACTCCCACAACTTCTTTTGGGTTTCCAAATATAATATATTCCTCATTTATAAATTTTAATTAAGATTACTTCTGATGTATTTGCAAACTGGCAAATTCTCAATAGGACCCTATCCAACAAAACTGTCTAGAGTCTGTCCAAATTATACTGTAACAAGCATTCCCATTGTTGCTCCCAAGAGACTCTTTCACTGTAGAGGTTTTACCAACATATTTTCCTACCTCCCAGAGTTTCTGGCCATTGTGATGCCCATAAGTGGTCCTTAGGTTCCTGATGCATGGAACCTAAGCACTCCTGAGCTCCACATTATATGCCATTAGAGTGAGAACTGCTGGTTGCATACTTGACTCTGCTGGAAACAAAGGCTCTCACAGGCCCTGGACCCATGGGTCTCCATACCCAGTTGCTCATCATGCCTTGGGTCACGGAAGTAGCTCCCTTCAAGTTTGGCACAGCCATCCAGGTCTCTTTCCTATAGGTTGGAGCCAAATATGAGCCCTCTGGTATATCCGACCAGCAGGGAGGTGACCACAATCCCTTGACAGTCACAATACTAGAGGAGATCATCCTTTCCTCAGACTCCTTGGCTCCTGGGAATCTTGGAATCAACAGAGTGAACAACAATGAGAGTCTGCACTTTACATAATCATTACTATCACATGCATTGGAGCTCAATGTAATATTGCTTCTTTTTATGCCTTATCCAGGCCACCCTGGTGAAGGACAGGAATTTCGGTGCAGCACAATTGGCTGAACTTCAGGCAGCCATCTTAAAACTGAATGCCCTGGCTCACAATCTTTCCCATCTGTACAATTTTCCAAACTCTTGACCCAATGTGAATGGTCTCGCTGTGTGAACCAGCCCATAGCAGCGACAACCATTAATACCCAACATTGTCTCTTTGGTATAAAGAATTATAGTAATCTCTGACCTCACTGGTATCTAAAATATAAAATAAAGGCCATGCATGTCTCATACCTTCAAAAGCCATAATGCAAGACCACATCAAGACACTCTTTATCTATTTCAGAGTCCCAGATATCATTGATAAGTGACCAAAGCAATGACTTCATTTCTCAAAATGAGAATACAGTATTGGGCTCTCCTTTTTTTTCTCTAATACTAACCTGATGACATTTTTAAATTTATTTTCAGAGAGGGTGAAAGGGAGAGGGGAGACAGAGAAAGAGAAACATCGAAGTGAGAGATACACATTGATTGGTTTTCTCCTGCACGCACCCCAGGGAAGGACCAGGGATTGAGCGTGCAACCAAGGTACCTGCCCTTGACCAGAATTGAACCCAGGACCCTTTAGTCCATGGGTCAATACTCTATCCACTGAGCCGAACTGGCTAGGACCAGTGTTGGGCTCTTGCACAGGGTATACCAGTCTTAGGCGGCTGCTTTCATAAAGCACCATAATAATTTAATTAAACAACTTCAAGTTCAATTAAATGAAAAAGATAAATTTTCATCACCAGGCAAACATCCGAAGTGAAATGAAATAAAAAGCCTGAATCCAACGTTTGACATTTGTTTATTGACAGCTCTTAAGCCTCACCCTTACCTTTCCCTTCCACTCTTCATCTAGGAAAATTGGTAAGAAGCACCGATGCTCTTTCCTTCAGCCCCCCTGTAAGGTTCAAGTCATGCAAGTCCCATCCCTTGCATGGGAACCATCACCATGACTCCATTCCCTGACTACAATAAAATCCCCAAGAAAGTCTTCTTTACCTAAAACCTCAAGTCATTTTCAGACCTTGTTTGGAGGAACCCTGCTCTCCTCAGAAAGTTACATTATGTCACTAATGATCGTGCTGAATGTGGAATTATCCATTTTAAAGTCTGATTCAAGTTTTGGGTGGAGCTTTTTCTTACTACTAAAAAATGGTCACAGCAGGTAGACAGGTAGGCAAGTAGATGATATATAGATGATGATAAATAGATAGATGATAGATGATAGATAGATAGATGATAGATAGATATAGAGATAGATAGATAGATAGATAGATAGATGATAGATAGATAGATAGATAGATAGATAGATAGATAGATAGATAGATAATACATAGATAAATAGATGACAAGGACTGAAGTTGAAGCAAACCCACATCTCTCTAAAGATAATGAGGATATCTCACCCTGACCTTCATACTTGTGTTATAGAATTTGGGAAATATAATGTAGTGGCCTACTATAGAGCTGTGCTTCTCAATTCTAAAGAGCATATGAAGCACCCAGGAATGTTGTTAAAATGTACATATTGATTCAGTAGAGGTAAAATGGGGCCTAAGATTTTTCTATATAACACGCTTTCATTGAGGTCCTAGTCCTTGAATAAGGTACATGGTATGAGTCACAGCCTTACCAACATCACATATACTGACAGAGTGGTACTACTCCCCAATAAAGTTGGGAATAGTAACCAAGGTGAAAAAAAATGGGAGTAGTACCATTCATAAGAATGAATCATGTGCACAAAATACCTAATACTCCTACTTGGAGAAGGAGTTTCTTCAGCTCAGTAATGCCTTGGTGATGGATTTATTTCTCCCTGAAACTCCATTTTCCTCACCTCCTAGCAGTTACCCTTTCAAATGGAAAGCCCACACTTATTTCTACTACCATTGAGAAAAACTAGACCATAATATCCAGACTGTCCAACGTGACAAAGCTTGTCTCTATGGTCATACCACAAAGTCAAACCAAGGAACATTTGCAAACTGGGAGCACAAATTTGTGGGTGATTGTTTGGGTGCTTGTCAGCTTTAATCTATCTTTCTTGGTGATGATTTCTTAAAAATTTCAGTTCCTATTTGCCTCAGCCTGTGTTTCTTGTCAAACTCTTCAACATCCCAAAGTCAGAAGGATCTTTTTGACAATGATCACAGACCTACATACAACACAGCATTTATATATGAAATCTATTTCTATTTACAACTCTATGTGCAACAGCAGTACAAACCACATGATTTTGCTGATATTCGCATACTTTTTTCTTCTCCTGTTAACTTACTAAACATGTGATTTTTTTATGAATGTTTATTTTTATGCTTGTCATCACATTATTTTCTCTGCTGTTGACAGTGTTGGTGATTTCATTATTGTTTGTTTAAGTTTCCCATTTTGATCCACAGTAGGAACAAGTTGATTCTTCCTAGATCATGTTTTTGCTCTGTGCTGTGTACATAGTGGGAGAGTAGAATGTTTTATGAAGTTTTTTCATGCTTATTTTTACTGTATGCCAAATGATGAGGCTTCATTATAGCAATTCCCTTGCCTGCCTCAAATCCTGTCATCCTGCACAGCTCAGATGCTTGCTGGACCACAAAACCTTCATCAATTGTCACAAGCTTAATATTAGATGGTTTGCTTATTAAAGTCATAGGGTCATTGCTAATCATTGATCCTGTTTCTGGCTATCTGCATCATTCATTCTGTTGGAGATCTTCATATATACATACTTTTAAGTGTAAGCTTCTAAGATTGTCCTAAACATATTGATAACATTAAGAAACATTATTTTGATTTACTTTGTTGACTTTCACTTTCTGATTTAAGAATTTTTCTCTCTCTGCTGCATGAAATTCATGGCTAATAAGTCATCTTTACTTGATGACATACTGTGAAAATACTGGGCTGCTTGTTGTCATTCAGACTTGGCTAAGTGCCTATAACTGTTACTTCAAAATTACATTCGTACTAAAGAGTATTTGTTTTTCTTATATACCTGTTACAAAGGATTCTGGTGATTCTTATTCTTTCCTTAAAGAGGGATTTCTTTGTTGTAATATTAACATAAGGGAGACAGGACCTCTACATTAATCCCTTCTACTAGTAAAACTGGACATTATGCATCTACCTATAGATATGTCCTTGATATTATTTTACCTTTCCCATATTATTACCAGGCCATTGGAACTCATGCTATAGATTACTAAGATTCTAGCCTGGGATATGATCTATGCTTCTTTCACACATTTTTATTGTTAGCATTTCATTTCTTTCTGCTCCATTTCAGAAGCCTACTTACTATTAAAACCAACAATGGCTACTATTAGTGAAGCCAATGAAATGAGAGTACAGAGATGTAGCTTGAGAATAGAAGTTGGCTATGCCATAAATGATTATAGAGCTTTGTTTGTAATATGTCTTCAGAGAAGTGGGTACTATAAGAATGTTTGGGAGGGAAAAATATTCTTTAATGCCATGTCCTTGTAATAACCTTCTCTAATCAAAAGAGAAAAAAAAATCTACTTTTTCAAGTTAGAAGGATAATTTATGTAGTAACTTGAAAACTCCCTAGATATAGTGAATATGACTCATGGCTATGGTTTCAAAATGATGCCTCAGACATAAAACTTGTTGGAAGTTTTGGCTATCCATCACTTACTCTTCCTCCCCTCTGGATTATAACTGCTGGAAAATTCAAATACAGAGCCAAATGATAATCAAAATATCAGTATAATTAATAGTGTCAGTTAAACAGTCAATATGAAGAGCTACCTAAAAAATTGTGGCTATTCAAACACTTAGACATCTATCTCTCATCCCTCACTGATTACACCCAGGACTCCAAGGGTCAGGCTCATTTCACCTATTCATCTGAAGCAGGAAAAGGTTAGCCTACTGAAAAAAATCTTACTAGTGTGCCTTCCAAAGGAAAATAGGAAGTGCAATAATTCACAATGCTTGCTTGGGCTAAGGAGGGTTCAGTGAAAAATAAAAGCTAAAAATCATAGAAAGCTAAAGTTAAAATATGTTGTCCATATACAAATATTATCCTTTCACTCATAAGCCCAAATGAATGGAGAAATATGGCCAAGAATATGTCAGTTTTCCAATAATTAGGAAAAGTCATTACTTTACCCTCAGTGTCCTAGAAAAATATAAATGGATCAAATGTTGGAAAATTGTCATTCTATGAAGAGAAATCAGTGGAAAAATAGAAAGGGTCATCCTCACCAATAATCTTTATTTTCTAAATCTAAAGGTGTAACTCAAAGTTTGGGGTGTTTGTTTTTTAACAGAGTTCCTTTTGAAACTACATAACGCTCACTATGCATAAGGCGATGCTCTAGGTGGTGCAGATACAGCAGCAAATGAACCTGAAAAGCACCTAAATTTCTGGAACATACATCTTAAATCAATAATGTATATGCCACACTTTTTTGTCTCTCAGAATTCTAGGACTTCAGATAGGAAACACATATAGACCCTGAAATTATAAACACTCTAATATAATCTAATTTAAAATACAGAAAACTAGGTCATAAAGCACTAGTTCAGTGTTTCATTTTTTTCTATGTGTTTTTCATTGTTATTTAGTCTAAAAGTGTGACAATCTCAAGGGCAGTGGTCTTACATCTTTATTCTGCAAACCTCCACAACAGTCCATGGCAGCTTAAATGCACTAATTATGTTGATGTAAGAATGATATGAACTAGCTTTCCAAACCAAATGGAATTGTTTCTCAGATGATGTCATTGCTGATTGTTCTTGCACCACATTTCAAGAGTGAACAAAACTTAAATGAAGGCCTTGATATTTCACAAGATAAATGATATTGTGAGATAAAGGGAAAATATGAGTGCAGATGAATACTGGACCATAGATTTGATAAAAGGAAGATAAAAAAATTCTAATTTGTGTCTTCTGAGTTGTCAATACATGAGGCAAAACTCCCTGAGAGAAGAGAGAGGGAGGGAAAGAGGATAAATTTAAATTTGAGGTGAGTGGGGACACATTTTCTAGGCAGAGTACTATTCCACTTGAAGTTGATGTTCACTATTTTCAGTAAGCCAGGCTGCTTCATTAATTCATTTTCTTCATCGTGTTTTTTTTTTTCCCTTCAGAAATGGAAAGGTAGGTTCTTAGTTTAAACTAGAGTTGAGTTTTTCCATGTGTTATGATACAGGAAGACAGAGAATAGTGAGGGAATAGTGGTGGGACAGAAATGAATAATAATAAGATCCTAGAATTCAAGCTGCATACAGAGGCAAATAAAGACAAGTGTTAGGGTAGCAAAATAAAGTGAGCTACAGATTCTTATGAAGTCAAAGGATTGTAGGAGTAGAAGTACTATAGAAATTAAGAATTATGAATAAAAGTTTGAAGCAAAGCCCCGCTAGCATGGCTCAGTAGTTGAGCATCAACCTATGAATCAGGAGGTCACGGTTCACTTCCTGGTCAGGGCACATACCTAGGTTGTGGGCTCCGTGCAGGAGGGAGCCAATAAATGATTATCTCTCATTATTGACATTACTCTCTTTCCCTCTCCCTTACTCTCTGGAATCAATAAAAATATATTTAAAGAAAAAGTTGAGGCAAAGGCCATATGTGTTGCTTTGTTTGCACATCTATTATTTCAGGCCTAGTGCCAAAAATTTAGAAGATTCTTTTTTAAAATGCTGCATTTCAATGAATCTGTAAGAAACTTAACTTAGATAAAAATCTTAATTACTGTGAATTCTGAATCATATCTAGATTATTACTATAGATAAATGGTAGATATATGCTAATTACTTCAAGTACTACTGCTACTAAAAACAGCTGATTTGTGATAATATGCTATTATAGTAAGAGCTACTGGTTTATAAGTATCTGCTTGTGGGATTCCTAACTCGTTCAATACATCATCTTATAGTACTCTAGACATCTATAATAATAAAAGCATAATATGCTAATTAGACCAGATGTCCTTCCAGACGACTTTCCGGACGAAGCTGGGGCTGCAAGGGAAGCTCGAGTCCTGGGTGCCAGAGGGAAGCTGGTGCTGGCAGCCAGGGAAAGGAAGGCCTACTCTTGCACGAATTCCGTGCATCTGGCCTCTAGTTTACTAATAAATATTTACCAAGTGCCTAATCTATACCAGGTACAGTCATTGACACTAGCATTATTACCTCATTTTATTGCCATGTGAAAACAAGAAACCAGAGAATTTTAAGTTCTGATTCAGAATACACATTTTATGTGTTTTTTATTATGCCATGATGTAGCTACTTGAGGGCTACTACAATTGTTTCTCAGGATATAAATGGGATTTCTATAACTCATGTAGTTCACACAATTATGCATTTTATGGCTATGTTCTTTAAAAATCTATTATTTAAACATTTCTCTATATACCATATTTTGCTATAAAAGACAAATGTATTATCATTAAAGAGCTCTAAGTAAAATAATAGTGTAAAAATCTTGTCAAAAATTGATCCTAATGGGTCTGAGAAAAAGTGATAATATTCTTTGGTAATGACATATATACTAGGACTTGGTTGCCACTATTTGCAATGACAAAATAGAGAGAGAGAGGGAGGGAGGGAGAGAGAGAGAGAGAGAGAGAGAGAGAGAGAGAGAGGAAGGCACTTGAATGCTTATTAATAAAGAACTATTTGAATAAAAAGTGTTATGTCCAAAATAGGGAATATTGTTTTAAATTAAAAATAATTATGTAGAATTCTATTAGGTATGGAATAATGCCTATATTAGACAATTGGGGGGAAACACAACATAAAATAATATGTATAGTAAGATCAAATTTTTGTGTAGGCACAGTCTTAATAATGGTGGGCAAAGAGTGAAGGAGAAATCATTCTGTCAGTTACTCAGTCATTTTAGCAATCAATCAATCACTATTACAGTCTGAGTGCCTGGCACCTCTGTTTAAAATGCATGCATTGTTGTCAGTGCACAATTCAGACTAAAAACAACAAAGAAACTAAATATGCAAAAATACCTTCCCAACCCTGTTCCTTTGGAATATTGTGAATGATATTTTACACGTGATTGTCTTATGTACATACATTGCTCATATAAATCACATGGCAAATGGTTCCCAGCACCGAAACATGTAATCCAATCACACTGAGGAGCCCTACTCGCCGCATAGCTAGGTGAATAAGAAATTGACAGAGGTGAAAAAGAAGGTGACTCCTGGCAAAGAATACATTTGTAGAACTTTTCTTCATTCATCTGGATTGGAGTCCTCAACATCTGATTCCAGAAATAATTCCAGTAACATTTCAGACAAAAATGTGTCTTTGATTAAGTCATATTTAGATCTCAGGGAAAGTTTGGTTTACAGATTTTATTTTTTCAAAATGAACTAAATAATGTACACCTTGCAGTACACAAAGGATTAAAAGGTAAAGGCCTAACCAAATATATACTCGTTATCTCATTTCCTCTTCAAAATATTAGCAGATAGGGAAACACTTTTCTCAGTAATCAAGACAAAACCGCCTAGTAGAATTTAATTACTATGCCATATTTGGTGATGTAACTTTGATCTGCTACACTTCATTGATAAACAGAGCAGTCACAGATGTGTCAAAGGTTTAACTTAGTCAATTATTTGAGAAACTAGATCTTGAGGTTTTTGTGATCAAGTGGCAAATTGATTTTCTAAGATGGGTGAATTCCTTGCTTCATAGGAAAATAGATGCAATCACTTCAGAAAGCAGCATTCTTTTTCAATTTTGTTTTTCCAGAAACTCTAAAAGAAGTAAAAGCTTATCAATGGTAGATGTGGAAGAATTTGATATTTACTGGAGAGTTCCACCCAGTATTAACTCCATACCTCTCTTAGAGTGATTCAGAGCATCATTGTATAGCAGTCAAGATATTATTTAATCTTAATATACCATAAAAATCCTTTATTCTATTGATCAAAAGAATGCTGAGTATAAAAGTAAAGGATGAAGATTCATGATTTTAAAAAAAGTAATTCACAGAATAAAAACACATTACATTTGAAATCAGACTAAGATTTGAATTCAGACTCTCACTATCCTGAAGCATATGTGACGTTACCCATATCATTTAACCAGCCTCAACTTTGATTGCCTCATCTGTAATATATGAATGAATTACATGAGATTAAATATATAAGGTATTTAGGGGGAAGCCTTAAATGTAGTAATAAAAATCATTAACAAGAATAGACAATAGACTTGTCCCAGGAAATGTTCTAAGGACTTTACATGTATTACTTCTGGAATAGGTGTAATTATGATTTTCATTTCATAGATGAGGAAACTCGGGAACAGAGAGGTTAACTACTTTGACCAGGGTTATACAGCTAAAAACTGGAAGAACCAGATATGACTTTTTGCTAAATTGCCTGTCTCCATAGAAACTCAATGATGAGTAGCTACTGTTATTGCCTTGGTAAACTAAAAAAAAAAAAAAAGAAATTATCTTCTAATGAATTCATCACAGAGTTGTAATATTAAAAAGTCATTTCTGATTTCTTTTTGGCAGATGGCACAAACTCGGGTATATATAGTTGCCAGATAAGGACTTTTTTTTCTTCCTGACTCAGAAACTACCACTTGGCAGTTGTTTGTGAAATCTGTGCAACACGACATGGGAGGAGGAAAAATACAAAACAAAGTAGTTATTCATAATATCTTTGAATACCTTTGTTTTTTAGTCCTTCAAGTTCACCACCATCTTATTTATAGAACACTAACATTTTCATAGCTCTCAAAATGCCATTTTAATTAACATTACTCACATATTTTCTACTCAGCACAAAGAACTATTTTCTTATGTCTAGTGTTTGAACCCATAAGGACCATTAATTAGTACCATAGAGTCTTCTCTCTTTCTTTCTTCATTTATTTTTATTATTTTTTCAATTTATTTTTTAATTACAGTTGACATACGCTATTACATTAGATACAATTCCTCTTCTCTCCTTTTCTTCAATTTCCATTATAAGTGAATTTAATTAATTTCATGCCATCCCTTTGATTCCTTTCCAAGTCTAATCCAGCTATCATTACTGGTTGTGACCCATACTGGACATTGAAGAATGGAAAAGAATGCCCTTGATGTAGAATTGGGGGATGGTTTCAAGAAGCAAAATTGAATTATGAAAAGATAAAGGCTTCACTAAATAGCAAATATCCTTATCTCCTCCCATTTTCTCCATCCTGTTTCTTGCTCCACAATTTTAACATCCAAAGACACTTCCTTCATATACGTTTTTTTACTGACACATTACTCAGAGTAGACAGAAAATATTTGCTGCATATCTAGCACTGTCCTGGATCTGGGGACGAAAAAAGTAACTAAAGTAGTTCTTGACCTTGAGGTGCTTAGAACTGGAAGAAAAAGACTTTTGTTTGATGACATATAAATCTACATGCTCCCCATCTCTACTCTTCTAGGGAGTGAATATTATCTGTATTCTAACTATAAATGCTCAATACTAAATAAAGTGAGGGGTAAAGAAGCACTAACAAGAAAATAAAAAGAAAGAAAACTTTCAAAAAAGTTCAAATAGTATCTATAAATTCTTTCCAACCCTCCCTTTTGGGTGCTTTGTAGGACTATTGCTATTCTGAGGATAGCATGTCATCAGTTATCCTACTAAATTAAATGTTATAGCTTTTCTCTAATAATTTACCCCGTTAATAGATTCTAGTTAACTAAATGAAATATTCATTTCCCATTATTTTTTCTAATATTTATGATAAATGGCTCATGCCAAAAACTTTGGATAACCTGGCAACATATCATAAGAATAACTATTGTCTTGTTTTGTTTCTTAACTATGAATTTGGTACAAAAAGTATTCTGATTTATATAAATTTGGCAAATAAAAGTTTTAGAAATTAAAATACCTGGGAATGTGGGCAAAAGCAAATAATTTTACTTTTAGTTTGATTATAAATTTTTCTCATTAAACAATTTGAGAAACCTAGATGAAATAGAAATTTAAATCCATTAACCTCATAGTGGGTCCAACCAATGACCTCATCTTGGATTCCACAGACCCTATCACACTCTTTTCCTGTTTCTCCAGGTAGAGGCACTCTATCTAAACTTCTCTGGGGGTGGGTGGTCTGTCTTTACCTACATGACTCTAGTAGCTTGTCATGATATTTTGGCTTTCAAACTTTCTGTGTTTGGGGAGGAATACAAGAGCCTATTGTGTTTTTGGTTTTCATTTATTTATTTATTTATTTATTCATTTATTTTTTTAATCTTTATTGTTGAAAATTGTTGCCCCTTCACCATCCTATTATCTGTATCCATGGGTAATGCATATATTCATATAAATTCTTTGTTTAATCTCTTCTCATTCCCCCTCCTCCATTTACTCTGAGATTCCTCAGTCTGTTTCATGTTTCCATGCTTCTGAATCTATTTTATCCATCAGTTTATTTCGTTTATTAGATTCCTCATTCATTTATTTTGATTTTTAGTTTCAATTGTTGATAGATATGTATTTATTGCCATTTTATTGTTCATATTTTTTATGTCACTTTTTTCTTCTTCTTAAAGAAGACCCTTCAACATTTCACATAATACTGGTTTGGTGGTGATGAACTTCTTTAGCTTTTTCTTGTCTATGGAGCTCTTTATCTGACCTTCAATTCTAAATGATAGCTTTGCTGGGTAGAGTTAAAAGGGGAAAAAATGAGGCTATTGTGGATCCCCTATATTATCTTCATTCTTCAAGAAGTAACACAGATGCCTCGATCTGACTGGGAACATTGTCACTGACAGAGAAATGAGAAAAGAAAAAGAATAAATGTAATAATTTCAAATATCTACATGTATTTGCGGGAGTGAGAGGTCACACAGTGTTGCAGATAAGCTGCCAGGCTGCGCAGGAGAATAATCAGCTGGGCACTCAGAGAATTCACAAAAGGAGCCTTTAATGCAGAATTGCAGATGCACTAGTGCAGTGACTCAGGAGAATCAGCCTCCAAAGCCTGAGTGATGAATATGGAGGAAGCTTTCCTTTTATCCCCTTAATTTTTTTATCCCCCAAATATGGACCAGGCTTCCAGACTTTTTGCGGGCTTTGCAACCCTTCCACCCCATAAATTGGGATGGGGAAGTGAGATTACACCCAAAGGCCTGGCCTGGCTGGTGCCAGTGCTGCTAACCTTCTCCAGGGGTTGTGTATGGTTCATGGTTTATGGTCTCTGTAAAATGGAAGTACAGATAGTCCTCAGGTTACGTCAGACTTGACGTACATTATTTCGTGGTTACGTCGCCATCTCCCATCTATATATATAAAGAAGTAATATGCAAATTAGCCAGGTCACCATAACAGTCACAGCCAGTCAGGAGGAAGCTGCGTGTGCAGGTGAGGCCCGAAGCAGAGATGGAGACAGAGACAGGGGGGCCTTCCCAAGCTGCCATGGCTGAAGGCAGGCCCAGAGAGGAGAGGGCAGGCACCCCTGCAGCCTCCACTGCCAAGCGCAGGCACAGGGAGGAGAGGGTGGGCCTGGGTGGGCCTGCCCGCAGCCACCTCAGCCGAGCACAGGCCAGGAGGAGAGAGAGGAGAGGGGAGGGGACCCACTTGCAGCTTCCATGGCAGAGGGCAAGCCATTGCCAGCAGTTCCACCTCTGCACGTGAGCTACAAAGGAAACACCTTTTTTGACTGCTCATTGGCTAAGCTCCCAGTATGCCACTTGCAGTGTTCTTGGTAACTTGACTAATAAGAATCCAAGAAGGTGATCTAGGGTTTTTCCACCTCACTCCTGGAAGAAAAAACAAAGGTCTGCTGCTGGAGGGTCTAAGAAATGTCATATCCTGCCCTAGCCAGTTTGGCTCAGTGGATAGAGCCTCATCTGCTGACCACAGGGTCTGGGTTCCATTCTGGTCAAGGGCATGTACCTAAGTTGCAGGTTCCTCCCTGGCCAGGGCCCAGATCAGGGCTCATGCAGGAGGCAACCAATCGAAGTGTCCCTTTCACATTGATGTTTCTCTCTGTCTTTCCCTCTCTCTTCCATGCTCTCTAAAAATCAATGGAAAAATATTCTCAGGAGAGGATAAAAACAAAAAAAAAAAAAGAAAGAAATGTCATATCCTATGAAAGAGACATCTTGAAAATGCCTAAAGAAAGTTGTCATTTTTTCGTGGTCAAGGGACTAGAGTCCGTGTTGATGAAAACACCTTGGCAGCTGCAGCAGTCAGCAGTGGCAGCAGCAGCAGGGTGATGGGGATAGCACCTTCCCCTGATCAGCCAGATTGCCTCCTGCAGAGGGAGGCCAGACTGCGGCTTAGGCCCGCTCCCCATGGGAAGGGGCCTAAGCCATCAATAAGACATCCCCTGAGGGCTCCTGGACTGTGAGAGGGGCAAGATGGGCTGAGGGACACCCTCCAGTGCACGAATTTCATGCACCAGGCCTCTAGTTTATTTATTTAAAAAAAAACGTTCTGTAATTTCGATGTATGTACATACGTGCTTTATGTATTTTATTATTTATTTACCACAAGTAAAAGTCAGGAATTGTTATCTTTCTTTTAAATTTTTTTTACTGTTTCACTTCATTACTGCTGTGTATGTGCTCCATGTGAGTGACTAAGTGCTTATGTAGGTGGGTTCCGACTTACAGCGAAAATCGTGTTACGTTGCGCCATAGGAACGGATCTCCAATGTAATCCGAGGACCTACTGTATTCCAGAAAACAGGTTCTGCAAGGCTGAACAAGCATCACAGATAAGAATGGGGCTTAATTATACTAGCAAGAATGTGCATCAGAATACTGGTTACTGGCACAGATTCAGATTGCTAGCCCCTGAATTGTCTTATATTCCCCCTCAACAGGATGACAGAACTGAAGTCAGTGAAGTTGTTTCTCCATCACATCCACTGCGCTATCAGTATTTTGAAACTGATGTTTAAACACAGACACATGGAATTTCACAGGGACTGGAGATGAGAATGATACGCAAAGCAAGTGTGAACAAATCCAAACTGTTGCTGAGTCTTTAAATAAATGTGTGCAACTGGGTCCAAGTGTGTCACAAGCCAACTGTATAACTGGAGGTTCTCCAAATTAACTTCCATGAATCGTGCAATGTTAATTAAAGAGTAAATCATAAAACAGGCTGATTTGACATTTATAAACATATTATTAAAATTCAAAATAGCCACAACAATTGTTTAGAACTCAGCCAAAGAAAATGTTTTTTAGGAGAAATATTTTATCATTGACATTTTTTATAGTCATCAACACATGATGACAAAATAAAGCAGGACAATACTTAGAGAGTTTGATAAGTTTCTGAATTCTTTACAGACAGTGCACCCACGTGTTGTCAGCATTGTGGACCTCACCTCCTGCCCTGCCTTTAGCACAGCAGTGCTTCATGTTCAGAATCTGAGGCTCCAGTTCCAGGCCAAAGCATCTAATGTATATTTGAATGGACCCCAACTTTCATTGCATATCTGTTGTGGAAGCTTATGATCAGCAATAATTTCTGTCTGTAACTCCAGTTGGCAGAATCTCCCTGCTTCAGGGAACTGTGACATCAGGTGGTCTGTACTATTAGGAAGAGGCAAGGAAGATGGACACTCGCATTCACCTCCTCTGGAAAGTTGTAATATGCATCCAAAAAAAGAAGTGTTCCTTTCATTCATAATCTTATTGTCTATCCTTGCTGCTTAATTATTTAAAATGCCACCTGGCCCAGGTAGCATGATTCAGTGGTTGAGTGTCAACCTGTGAACCAGGAGGTCATGGTTCAATTCCCAGTCAGGGCACATGACTAGGTTGCAGGCTCCATCCCGAGTAGGAAATGGAGGCAGCTGATCAATGATTCTCTCTCATTATCAATGTTTCTATCTCTCTCTCCATGGACCTTCCTCCTCTCTGAAATCAGTAAAAATATATTTAAAAACTAAAAATAAAATGCCACCTGAGACTTTGGTGGGACTGCACAAGTTAAGAAGCCACAGTACAGCTGGATTGTCTTAGGCATAAACTCTCAAAAGGACCTTTGTCCAATGGAATGATTAAAAGTTTAAGATACTACTTTAATTCAATCAATTAAAAGCATAAGCCACATGGGTTTGATTGAATCAATTTAAAGAGTTACACAGCAGTCAATATGCTCATCAGCAGGAGTCAAAAATTAATGTATCACCTACAAACAGCTTGAAATCTGTCTCCTTCAATTAGATATATCAAACCACTTTTACCACCTCCCAGAAAGGCGACTTCCTTTGCAGAAGGAAGGAGTGGTGCTACACCAAAGGGATAGGCTATTAGTCACAAGTAAAGCATCTGTCATATAATTTGAAATATTTACAAATACCAAGCCTTGGTTGGTATAATTTTGTGTCTTCCACATTCTTCCCAGTGTGACCCTAATCATGAAAATGTACTTCAACTCCTTTTTCTTAAAGAATATTCAAATAGTAAGAGGTGATTTTTTTTTAAAAAAAATATTGAATTTATTGGGGTGACACGGTTTACTCAAATTATATAGATTTCAATGTACAGTTCTGTGATACATAATCTGTATATCGTATTGTGTGTTCACCACCCAAAGTCAAGTCTCCTTCAGGCACCATTTATCCCCCCTCTTACCCTCTTCTACAAAATACCATAATGTGAAGTAATAAGTATACTAAAGGCAATGGTGGCTTAAGATAATCATGAAACCACTGAGTAATTGTTGTGTATCTGCTTATTAAAGCAATAAGGTACTAAGATGGAGATTACTTTTTATAGCTACAGCCAAATAAAGCTAATAGAGACAGAGATTTACTTTACTGAAAATGTTACTAAATACCTAAAAATTCTTAATGCTTTCCCTTTTTGACGTTCCTAGAGTCTGGCTATGATTAATAGAATTGTCGTGAAGGGAAAATATTTTTCTATACAGTATTCACCACTACAGCTGAGCCAAGAAAACAATGCATTGGGGGGAGTGGGGAGGAAAGAGGATAAACAAGTATGCATGCATTTTCAAGTAAAAAATAAAATATATCACACTTATCTGAATGTTTCCATATCACCAGTGGAAAGCTTCATACATTTTGATTCCTAACATTGTAAGAGTCCATGCTCCTTTAAACATATCTGGTTTAAAAGCTTTATAATTTGGGTGAAAATAAAGAAATGCTACATTCCTCTCTTCCTGAGTCATCTAAAGTGATAGTGTGCAAGTCTTTCCCCTCATATGAACTCAGAATATGCATGGAAACTGATCCCATGAGCTGGATTGCCATGAGAAGAGCCTGCCCTAGGGTAAGAACTTGATGAATGTCAGAATTGGTATCTCTCAGACTTTTTATCAAATTAATATAGGATCATTAATTTCATTATTGCATGTCCCCCAAAATTTATCCCAAACTCCTGGGGGTTTTCATTTTAGAAATTTTAGGTTGTAGAAAGGCAATAATATGTTTTAATAATGAATAAGGTGCAATCATTAATGCATAGCACATAAATTTCTGAAACATTCCACTATAAACAGGATATTAAATAGGCTTTTCTGAGTGGGAAAGGAGCTAGAAGCACTATTAAAGCTCCTGAAAAATTTGAAAACACATTTCTCAAAAGCGCTGTGACCTAGAGCATTCTTTTGCCATTTTCATGATATACACTTTATACTATATGTATATTACATATATAGTATAAATCATAACACCCACTTCATGCAGAGAGGTAGAAAGTCACATCTTATAACAAAGATATTGAAGCTTCTGAAAAAATATTAAATACTCACCCTCTTAGAATAAATTAATCTAGTTTTTGTTACCACATAAGTGTTTGGGGTGGTGTTGTTTTTTAATTTTGAGAGCTTTTTGTCTAGAGATGTGGATCTATGTTCATGATGACACTTTAAGTTAGAACAATTTGATACCAAATTGAGAGATTCAGAAGCAGGCCTGGAGAGATTAACTTGTCTACACTCACACAGCTAGGCAGTAATGCAGCCAGCATTCAAATCTATGCCAACTGGCGCTAAAGTCCACATAGTTATCCCTTTCTTCTTTCCTCTCTGATTGTGGCAAATAATAAGTATTTTGAACATTTTCATTTCATGCTCTAAAATCACCAAACCTCAGATTTTTCTGACCTCAGGGATCATTTCACAAGGTAAGTAGGAAACACCCAGTCAACAGTTTTGCCTATGTCCGCATAACTTGTCCCAGGGGAGAGTTTATCCTGATGGTGTTCTTGATGAACGTGGTCTAACCAGGTATGCATCCACTTTTGTGGCCCTAATGTCCCAAATATGCTATGCCATCACTACAATCAGTTACTAATTATGCATTAAATATGCTATTTGTGCCAGAATTGAGTGGCATGTTTCAAAACACAGGTGCGGATTTATGTGTGCATGACTATTTAAGTCAGCAGCACTTGGCCCACATTGATCAGGACCAGAGGACACAATAGAGGGCACAAATGAGTGTGCAGGTCAATGGTAAGAAGAAGGTAGGTGAGTTCTGTACATCCAATGGCTCTGAGATATGAATCTGTTAATTTGTAGAACCTGCTCACCAAAACACAGCTGTGGGAACTGTTGTGAAAAGATTATCAGCTACAGACTAGAAATCAGCAACTGGCAGTATAATAATACTGAATTTTAGTATGTATTTGAAGTAAATAATTAAAAAATAACATGTAAACTTTCAATGAAAGAGTGTGAAGTAATTTAGAAATACTTCACATCTTATCCCTAGGGATAATTTTTAATTAACCAATGGTACACATTATAATTATGTTTTATGAACTCAGTGAAAATAGTTTTATTTAATCTAAAAAGCCACTAAATTGCTTAAATATAAAAAAGGCCTTCTATACAAGATATCAGCCCTAACCAGTTTGGCTCAGTGGATAGAGCGTCGGCCTGCAGACTAAAGGGTCCCAGGATTGATTCTGGTCAAGGGCATGTACCTTGGTTGCAGGCACATACCCAGTAGGGAGTGTGCAGGAGGCAGCTGATCGATGTTTCTCTCTCATCGATGTTTCTAGCTCTCTATCCCTCTCCCTTCCTCTCTGTAAAAAATCAATAAAATATATTTAAAAAATAGCAAATAAAAATCATAAAATATCAATAAATACTGAAGCATCCCAATCAATTTTTTCAGAACAAATTTCATCACTGGTGCTTTAAAAAATGTTAGATGTAAGTAATATTTTAATAGTAAAATGCAATAATTAATGAATAGGGCATAATTCATGAGACACTCCATCATAAACAGGATATTAAATAGGTTTTTATAAGTGAGAACCTGCAAGGACTATAAAGCTCTTACTTGAAATTTTTTGAAAACACATTTCTCAAAAGTGCATGACTTAGAATATTCTTTTGCATTTTTATGGTATAAACCTTCAACTTCCACATTACTAATGTAAACCTTGTCAAGGTTTAGTTTATTAGTGTGGCTGAGAAGAATCTGAGAATGTTTCAATGAGGACCATGACCTCATTTTGGATTCATTCCTTTCATCATGAACAAAAATCAACTCATAATTAATGACATACCTAAAACTGAGAGCTAAATATATAAAAACCAGAGGCCTGATGCATGAAAATTCATGCAAGAATGGGCCTTCCTTCCCCTGGCTGCCGGCACCGCCTTAGCTCAGGCCCAGAGCTGCCTTTCCACCTTCCCACACTGCCCAGAGGCCCAGAGTGGCTGGGGCGGTGCGGAACACCTGCACCATCACCATGGAGATGACACAAGTGTCCCACCTCCCACCAGTCGGCACCTGCGTATGCAAATTAACCTTCCATCTTTGTTCAGTTAATTTGCATACTCACTCCTGATTGGCTGGTGGACATCACGAAGGTAGAGTCAATTTGCATCTTTCCCTTTTATTAGTGTAGATCTTAGAAGTAAACATAGGAGTAAATCTTCCTGACCTTTCTAGATGTGGCATGGAAACACAAGCAACAAATAGAAAAATACATGTATTAGAACCCATCAAAATTAAACACTTCTTTACTCCCAATGATATAATCATGGAAGTTAAAAAAATGACATGTAGAATGAGACCAAACAGTTGAAAACCATATATCTGAAAAGAATATATAAAGGGCTCTTACAACTCAATAATAAAATAATAACTATAATTTTATAAATGGGCAAAGGGTATGAATATACATTGAGGCAAAGAATGAATGGCCAATTAGCCATAATAATATATTCAACACGATTAGTCATTAGAGACATAAAAATTTACACTATAATGAGATAATACTTTATACCCAACTGTATCCAGTTGTATATAAAGTATTTGAAAGCTAGTATTTAAAAAAAAAAAAAAAAAAGTACTTACAAAGTTGTAGACTCACAAGCATACTCAAACTACGGCCCGCGGGCCACATGCGGCCCGCCAAGGACATTAATCCGGCCCGCTGGGTGCCGCTGCCTGTCCTGCTTAGCAGCCACCTCGTCCCGGGCCCGCAGTGCACATAGGAATTTGTTCATAGTTTTTTTTTTAAAACTATAGTCCGGCCCTCCAACGGTCTGAGGGACAGTGAACTGGCCCCCTGTTTAAAAAGTTTGAGGACCGCCAAAACCGGTTTGGCTCAGTGGATAGAGCGTCGGCCTGCGGACTCAAGGGTCCCAGGTTCGATTCCGGTCAAGGGCATGTACCTTGGTTGCGGGCACATCCCCAGTAGGGGCGTGCAAGAGGCAGCTGATCGATGTTTCTCTCTCATCGATGTTTCTAACTCTCTATCCCTCTCCCTTCCTCTCTTCCTCTCTGTAAAAAATCAATAAAAATATATTTAAAAAAAAAAAGAAAGTGTCTATCTACTGTTCACTTTTTTAAAAAAAATAAATAAATAAATAAAAAATAAAAAGTTTGAGGACCCCTGCGAGTAGAGAAACTGAAATCTTATACATAGCTAGTGGAAAAACATGATTCCATGTTTGGAAAGCAAGCTATGGTTTGGAAAACAGTGGACATAATACTTTAAGATTATTACATTTTTAATTAATAGAATGTTTTTGAGCAGTGCTAAGTTTATGAAAAAAAATAAGCAGCAAATAGAGTTCCAATATATGACCTCTCCCCCAACACACAGTTCTCCTATTAATATTATCATGCATTAAACTGGTGCATTTGTTAAAATTAATGAGTCATTTTTTTATATATTTTAAGCCAAATTCTATAGCTTATGTTAGTGTATACTCTTTGTTTTGTATATTCTATGGGTTTTGAGAAATATGTAATATACTATAGACATCATGACTATATCATACAGAATAGTTTCCTCACTTTAAAAAATGCCCTATTTTCTACCTATTCATCCCTCTTCCCCTTAAACTATGGAAACCACTGATCTTTTTACTGTCTTCATGGTTTTCCATTTTCCAAAATGTCATAAACTTAGAATCACACAGAAGGTAGCCTTTTAGATTGGCTTTGTTTCCTTAGCAATATGCATTTTTAGCACCTTTTATGGCTTGATAACTCATATTTATGGCTGAATAATATTTTATTGTATGGCTGTACTACAGTTTCTCCATCCAGTTATGTATTGAAGGACAACTTGGTTGTTTCCAACTTTTGGCAATTAGAAAGATAGCTGCTATAAACATTTGCATGCAGGTTTTTATATGAATTAAGTTTTCAGTTCATTTTGGTTAAATACCATGGAGTGCAAATGCCAGGTCATAAAGTAAGAATATGTTTAGTTTTGTAAGGAACTACCAAACTGCCTTCCAACCTGCCTGGCCCATTTTGCATTCCGGAGCAATGAATGAGACTTCCTATTGCTTGCCAATGTTGTCAGTGTTTTGGATTCTAGCCATTCTTAGAGATTTGTCCTCTTTTTATCTTCTCCATTTGGTCTTTATATATTATTCGGCGAACAATGCTAAAATTCCAAGGGAAATTTTAGTAGCACTTAATTTTTTGATAAAATTATTATTCCCATGTCCTGGCATATATGTTTAATAAACGGAAGTCTTTGAAGAATTTATCTAAAGTTTCCCTTGGATTTTCAGTCTGATGTTTAACAACTTTTATTATAAGAAAAAATATATGTATGTCACAATCTTAAAAATTGTTAGTTTAAATCAATGCTTTTCTCTCATCCCTAAAAAAATAACATTACTAATTTTATTTTCCACATATTTTATATTTTTAAGACCATTCAATAGAGCCTATCACATAATATTTGGAATCCTCTACTGTACTTTCTTTTTTTAGTGTAGCAAAGATAAATGATTCCATATCTTCTACAAATATTCACATGCTTAAATGTGCTTTTCTTATGACAAATAGCATTTGAATGCCTTTCCAAAGATTTTTTCACCTAGTATGCAGATGTCAGGTTAAGAAAAACTTTATTTAGTCTATAATTAAAAATTTGCCATTGATAAATATGTAAAAACTAGAGGCCCAATGCACGAAATTCATGCAAGGGTAGGCCTTCGCAGCCCTAGCTGCCAGGGCCCTCGCAGCCCCGGCTGCCTCCCAGCCCCAACTGCCAGGGCCCTCATGGCCCTAGCTGCCTCATGGCCCCAGCTGCCTCACAGTCCCACTCCCCGTCCGCACCTGCCTTGGCCTGGCACTGCCTGCCTCTGCTGCCACACACTCCCGGTTCCCGGTTCCACGGAGCCGCCCAATCAATCTCCCCACAGAGTGTGGCCTAGACCTCCCTCTTTGGGGCAATCACAGAGCCCCCCTTCCACCCCCATCGATCAGACCCCGGCTGGTGGTCTGGGCCTCCCTCTGCAGGGTGATAGTTCGCAGACCCCCCTCTCCCCCCAAATTGATTGCCCTGCAGAGGGTGGCCTGGGCCTCCCTCTTTGGGGCAATTGCAGAGACCCCTGATTGATTGCCCCGCTGCCTGCTGGCCTGGGCCTCCCTCTGCAGGATGATTGGGGGGCGATGGCGGGTCCCCCGACCAATCGCATCACACAGCCTTGGCTGGCCTGGCACCAGTGTGTGTCATAGTGAGGTCATCCAGAAGGTCATCCAGACGGTCGTTCTGCTGTCCAGTCATTCAGTTTATTTGCATATTACGTTTTTATTATTATAGACTAGTGGCCCAGTGCAAGAAATTCGTGCACATTAAAAGGGGATTAATTAGAGGAAGTAATTTAATATTGCTATTTGCCCTTTCTCTATAATAGAAGTGTCAGAGATGAAAGAAAATTAGTAAAATGTATATGAAAACCTTCCTCCTGTCAGAGTCTGGGGCGCACCACAGGACCCAGAGTCAAGTCCCCACCTACCCACATGCACATCAAAATCACGTGAGACCCAGACCCGGCCACGCGCCCCCCCCCCAGTTGGGCTAGATGCAGACCCAGCCAGTCCCACCCTTGTCAAGCCCCACTGGGCAGGGGGAGTAGCCTCAGGTCCCCTGACCCAGTGCCAGGACGGGGGGCGTGGCCTGAGGTCCCCCAGCCCAGACCAGGTCAGGGGGCATGGCCTGAGGTCCCCAATCAAGCCCAGCCAGGCAGGGGGGGCGCAGCCTCAGGTCCCCCAGCCCAGCACCGGGAGGGGGTGCAGCCTCAAGTCCCCCATCAAGCCCTGCTGAGCAGGGGGCATGGCCTGAAGTCCCCTGTCCAGCCCCACCTGGTGGGGGGCGCAGCCTGAGTTCCCCTGACCCAGCACTGGGGGTGTACCTTGAGATCCCCTGTCAAGCCCTGCTGGGTGGGGGGGTGCAGCCTCAGGTCCCCTGTCAAGCCCAGCCAAGCAGGGGGGTGCAGCCTCAGGTCCCCTGTCAAGTCCTGCTGGGTGGGGGGCATGGCCTGAGGTCCCCCGGCCTAGTGCTGGGGTGGGGAGAGCAGCCTGAGGTCCCCTAGCCCAGCACCAGGATGGGAAGCGCACCTTTTGAGGTCCCCTGTCAAGCCCTGCCAGGTGGAGGGTGTGGCCTGAAGTCCCTGTCAAGCCCCACAGGGGCGGGGGAGGGTGTAGCCCTCTGCTGATAGACTGACAGGAGCTAGGTTTGATGTTGTAGATTTTGAATAAGGTGCCCTGCTGATTGCTCGTTAAGGCTCCTTATGGGAACTTGGCCTCAGCTGTGGGTGTAGCCATCTTTGTGATGGAGTGATGGTCAATTAGCATATTCCCTCTTTATTAGCTAGGATTACTAAAGATAGGTAGATAGAAAATATATATGACCATCATATAGATAAGATATAGAGAGATAGATGATAGAAAAATGATAGATAGATAGATGATAGACAGATAGATAGATAGATAGATAGATAGATGATAGATAGATGATAGATAGATAGATAGATAGATAGATAGATAGATAGATAGATAGATGATAGATAGATAGATGATAGATAGATGATAGATAGATAAATGATAGATAGATAGATAGATAGATGATAGATAGATAGATAGATAGATAGATAGATAGATAGATAGATGATAGATATCTTCTAAAGTAAACCTTGCCTAAGGGCAGGGCACCTTATTCAAAATCTACAACATCAAACCTAATAATGATTCCTTAGAATCCAAGATTTTTACCAACATGAAAATTAAAGAAACCATGATGTATCTTGACTTAACTCTTTGTTCTGTCCTCATTGTGAGACTATATATAGATCCATATATTATTTTAAGGGATTTTCTGAATCTCTTGAAAACTATACATTTCCATAAATGTGGCATTTTTATTTATGTATAAAATAAAATTCTAATTTATTAATTTCTGTTGCACAAACATCATTTTCATATGTTTTCTACACAACAAAAACTTCATAGCTATTTAACTCTTAAGTATGACAGGTCTTTTCTTAGATTTGAATGTAAGGATAAGGTGGGGGTTTTGTTTGTTTTAGCAAGCAGCTAGATAACAGATATGAAAATGTAGATATAATTTAAATTAATCTGGAGGTACTCTTCATGTATAAAATATTATGTAATTTAAAATTATATGTAGGTGTAGTACATACACAATAAGTACTCATAAAAATAATATATATATAAATTTATATAAATACATATATAGACATATTCATCCAAAAAAAGACATATTCAGAGACAATATTCAATCTAATTGATGTTTAAAATTTTTGAAAACATATTTATCTTTTTGTCAATAGTTTTACTTCTTGAAGTATTCAATTGATCAATAAAAATCTATAAATGTGTTTACAGATCCTGCCCTAAAAGTTAAGAGATTGAGTACAAATGAAAGAGAGATGGTCTCAAACTGATAAATTTAGTGACTGACTGAATTTTTCATATTCTATAATAAGGTGAAAACAAGAAGAATCTCTTTTTAAAACTTATAAATAAAGTGTTAAAATATTCAAACTGGTAAGCCTTAAAATACCAAGCCACATGACTCTCGACACCACATCCTCTGGTGAGAAATTGACTCCATCAGCCTGCAGGAGCCACTTCAGATTACCAAATTAGATACAGACAGGTGTGAGCACGCCGCTCTCAGGATGGAAAAAGGCAGACACAGAAGGATTAAGGATCTTGCTTAGGAATCCACAGCTGTTCAAGTCAGTGCAGCCATGACTGGACCCCAATGTAAAGGGGCTCCAACCCCAGCCTTTGCTCCCTTGATCGACCTGCCTTTTATTTTAGTTGCTTTATATTCCTGTTTTTGATTAGAAAACAAAGTTCTTGTTGGTGGAGTGCTATAAACAATTTGGCATACTCGTGTGGAGTTGCAAATTAATATTTAAATATCTATAAAATCAAGAACTCTACTTGTAGTCTTCTTTGTTCATAGGAAACTGAGTTTATGCAACCAGATAAATTTACCTATTTGGATAAAGCTAGGAGAGTGATTTTCTCCTTTATACATAAATCCACACTCCCTTGCTCTGACCATATCACTAGTCCTGGAGTTCCTGTCTTCTTCCTCCTTCCTCCCACCAACTTCAGGTGAGTAGAATGTTTTAGAACCTGGGTAGGAGCATTTTCCTAATCCTGGCTGAGAACCTGGGTCAATTATAGTGCAAAATGTACCATTGACCTCTGTCCTTCATCCTTCTTGACCTCACTATTGTGATTATAATTACTATGTTGGAATTTGTTTAAAATCTGCACCCTCTTCTGATAGACTGACAGGAGCTAGGTTTGCAAATAGCATAATATTTGGCATTAAATAAACTGCAGTTTATTAGCTGAAGATGACCAGAATTTCTCTAAGTCACCACTTTCTGTTCTCATGCTCCTTCATTTTACCTCTTTCCAACCCTAACTAACATGGCTTATGTTTTATGCGAGAGGGTTTGTAAATGGGGTAGTGTAATTAAACTTATGCCATTTGGGATTCATTCTAAGAAATATAGGTTATTTGTCATCTAATTATGTTAGCCTGGCCAGGTGTTTCCTGAGAAAAAATAGATATCTAGAACCAGAATACAGCAAATACTTTGTGTATAAAAACTTAAAAATTTTGGGTTGGTCTCTGATTAGATTCTAAAACTAAACATAGATGTTTTTGCTATTTTATTTTGTTTTTACTATATAACATACATTCCACTCATCACTTAGAGATAATCAAGTGTTAACTATTTTTCCTTTGGACTTGAGAAAAAGCATTCAGGGGATTCACTCCAAACTAATTGGCATTGATTAGCTTCACTGGCATTTCTCCCAACCTGCCTCAAAATTTATTTGATATTAAACTTAATTGACTAATGGGTTTACAATTCCTCTGTGAGTATAACCCAATGACTTCTATAACCTTTATTTCATTGTGAAAATAAATTTATCCGTTTTATCAATGTTATTCTAAAATTCTATTGAATCTCTTCCCTTCAGACTTGGTATTGCTCTGGAAATACTGATTGACATCACTTAATTTTTTAAAAATTTGTTTACATTGATTTTTGAGAGAGAGGAAGGGAGAGGGAGCAAGAGAGAGAGAGAGAGAGAGAAAAATTTATGTGAGAAAGAAACATCAGTTAGTTGCCTCCCATATTCACCCCAACCAGGGATCAAACCTGAAACCTGGGTATGTGTCCTGAAGAGGAGTCCACCAAAGACCTTTCATTGGATGGGAGGATGCTCAACTAACTGAGCCACATCATCCAGGGCGACATTCCTTAATGTTACAATGAATACAAAAACATTGCACAACAGTACATCTCATAAATAACTAGACATAGAAATACAAAAGACATAAACTTGGTTATAGCCTTTACATAAGTATGAGTGGGGGGTCTGGGGAAGGGATGATAATATTTCTTGATTTGTAGCATTTTCAGTATTTGAAAACTCTGTATGTCTGCGTGCACATGCCTGTGTGTGTGTGTGTGTGTACTCTTATTAGTCCACCCAGGCTACTATAACAAAATACCACAGACTGATAGTGTGGCTCAAACAACAGAAATTTATTCTTCACGGTTCTGGAATCAGGGCAGTCCAAGATCAAGGATCCAGCAAGACAGGTTTCATTTGGAAAGCCCCTTTTTTGCTTCCAGGCAGTTGCCTTCATGCTGTGTGCTCACATGGCCTCTCCTGTGAGTGTAAGTGGGGAGAGAGAAAGGGAGAAACAGAGCGAGCTCTCGGATGCCTCATCTCATAAGAACACTAATCCTAGCAGATCAGGCCCTCATCCGTCTGATCTCATTTTACCTTAATTACTTCTTTAGAGGCCCCATCTCCAAATACATCTACACCAGGGTTTAGAACTTCAGCATATGAATTTCGGGGGACAAAGGCATTCAGTTGTATAGGAAGTACACAGCTATATGGTTATATATTTCTGTTGTTATATATTATTATACATAGTTCTATTGACATAGTTATATTTATATGCATATATAGGTAAGCAACATTTTTTTCAGTTATCATATAGTTAGCTGTCAATATACCAAGGTACATAGAACATAACTTACAACCTAACTTAACACCATACTTAGTTATTACAATACTGGAGGCCCAGTGCATGAATTTGTGCATGGGTGGGGTCCCTCGGGGTGGCCTGTGGAGATGGGGCCCCAGCTCATACCCCCAGCCCTGCAGCCCCACAGCCGCACCTGACACTCCACCTTGGCCTGGCACCGCCCCCTCACCTGCTCCACCATCCCACCTGTGGGACAATCGATTGGAGCCGAGCCCCCCGCCCAGCTCCCTCAGTGCCTAGGAGCTGGGAAGCAGCCCCACGCCCCTGCCACCACTCGTGGCCATCTGCGGGGCAACTGGGCCCTGGCTCCCACCCGCCTTGGCCTGGCACCACCTGTTCACCTGCTCCCATAGGGGTCCTGCTCTCATTGGGGCCCATCAGGGCCAGCAGCGCCTCCACTGCCACCCGCTGCCAGTGCTATGTCGCCAAAGCCCACCATGTTTTACGCCACCCCCTGGTGGTCAGTGCCCATCAAAGCGAGTAGTCAAACTCCCAATTGAACTCTTGGTCAAAAGATCGCCCGAGGGGACAATTTGCATATTAGGCTTTTATTACATAGGATTGTTGACTATATTCCCTATGCTGTACATTACATCGCCATGACTGTTTTTCTATTGGGCAATTTGTGCTTCTTAATCCCTTCATCCCTTCATCTTTTTCAATCCCCCTCCCATTTGGAACCATCAATTTGTTCTCTGTATCTATGAGTTTGTTTCTCTTTTGTTTTCTCATTTATTTATTTTTTTAGGAATATTTTTAAATAACTTCTCCCTGGAGTTGTTTATAGCAATTGAACTCTTAGTGTAAATGTGAATCCTGTAATAGAGTGTTATAATACAGAACTAAATCCCCTCTTCTAAAGGTTTCTAGAATAACCAGTGGGCAGTGGAGGGTTTTTTTATTTTATTTTTTAAATTAAATTTATTTTCTTCACAAGTTAAGATAATAGAGAAGGAAAAGAAAAGAAAGAATACTGCACTGGCTAGCACAAAAATAATAATAGTCTCTTTCTAAACCGATACTGAAGAACTTTTAAGGGAATGTATTCTTGGGTCACGAGTAAGTGAGACAGGTAATTGCATAGACAGGAAATCCCCCAATTTCCAGAAGGCAGAAATTAAAGAGGAAAAAAGTTCAAACAATTAGGGAGAAAGTAGCAAACTCCATTGCAAAGACAAGTGATAGTTTCAGGATCAATGAGATTGAAGGTGTCTCCTTTCTCTTTTCAAGAACATTCAACTCCAGAAGTATAGTTCTGGAAAGAAAACAAATGAATCAAATCCAGAATCATAAAGATATGTTGATTGCCAGGTTAATTATTTCCTAAATAAATTTGATTAAAATATACAGAAATTGTTATGCTATATAAGTTCTACTGACCCTTAGAAAAACATGAAAGGAAAAATAAACCAACAACAACAAACACAAATGGTAGAAGTTAGAATCTCTATGGGATGAGGATAGTTTGATGCGAGTTGCTGTTTGCATTGACAACATAGCATCATGTTGCCCTTAACACTGCCAGCTGTGGAGAAGAGGAACATTTTACAAATGGCAAAAAGAAAAATTGTACAAAAAAAAAAAAAAAAAAAAAAAAGAAAAGAACTTTCTGCAGCAGTATGTAACCAGCCCTCTGCAAGAAAGACTCTCTTTCCCCACCTCTGTACCCATCATCACCTTCAGGATAAATCACTTCATCCAATACAGGGAAGGGAAGAACAACAGAATAAATACAGATTTCCACATGGGTAAAATCTCATTAAGTCAAATTTATATTTGTTTTTATTCATCACTCTGTAACCTCCACCTAGTGCAATGCCTCACGTAGTAGAATCACACTAAGTATATGTTGAATAATGAATACATTTGCATAATTCAGTCCCCCACGTTTCCATGGTAAAATTGCATATTGGTCACAGCAGCACACCCCTCCTGTACCAGAGATGTAACTTCTACTTGGCATGGCGTTAATGTAAGTTCTCTGACGGCAGCATGGCCGACAGTTCCTGCCCCTCTCCGTTGCTTGACTATGGCTCCTTCCAGTACTGGGTTTCTTGGCTGTAAGAGGTTAACTTGACCCATTCATAGATAGCATCATTACTTATGCTGTTGCTTATCAGAGCCTGTTACAAAGGGAATCCTCAGGCATCCAGACAGCCATGCTTTAAGTTCTAGGCAGAAAAGAGATAAGCGGAACCACGTCAAACTAAAAAGTTCTTGCACAGCAAAGGAAACAATTGGCAAAATCAAAAGGGCAACCTAAGAAATGGGAGAAAATATTTGCAACCCATATACCTGGTTAGGGGTTAATTTCCACAATATACAAAGAACTCCTAAAACTCAATAGTGAAATTTAAATTAAATTTTAAAAATACAACTTAAAAAATGTGCAAAGGATTTAGACATTTCTCCAAAGAAGACATACAAGTGGCCAATGGGTAGATAAAAAGATGATTAATGTCTATCATTATTAAGGTAATACAAATCAGAACTACAATGTTACTTTACATCATACCAGTTAAAAAAACAAAAGGTAAGTGTTGGCAAGGGTGTGGTGGAAAGGAAACCCATGTGCACTCTTGGTGGGAATATAAATTGGTTCAGCCACTATGGAAAACATTAAGGAGGTTCCTAAAAAATTAAAACTACCATATAATCCAGCAATTCCATTTATAGGTATATAACCCCCCAAAATTGAAATCAGGATCCCAAAGAGATAATTTCACTCCCACATTAATTGCAAATATCCACAATAGCCAAGATGTGGAAACAACCCAAGTATTCACCATAGATGAATGGGTAAAGAAATGTGGTATATACATGCAGTGGAATACTACTCAGTTTTGAAAAAGGAAATCTTTCCATTTACAACATGGATAAACCTGAAGGACATCATGTTAAATGAAAGCCAGTGACAGAAGGAAAATAAACTGACTGATTCCACTTAAATGAGGTACCTAAAATAATCCAACTCATAGAAGCACAGAATACAAAGCAGTTGCCATGGGTTGGGGAGTGGGAGATATGGGGAGTTGTTAATCGCTATAAAGTTTCAGTTATTGCAAGATGAATGAGTTATAGAGAGCTGTGTACTACACAGTGCTTACCATGAACAACACAGTATTGTGCCTTCAACATATGTTCAGAAGGTCGGTCTCATGTAAAGTGGTCTTACCACACACAGAATAAAAGCAAAACGCAAAAACAAAGAGATACAAGGACACGTTGGGAGTTTTTGGCTGTGTCTATTTCTTTGAGTAGATGGTATCACAGGTGTTTGCACATGTCCAAACTTATCAAAGTGTACACATTAAATATGTACAGTTCTTTGTATATCAATTATACTTCAATAAACCTGTTTAAAGAAACTTCAAAAATAGAACTTAGAAATTCAGAGGCTAATAAATATCCCTCCAGTCCTCGTTCTCACCATGACTTCTACATTTGTGCACGATTCCTTAACAAAAAGATTTTATATCTTATTTCCCACAGCCGTGCATTTGCTATAATTGTCATTTCATATATTAACAGCCTTCAGCAGTGTGATTCTTCAAGCCATATAAATAGTAATTTAAAAATTCCATTTGGTAATTTCTGACTTCCAGTCTCAAGTCTCTCTTACTTTACTACTAGTATCTTTGTGCATCTCCAAATCCAGAGAATAACAACAAAGCAAAAGTTTAAAAATAAAGAAATAAAATGTTTTATTTTATTTTTCTTTTACATATTTTTTTATTGATTTCAGAGAGGAAGGGAGAGGGAGAGAGAAATAGAAACATCAATGATGAGAGAGAATCATCGATTGGCTGCCTCCTGCATGGCCCCCTCCAGGGATGGAGCCCACAACCCGGTCATATGCCCTGACTGGAATAGAACCTGCGACCTCTTGGTTCCTGGGTCAACACTCAACCACTGAGCCACACCTGGCTGAATGAAATAAAATTTTTTTTAAAGTCAAATATCACAGCAGCAATCAACAAGAAATAAGACTAGTATTGGTGAAATCAAGGACCTAGGAAAGTCATAGAGGTAGAGAAGGGTCCCTGATCCCACAGGTGTGGGGATCAATGCTGCACACGTGCCTTGGTGGCCAGTGAGAAGCCCCGAGGGTACCAAGGAGACTGAATTATATCTTCCTTCTCAGGCTGACAAATGAATTTTAGAGTAACCAGTATTGTAAGAGCTGAGACCCCCTTTCATAAACTCCACTACCTATCAAAATACCTACCCTGGCCCTAGCTGGTTTTGCTCAGTGGATAGAGCACCCGCCTGCGAACTGAACGGTCCCAGGCTTGATTCCAGTCAAGGGCACATGCCTAGGTTGCGGGCTCGATCCCCAGTGGGGGGCATGCAGGAGGCAGCCGGTCAGTGATTCTCTCTCATCATTGATGTTTCCATCTCTCTCTCCCTCTTCCTTCCTCTCTGAAAAAAGAAAAACAAAAAACAAAAAATAAAAAAAATAAAAAAAAAACTACCCTGGAGTTGATTCTAAAAACAAGGTGAGGGGGGACTTTAACTTTGAAAACAAGAAATACAGATAGGCACATGTCAGCATTAAGTGAAGCATCCGGGTTGTATCATTTGCAGATTCTGAAAGCGAATGCAGGGTTGCTGTCAGGGTAATAGCTGGGGGAGGTGAAGGAAGCAGGACTGCACAACCAGGCTGTAATGCAGTCACAAGGCCTCAGCTGTCCCTGCAGGAGAGGCTGAAATGGCCCACGATGGGACGAAAGGGCTGGGCCAGATCCCCTGCCAAGGCTCAGACATTTGAAGCAGTGTGCCGCTGGGTAGGAGCATGGCCCTGGATACAGCGATTCGCTTCTGCAGGGGCCGTTTCTGAAGAGGCCTGACAACTGAGACCTGCCCTTTGGCAGCCCTCCCAGGCTGGGGAAGAATCCTTCTGTCACTGAGGGGGGCCTGGGAAGTGGGACACGGTATCTACTAAACACTGCCTCCATTTATTGAGTGTCTATTACGTACAAAGTGATTTGCTTACATTAAACCTGATTTTTATAAGTTCTCAAGGGAGATACTTTCTCAGCATGCTAATTCGCAAGGACATGCAGTTAATAAAAGTCCAGTCAATGCTGGACTTCAGAACTCTCATTTTAAATGGGCCCCAGTCATGGAAAAATGTCTAAAGGGAGGCAGCCCATGACTTTAAAAAGGAAGACAATTAGCAGCCAGTGGCTTTATTCATCCTTCTCAAGGTCAATGGCTCTTCTCTCATGTTCCATCTGGACCTGCCATCCCTGTTAACAGCCTATGATGCAGATCAGTCCCTGCTATTTCCCTAGGAAAGTTAGAATAACAACCACCATCCTCAATAGAGCTCTTTTTTTCTTTTTCTTTTGAGTCCTCTAAACCAGGTCAGCTGAAGAGGGATAATAAACTACATCACATAGAGGAAAATTTCATCCAGATAAAATTATGAGGGCCAAAAGCAAACAGAAAATGCTGAAATTGCAAGATAGGCAGAAATCATCTGGCCTGATAAGAAATTGCTCAAAGCGGAGGTAAACGTTATTTGGAGACCTCCTATATACATTTCCACATCTGTTTCTGACTGAGACACTGGCAAATATTTTGGGAGCCAATGCCATTTTCCTCCTTGAAATGAAGCTCAAATGGTGAGATGTACACCTAAGATTTTTTAATGTTCTGTAATCTTTTAACTTGCCAAAATATTTCTTACATCTTTATATACTTTAGCTAAGACAACAGGAGTTGAAAATATATTTTAATCACATGAAGTGTCATGTTAATCTACATAACAGAAAGCAATGGCTATTTGTGGGAAACCAGAAATAATACAGGAGAGCTCCAAGCTTGAATCATGTGACTTTTATTACAGTCCAGATTGTTAATAATTAGATATGCTATTGCAGGAAGATAGATTTTTTTTTTCTTTATTTTACACTAGAGGCCCAGTGCACAAAAATTCGTGCACTTGTGGGGGGGGGGGGTCCTTCAGCCCGGCCTGCACCCTCTAGCAGTCCAAGCCCTCAGGGGATGTCTGGCCTCCCTCTGAGGGAGACAACTAGTGGGCTGATCACAGGACAGCACCAGCCAGCAAGTGGCTGGCCCCGACCCCCATCGCCCCACTGCCCAAGATCACTGCTACCCCGCCCATCACTGTCCCCTCCCTCTGCTAGCTGGCACCTACCTTGGCTGGCCTGGTGCTGCCTGCTTGCCCCATGCCCCCTGTCCACTGGTCATTCCGCCATTTGTTCAATTTGCATATTAGGCTTTTATTATATAGCATAGTCATCATTTTGCCAATTTATCTTATAATCATAAGTTTGCTTCATCCAATAAAATAATATATATTAAAATATGGTGACAATTATAAAGTTCTTAAAATATTTAATAGCCTGGCCAGTGTGGCTCCATGAACCAGAAGGTCACACAGTTCCATTCCCTGTCAGTACACATGCCCGGAGTATAGGCTCGATCTCCAGTAGGGGACATGCAGGAGGCAGCAATCAATGATTCTCTCTCATCATTGATGTTTCTATCTCTCTCTCCCTCTGACTTCATCTCTGAAATCAATAAAAATATATTTTTTAAAAATATTTACTAAATGTAGCCTCAGTGAACCTACCAACTGCCTATTATTATCCGTTGCTTAGTAATTTATGAAACTGTCAGTATTCTGTCTTCACATCATCTGAGAGGGAACTGAGAGTGGTATTAAGAGCATGGGCTGCCAAAACCGGTTTGGCTCAGTGGATAGAGCGTCGGCCTGCGGACTGAAGGGTCCCGGGTTCGATTCTGGTCAGGGGCATGTACCTTGGTTGCGGGCACATCCCCAGTGGTAGGTGTGCAGGAGGCAGCTGATCGATGTTTCTCTCTCATCGATGTTTCTAGCTCTCTATCCCTCTCCCTTCCTCTCTGTAAAATATCAATAAAATATATTTTAAAAAAATAAATAAATAAATAAATAAAAATAAAAAAAAAAGAGCATGGGCTGTGGAACAGACTGTCTGCATCCAAGTAACACAAATTTGAGCAAGTTACGTGACTTCCTTGTACTCAGTTTCCCTTGCTGTAAAATGGGGGAACTGCCTCACAGAGTTGTTGTAAGCTTAGTAAATTAGATGTGTAAAGAAAGTAAATTAAATATATGTAAAGAAAAATAGTTTAAAGTAGCTACCCTCTCACCCAGGTGAAAAGACCTTTTTCAGTCTGACAAAGGCAATTTCTCCCAAGACTTAGCAGTATTCACCACTATAGTCTGGGGAAGTGATAGGACAGCTAGTGGCAACGACAGTGACATCCAGTGGTGTCTATCAGCAGTGACTTGTTACATACACCTGGCCATGCTTCTTGAGCTAAAAAAAAAGATGCTCATTGTACTTCCTGTTCTTGACCTATAGATCTGCTTTGATTCTTCCAAGATTTCCAAGTCCAGTTCTCCAGGCAGGTACTTATTTTGTAATCCACTGATTCTCTCCCTTTCTATTCTACTGGAGATAACATAATCAGTTTCTGTTGTTTACAATCACAATAGCTAAATGATATAGTATTTATGAGCTATATGAGTGCAGTGAAACAAGATCAGGATTGAAGTTAGCCAAAGCCGGGCCAGCTAGTTCAATTGGTTAGATAATCGTCCCAATACACCAAGGTTGTAGGTTTCATCTGCAGTCAGGGCACGTACAAGAAGCAACCAATGAATGCATAAATAAGTAGAACAACAAACTGATGTGTGTGTGTCTTTCCCCCTTCCTCTGTCTCTCTAAAAATCAATCAATTCTTAAAAAAAAAAAAAAAAAAAAAAGATTGAATTAGTCAGGCATAATCTGACTTGCCCTATTTACTATCTATGGGTAATATCAGATTACTTTATCTCTCTGTACCTTATTCTCCTTATTTATAAAATTGAATTTATATACTTAGCCTGCAGACTTGCTCAAGGGATTGAAATAATGCTAGGGCTAGCACCTAACAGAACTTTGGTAAACAGCGTTCAATAATGGTAATCAAATAGTGATATCCAAACTCCTTTTGATTATTTCTCTTTGCATGTGACCCTTCAATCACTGAAATACTCTTGAGGAATTCACCCTGAACTGAATTCTGGAACTTTATTTGATAACATACATTGTGGTACAGAATCTAAAGCTTTGCTAAGGGAAAAAAAAAAAAAAAAAAAAAAAGCTAAGTTATTCCTATTGCTTGACTTTTTGACACCTTAAGACACCTTGAACTCTCTAGATATGAATCACAACTTTAGATTGGGGGAAAATAATCAGTTTAATGATAGTCAGCAATGCCTTTTACGCTATCCCTGCTTTCCATGAGGAGAGATTTTTTTTTCTAAGTCTTTCTCCACCCACTTAATACCTCTGCCTTTCTCCCTCTTGCTTCCTACAGCAAACACATGTGCCCTCACAACACTGCTCCCACCACTCCCACTGTAAGAAGCTGTCCCAGCTCAGGATCACCCAGAATTAAGTAAGCAAATCTCCCTATATCTGGGACTTATATAGTAAGCCTATCTATCGCTTACACTAAGCTGAGTCCTCATACTTAGTGTTATAAGTAGTATAGGTGATGTCTAGGACTCTATGACTTTCCTTCCTTTTATTTCTTAAAGTGCTCATAGAAGAGAGATGTTACTTATTAGGGGGGGCCTCAGAAGCCTAGCACCTCAAAAGAGAGCTGAAAGAGTTTCTGATTTGCTTATTCAATTGCCCTAACCAAGTCTGCTTCCACTGTAGGGGTTGTGTTTAGGAGAATCCAGAGATGCGGAGTTGCTTCTATAACAAGGTGAAGATGTCTTTGTCCAATTCTAAGGGGAATATGGCTTGTGGGTGACTCTCTGTGGAAAATGCCACAGTGAACCTATAAAAAAACAACCTGGTCCAGCTGGCGTGGCTCAGTGGTTTGAGAGTCAACCTATGAGCCAGGAGGTCATGGTCGATTCCCAGTTAGGGCAAATGCCCTGGTTGCAGGCTCAGTCCCCAGTGTGGTGCGTGCAGGAGACAGCCAATTAATGATTCTCTCTCATCATTGATGTTTATATCTCTCCCTCTCTCTTTCTCTCTGAGATTATATATACACTGAGTGGTCAGATTATTATGATCTCTGAACACATAATAATCTGGCCACTCAGTGTATATCCTGTATAATAAAAGGCTAATATGCAAATTGTCCCCTAGACCAGGAGTTCAACCAACAGGCAGGCCGGCCAACTGTGCATGTCCCTTCCCCCTGGCCAGGCTGACCAGACCCCACCCATGCACAAATTCATGCACCAGGCCTCTAATATATATATATATATATATATATATATATATATATATATATATATATATATATGCTGAGTGGCCAGATTATTATGTGTTCAGAGATCATAATAATCTGGCCATTCAATGTGTGTGTGTGTGTGTGTGTATATATATATATATATATATATATATATATATATATATATATTGCATTATTTAACAAGCACTGAACTTTTAATATTTTCAGACAGCATGCCATGAGAAAACAAAATTAAAGGAATTGAACTCTCTGAATACCTAGCATGTGACAATTCCTTAGCAAGAATGATGTCATTTGAGAGATGAGGAAACTGAGACTCAAAGAAGTGAAATAACCTGTGCAAAGACAAAGATCAAGTAACCAGTGAAATGAGGATTAAAACATACACGTTTTATTCCAAAATCTGTTCTCTGTAATGGTACATACATGGCTTTTACTAGTATAACTAAAGATTTTTCATCTTAGTAGAAAAGGTAAGATTTACAGTTTCAGATATAGTATGTGTATAATTGTTCACCTCTCCCACCTTCCCAAAAAAGACAATTTAAAAAAATGTAAACCAAAATAGTGATAGTATGAAGTTCAAAGTCAAGGAATTCCTGTCATAGAGAAAAACATAGGATAAAGCTAATCAGGGATTGAGTGAAGAAAATAAAGAAGAAAATTATATGTCTACATCTATTTTTTTTTCACATTTCCTTCTCAATAGATAGATAGACCTTCCATTAACTTCAGCAGGCAGCTGCTTGAATTGTACCCATTATCTATATAAATATATAATGTCCCAAGTGTGCAATTATGTTAGCCCACAGTGAAGAATGCCTTGGTTTTAAAAATCCATGTGCTGGGATCCTGACTGATTCTGAAGTATTTGCATTTGAAAGGATAGAGACTCTTCACAGAAACTGTCAGTAGCTCAATGCATCCTATTAGTGCACATTTCATACTAAAGAAAGAGCATAATGGCTGGAATTCTCTTTTTCTCCCCAGCCAGAGACATATACTTTCCCTATCACAGTTTGTTGAGTCTGGGGATAGTTGGCTTATTGCCAAACCCATCAATGCAGAAAATACTTGCCATGCACATTTGGGTTTGCAATATATATAAAAAGTCTACATATGAAACATAATATGCACAGACCATTTATTATTCAATCGATACTATCATTCACAGAGCTAAATATACATGTTTATTATTTCATCACGATTGCATTTTCATCATTAAAAATATTCCACAATATTTTTCCTAAGTGCTTGACTAGACACAAAATGATTGTGCGTTTCCTTGGGAAGTTAACAATTTAATGAAACTGCAAACTTTGTCAGTTCAGTGTATAACTAGATACAGAAGAGAAATGATTGGTTTAATTTTAAATTTGATTAATAAATATCAATCTACACTAATAAAAGAGTAAGATGCAAATTGACCATACCTTTGTGATGCCCACCAGCTAATCAGGAGTGAGTATGCAAATTAACCCAACAAAGATGGAGGGTTAATTTGCATATGCAGGCACCTAGTGGCTGGGGATGGGGCAGGATGCCTGCGTTGTCACCATGATGACGATGCAGGTGTTCCGCACCACCCCAGCCATTCCGGGCCTCTGGGCAGCGTGGGAAGGCAAAAAGGCAGCTCTGGGCCTGAGCGAAGGCAGTACCGGCAGCCAGGGGAAGGAAGGCCCATTCTTGCACGATTCTTCATGGATCAGGCCTCTAGTTTTATATAATCTTAAAATTAACATTTTCATTGCAAAATACATTTTGAGTAAAAATGATAAAATATTAATTTAAGAAGTATTTTATCCTCAACACTTCCTGAATTCTGCTAAGCAAAACTGAGTAGTTTATTTAAAATATTATGCTAACTACTATGCCCTAAGGAAAATTCTAATAATGTTGGAAAGGTAGGACACCCTTACAAGTGAAAATTAGTAAGTTAGTAAAGTTAACATTTTATGATAGATATATTTTTTAAGTTGCATCATAAGCGAACTAAGGAAATTCTGAGAAAGAATTGATCATAGGAGATTGGGTTGAACATAAAATATTGCATAGACTATGCAGGAGTTAAACCAGTCTTTGAAAACAAGTACTGAAGAGGAAAGTAAAATGTGCAATATTCAGACCCTGGAGGGAAGATCCCATTTGTGTCACAAAATATACCCAAGAACATTAAATAAAACAGGTCTTGCAGAACAAAGGAAGTTGGCATCAAGAAGTAAAGAATTTGAAGTTGGGTTGTACCTCAGTTTCTTGTATTCACTGTGCTGTCATATACCTGGATGGGGTAAAAAAGAAAGTAGTCTCTAGCTGATTTGGCTCAATGGATAGAGTATCAGCCTACAGACTGAAGGGTCCCAGGTTTGATTCTGGCCAAGGGCACATGCCTGGGTGGTGGGCTCAATCCCCAGTAAGGGACGTGCAGGAGGCAGCCAATGAATGATTCTCTCACATCATTGATGTTTCTTTCTCTCTCTCTCTCTCTCTCTCTCTCTCTCTCTCTCTCTCTCTCTTCCTCTCTAAAATCAATAAAATATATTTTTTAAAAAAGAAAGTAGTAGGAATGTGAGTTGATTCCTGGATGTCAGGAGTGCATTATACTGCACAGGGCTAATTAGCCCAAAGAGCAGGGAACTTAAGAAGATGAAAGTCAGACAAAGATGCCAATACCACTGTGGAAGTTCCATCAGATAAGGGACTCAAGTAGATTTCTTTCAGGGTAAAGGAAGTTGGGATCCCATAAACTGTTGTTCTACTGACTTGGTGGGATCATCAGTCATTCAAATAAATATTTGTTTCCTAATCTACAAAATACTAAGAAAATAAAGATAAGTGGAACACAATGCTGCTTTCTTGGAACTGTAAGAAGATGATAGATTGGATGAATGGATGGATGGATGGATGGTTGGCTTTTTGGCTATCATTTAAATTATAATCCTGCTAAAATTTTCTATATTTATTTTCCCTTAAAGACTTCGTATAGAATTGGAATTATCCATGCTTTATATATTTTGTATAATTTTCTCCTGAAATTATCTAGACTTAATGTTATTTACTGAGCAGATACAAAACTTTTAACTGGTTATTAAACTACTAGAGGCCCAGTGCACGAATTTGTGCACCAGTGGGGTCCCTTGGCCTGGCCTGTGGGATCAAGCCAAAACTGGCTCTCCGACATCCCCTGCGGGGTCCCAGATTGCAAGAGGGTGCAGGCCAGGCTGAGGGGCCCCACTGGTACATGATCAGGGCCAGGGAGGGATGCAAGAGGTTGGCCAGCCAGGAGGGACTGTGGGAGGGTTCCAGGGCATGTCTGGCCCATCTCGTTCAGTCCTGATTGGCCAGGCCCCAACAGCAAGCTAACCTACCAGTCGGAGTGTCCACCCTCTGGTGGTCAGTGCACATCATAGTGAGAGGTTGAGCAGCCTTAGCATATCATTAGCATATTATACTTTGGTTGGTTGAATGGATGACTGGATGACCAGACACTTAGCATATTAGGCTTTTATTATATAGGATATGCATAAACCATGGACACAGACAATAGTGTGGTGAAGAACTGGGGCATGGAGTGGGTGTGGGCTAACAGAGGTCAATGGGGAATATAACAAAACATCTGTAATACTTTCAACAATAAAGATAAATTTTTAAAAAATAGTGAGTTGAATAACATCTCTCTTTATGATGGTAGATTTATTACATCCTGCCTACCATCTGTTAATTTTTTCTTTATCCAACTTTGGCTATGTTATTACATGCAAAAAAACATAAATTGCAAAAAAAAAAAAAAAAAAAAAATTCCTCGTATGAATTGAAAGATTTCATTCCAAAAAACTTGTTTTCCTCCTATCTCACTGCCTGTTCTTTCTGACTCCTTTAAAATATCATGCTCCTTTTAATATACATTAAATGATAAAATATCTAAGTTTTATCTTAGGTCCTCTCTTATTTAACTGTACTTTCACTGAGTGTTCCTGCCACTTTCATTATAAAAAATTAGCAATGGAGATTTATATTTCAGTAATCTAAGAAGGAAGACATATTTTATTAGCATTGTCTACAAAGGCCTTGAAGAAGACCTCTTCTCACTTAACTACCTCTCCAGCTCCATGCTGTTCTCTTTCTCTCTTCCTTCAGCACTGGCCTTTCATTCTTCATGGTCACTAGGCCATTTTTCAGGACTCAGAACTCAGCTCAGAATTGCCTTTATTTATTCTTTTAAAGGGGTCAAGTGTATTTTAACATTTTAGTTATTATATCTTTAAATGAGGAGCAGAATGCTTAAATGACAAGGTGATTTTGAAAGAATTCTGTATTACAGCTCTTTTGGGTGACTCTGCCAGCAGGGGACAGGTTGCAATCTATTCCAATCTATGCAGTTGTAAATATCCATTCAACAACACAGAGCATGGCCCCATTGCTAGTACAGCATTACTATATTTCAGAGTCGCCTTTATTAACTGCCTTGAATACATCCAATCCATTTTAATTTACTCTCCGTTATTCAATGAACAAATATTATTGAGAACCTACTATGTGTCCAAAACTAGTCTACAGTTGGAGTATATCTCTCTGTAAATAAAGCAGACCAAACCTCTTTCCAAATAGTTGGGTAATAGGACATAGGAAAATATAATAAAACAAATAGAAAAATACATAGTATTCAGAAAGCATTGATTGAGAAATGGAGCTCTTCGAAGCATTTACCACAGTTGCTATTTGAAATTTGTTTCTGGGCTTATTTAAATTAATGACACATGGTTTATCTAATTTTTGCCCATAATTAATCCTCCATTTTCACGATGCCTATCACACCATAAATGCTCATTAAAAATGTATATGTATATAATATTTATGAGACATTTTATGCTGCATCTGCAGACATCTCGGTACAAGATCATTCTTTTAACTACACAACAAATATTAAAGTTAATTTTATGTCTTATGAACTATACACAGCATCATGAAGTTTGCGACCCATCGGGATGACATAATAAACAGATTAGTAAAAACAAACATGCATTCTCAGATCCATTATAATAATTTTATACCTTTTAACAGAAGCCATTACTTACCAGTTAGAGAACATGAGTATTGTGACTTTAAGCTTTCTGAGTATTACATCACATCTTAACATGCTGTGCATTTAAAATGATTAGTCCACAGTCAAAGGTAGCACTCACTTTTCCTACCATTCAAACTAGGTCATTTTGCAGTACAATATGTTATCGTTGACTAATTAATGCATACTTAGATAATCATGCTTAACAAAAAACGAAGACAACAAAAAAGATTATTCTAGAATTAAAATTCCCATTACAATAGCAAACTACCTCCCATAGCGAATAATGCAAGTATCAAAAAATATTAATTCACATTCAAAAAATATTAATTCACATTGCTAAGTACAGGGATATCTGAATAGTCCCAGCTTTTCCCTGCCCTTTTTTTTTTTTTTTTTTTGGTGGGTAGAGGAGGTTAGAACATATTCTAATCTTTACCAATTAGCCATTGAAAAGGGGATGAGCGGTAAAATGTATTTTAGGAGCTGGGTACCAATATATAATTAATTTTTTATCCTTCTCCATCTCTGATGTTCAGGATTGTTATTATCCTCAGACTGACTTTGCTTGCCCAGAGGTTTCCAGTGCATATTCTAGAATGTCTTTAAAATGAACACACATGCATGACTATGGAGATAAATTGGATCTCAATAAAACTTGGTATTGGAGCAATAGGAGTACCTTGAAATAGGATGACCTGAGTACTAATCTCGATATCTATATTTTTTTTATATATTTGTAATTAACAGTCTTCCGCTTGTAGGGGTAAGACCTTCAGCTAATAGAGGCTGTCCACAGTTCCCTGCTATTTAGCCTTCTTCACAATAAGGGAATTTGCTTCTTCAAGGTCAACAGGCTAGCATCAATTACTGCCTCAAGTCTCTTTCAAGGGGCTTATCTGATTAGGTAGATAAGGCCCACCCAGAATGACTTCCCAATTGGTTAAGTTAATGTCAACATACTGGGGACTCTGATGACGTTTGGAAAATCCCTAACCTTTGTCCTATAATATAGCCTCATTCATCATATTCACACATTCTGCCCACACTCAAGGAGAGGGGATGATACACACAGCCTGGCTCATTGGGGGGTCATGCTGGGATGTGTCTGACACAGTCAGGATCAGCTCTGTGGCTCTCAGGCCATCACAACATCTCCTGGCCTCACTCCCCAGATTCTGACAGTGCTTGAGATTCCTGGGCCATTTAGTACACACAGCTCCTGGTGCTTTCTTTCTCAACAGCCTGTGTCTGTGGGTCTTCAACAGTGGGTGGCCCATAACCACCCACCACTCAGGCTGATAGAGAGAGCCCACTTTGCCTGCAGATACAGGGATTCATGTCTCTCCCTCGGAGTCCTTACAGTTGGTCCATTTGGGGTAGAGATAGCTGATGATTGACAACTGTGAGGGAAAAGGGAGAGAATTAGTCCAGCTATCTCTACCCCAAATGGACCAACGGTAAGGTGTGAGTGAGCTTCGCTGCAGTATTATCTGTGCAACTTGGCTTGAGAGTGCACCCTTGCTTGGCTTTCTTCTCTTCTCCCTCTCACTCCCCTAACTCCCTACAAGCTGTTTCCTGGGAAATCCTCCTAATAAACTTCCTTTCACTTTCATAAAAATACTCTCCTTAAGTTTGGTTCTGAAAAACTCAACCCAAACCATCAATACTGGAAGATCTTTTAAGGATCCTTCCAACTTTAAATTCAGTTATCCTTATACTAATTTGTGCTCCAGTATTAGAGGCTGCTAATGAGTTATTTATGCTTGTATAATGCTATGCTGAAGACAACGCCTCCATATGAAGGAAACTGGTGGCAATTTCAGGTATCCATAACAAAAAGGCCAAAACTGAAAACAAAACAAAACAGGAAAACAACATGAAGATTAGTTTGTGGTTTTTTTTGTTTTTGTTTTTTTAATATATTTTTATTGATTTCAGAGAGAAAGGGGTAGGGAGAGAGAGAGATAGAACATCAATGAGGAAAGAGAATCACTGATCGACTGCCTGCAGCATGCCCCCTACTGGGATCGAGCCTGAAACCCAGGCATGTGCCCTTGACCAAAATCGAACCTAGGACCTTTCAGTCCGCAGGCCCGACACTCTATCCACTGAGCCAAACCAGCCAGGGCAAAGATTGGTTTCTTAAAAATATTTTACAGGACAGAGTTGCCTTTACATTTCACTTTTAATTATTTGGTCCTAACTCACATCACCAGCCCTCTCTGACTGCAAGTGGATCAGAGAATGGTTGTTTTCATATCATTAAAATGAGTGTCTGATGAATACTGAAGACAGTATCATTTTAGGGATGAGGGATATGGAGAGTATAAAAGAAACAACAGAATCTTATTTCAGTTCCTCAGTGTTTGAACTCATCATCTAGCCTCTCTGAACTGGTCCAGCACTTCTTTGAAACAGCCTCCTAACTGGTCTTCCTATTTCCTCTCCTGGAAAATAGCACAGCATTTTCTACATATTAGACAAAGTAAGCTGTATTAACCATCAATCACATACTTCCTTGCTTAAAATCCCAGTGGCTTCTCATTGCAGTTAGAAAAAAATCCATTTTTTAAAACAATGGTCTGCAAGCTTCCTCACCACTCCCTACTGACCTCCACGCTAACCAGTTCAAGGCAATGCATCCCAGGCATAGTGACCTCATTCTTTTCCTTCATTCCTATTTCAGGGCAATTACCTGCCCAATGTTCAGTCCACAGCTCTCCACATACCTGGTTCCCTCCTATTGTATCTATTCCCATTTTAATTAGAATGTACTTCACACCATCCTGCTTTATCGTCTTCAAAGTACATTTCACTATACGAAATTACCTCCTCCATTCTGTATGCTTGTTTATTGTCCGTGACCCTCCTACACACACATGTACATGACTATAAGAATAAGAATAGTGATCATGACAGTCTTGTCTATTGCTATAGCTACTGCCTTTTGACAATAACAAGGAATCTGTAAAGACTAGAAATAAATGAATGGATGAAGACACAAATGAATGAATCAATGGATGGAACTTATCCATCTCTTCTATTCTATTAGAGGAATTGCACAATTTACATCTAAGTCCCTATCATGGGCTTTCTGATACTTATGACTTGCAAACAGCTTGTATCATGATTTGACCAGGTTAAATCAGGCAGATAAAATTTTCTTCCAAGAAATTGGCAAAGGTGAAAAGAAATCACATTACCAATATGCAGGAAGGTTTGAAAAAATAAGTACTTTAAGTGAATAATTGAATAACACTTTGAATATGCATGTTTAAAACATTTTTTAATAGTATGTCCTTCCTTTGACTCAGCAGTTCAATGAATAGATATTTTACCAGAGAAAGTGGTATGCGTATGTGTCAAATGCAAAATTTCAACATTAAACCTCTGGAGTAATGACTATCAAGACATACAAAGAGACACTATTGGATTGATAAAAATACTAGAAGCAAATATTTATTAAGATGGAAGATAAGTATTCCTAATATCATTGTTAAATTAAAATTAATATTGCATACAGTAGAGTATGTAATACTTCTTCAAATGTTTATAAAATATACAGTGTTGGTGCATATGCACCCAACAAATAATCTGAAAAAATTCATAAAATATATTAAGGTGGCATCTCCAAATGGTAGAATTAAAGGTGTTTTATTCAATATGTTTTTATTGGTTTCAGAGAAAAGAAGGGAGAGGGAGATAGAAGCATCAATGAGAGAGAAACATCAATCAGCTGCCTCCTACACACCCCATATTGGGGATCAACTGGCAACCGGAGCATGTGCCCTGACCTGGAATTGAACCAGTGAACTCCTGGTGCATGGGACGATGCTCAACCAACTGAACCACACCGGTCAGGCTGAGGTTATTTTTATAATTTTTTCATTTTATTGATATATAGCTATACTTTATTGGTTTTCTAAAAAATAAAATATTTGTTTTTTTTTAATCTAGTCACAAATATTTTATCATTTCATCCTTTGTGTGTAGACCAAATAATGCCTCCTCTACCCACCATGTCCATGGCGTAGTCCTTAGAATTTGTGAAGATGTTACATTACATGGGAAAAAGAACATCGCTGATGATTATTCGGGATTATCTGGGTGGACATAATGTAATAACAAGGGTCCTTATGGGAGGGAGGCAGGAGGGTCAGAATCAAAGAAAGAGAGGTGATGACGAAAGCAGAGATGGAATTGATGCTGGGCCACAAGCTAAGGAATATGGCAATTCCCGATGCTGGAAAAGGCAGGGAAACTTTCTCTCCTAGAGCTTCCAGGAGGAACACAGAGGCCCAGGGACCCATCTTAGACTTCTTATCTTCAGAACTGTGGGATGATGCTTGAGTGTTATTTAAACTACTAAGTTTGTGATAATTTGTTAGTTTAGTGCAGCAATAAAAAACTAATATGCCTTGCCATATAAAAATTAAAACAAAGTAAGAGGATATTTAGCACCATAACCATATTCATAGAGATGCACAAAAGCAAGAGTATCAAAATCACATTTTCTTTGATGTTCAAACAAACAAAAATTTTTGAACTTGTTTCTTCAGAAACTCAATACTCATATACTTACACCAAGGTATTCTGGAAATAATATTGATGTACTCCGATTGCAAAAAAAAACCCAAAAAAAAACCAACAACAACAACAAAAAAAACTGACACTATTCCAGCATATATGAACACTCCAGAATACCATTCACACCAGCAAAGTTTTTCCCTTCCAACCTTTCCCCTTCAACGTTGTCTAACTAGCTCATTTTAATCATTATTTTTAGCTCAAATAAGAATGATAAGGGAAGTGAACAAGTGTAATTTACTCCCCGACCTGCCAGGTATAAAATGGGATTCATTACCCGCTTTTTAAAAAACACAAAGGCATAAGTTTGTGATTTAGTAACATTTGTCTCCACCAAGATATGTAAATTTGATTGTAAGGAAGTGGAAATATTTTTAGTCTCCTTCAGCAGTGGGGCTGTTTAGAAGCATTCTCCTCCAAAGCCTATCATCATGGAAAGCTTAGAGAGTTTTTTCTTCCCACTAGCTTTGAGCTGCCAGCATGCAAAAACAGCATGCCAACTTAGTGAAGTGTGTATTTTCATGTGTGTGGTTTTTGTTTTGTTTTTTTCTAAAAATCATTCAACTGATTACAGTTTGATAGAATAAAAGAAATTTTACCTTCGGGTTGAAGACAAACATTTTAAATTTGAGGGGATTAATTTTCATGTGACTAAAAGGGTTTTGTATAAAGTGCTGGTGAGTGATTAACTAGTTTTGGGTTGTTGCTTTCTCTTATTTCATCATCTGTGCTGTCATTCTGGATTCAAAGTGTGGCAACCCATGGGAATGGTGTCCAACCCGGCTGACTCCCGTACAAGTACCTTGAAGGACCAAAAGGCCAAAGACAGTCTTGAACCACATTATGAAACTGACAAATGTGTTTTGCTTCCTCCTTATATTCCCCTGGATCTCGCTATCTTCAAGCAGCCCAGCAACTGAGAATAGAAAGAAGCAGCACTTAAAGAAAGAAGAAATAGGATCTCCCTGGGTATAAAGAGAAACACACAGAGAGAAGCACGCTGGAATGAAAGTATAGAAGTTTTGGGTCTAGGTCCAGAATCAGGCTGAGGCAGATAGGAATGTGTTTCCTCCAAGTTTCCCCATATAGAAGGTAAACATTTCAACCATGAATATTACAGAAAAGTATACACAGACCAGGTTTCTACAGTCAGGGAGTCCATCTATACACTTTCATTTTATGGTTATGTTAGTGCTTTTTTTTTTTTTTTTGGTACTGTTAGTTTATCCCAGATTGCAAAAAAATTTTCTCTCAGCCTGTGTGGCTGAATTAGTTGGAGTGTTGTCCCATACAGAGCGAGTACAGGAGGCACCCAATCTCTCCAATCTCTCCTCACCTCTTCTTCTTCTTCCTCTCCTCCTCCTCCTCCTCCTCCTCCTCCTCCTCCTCCTCCTCCTCCTCCTCCTCCTTCTTCTCCTTCTCCTTCTCCTTCTCCTTCTCCTTCTCCTTCTCCTTCTCCTTCTCCTTCTCCTTCTCCTTCTCCTTCTCCTTCTCCTTCTCCTTCTCATTCTCCTTCTTCTCCTTCTCCCTCTTCTTCTCTTTCTCACAAATCACTGAAAACATGTCCTCAGGTGAGGATTCAAAAAAATCAAATAAATTGCATACATGTGTGCTTCTATTTCTGGACTCTCAATTCAGACTTAATGACTTATTTGTCTATTTTACACAACCACATTGGCTTGATTAATGTAGCTTTGTAAGTCTTAAAATTAGGTAGTATAAATCTTTAAATTTTATCATTTTTATCAAAAGTATTTAGATTATTCTAGGTCTTTGCATTTCCATATATATTTCAGAATCAAGTTTTCATTTAAAAATTATTTCTGGGACTTTGTATTTTTTTTTTCTATAGATCAATTTGAAGAAAATTGTTATTTCAACTATATTGAGACATCTAGTCCATTATAAATATATATATATATATATATATATATATATATATCCATTCATTATTTAGGTCTTCAATTTCAGCAATAGTTTATGTTTTTATTATGTGGAAGTTTTGTGGGTTTGTTTTTTGCTACTGTAAAATGTACTGTTTATTTATGTCTTTTTTTTTCAAATATTTGATTCTGTCATAAAAATGCAATTGAATTTTGTAGATTGACTTTGTGTCCTATAGTCTTGCTAAGTTCATTTATTAGTTCTAGCAATTTAGTTCTTGTATTTCAGTGGATTACTTGGAATTTTCTGTGAGGACTCTCATGTTGTCTACAAATAAGAGAGCCTTAATGTTCTTTTTTCTTTCTTTCCTTATTGTACCAGCTGGGTCCTCTAATCTGATGTTGGATAAATGTGGTCAGAATGAACATCTCTGCCTCTTTTTCTGATTTTAGAGAGAACTTACTCAATACAGTGCCATTTAGTATAAGGTTCTGTAGATTTTTAAAGATGCTGCATTAGTTAACTTGGGCTTCCGGAGGCTGGAGGTCCAATATCACAGTGCCAGCAGGGTTAATTCCTGGTAAAGCCTCTCTCCTTGGCTTATGGAAGGCCACCTTCTTACTGTGTCCTCATATGGCCTTTTCTCTATGAGCACGCAGAGATCTCTTTCTCTTCTTATAAGGACACATGTCCTAACTGATGGGGTTTCACTCTTATGACCTCATTGAACCTAAATTACCTCCTAACAGCCTATCTCCAAATCCAAGTCATACTGGGGTTGGGGTCTTCATCATGAGTCCTGAGGGCACAGGTAAGCCCTCAAATACCCCTTTAATACATTCAGAAAGATTCCATCAATTTCTGTTTAGCTGGGATATTTGATCATGAGAGATTGTTGAATTTTGTCAAATAATTTTTCTACATTTATTGAGATGCAAATTATAGAGATCATAAATCATATTACTTGATTTATGAATATTGAAAGAACTTTAAATTTCTGAGATAAATCCCCTTTGCTCATGATATATTCATTATTTTATATATCTTACTGAGCATTTTGCATCTCTATGATTGACGAATACTAATTTAAAATTTTCTTGTAATGTCAAGAAATATCTGGTTTTGTAATGCCGGGCTTTGGTATCATTATTTGGGTTTTACAAAATAAGTTAGAAAAAGTTCCTTTTCCTAAATTTTCTGAAAGACTTTTTATGTGGTAGGTATTACTTGTTTTGTAAACTTTTGATAGAGTTTATTTTTTTTTTTTATTTTTTTTTTTGTATTTATTTTATTTTTTTTTTACATTTTTTTAATTGTTTGAAGTATTAAAAATAGTAGTACATATGTCTCTTTTTTTTCCCCATTGACCTCCCCCCACCCTCCCCTTCCCCCCAGTACATGCCTTTACCTGCCCCCCCCCCCCAGTGTCTTTTATCCATTGGTTATGCTTATATGCATGCGTACAAGTCCTTCGGTTGATCTCTTACAGCCCCCCTCCCCCCAAAAACCTCCTCTGCCTTCCCACTGTAGTTTGACAGTCTGTTCAATGCTTCTTTGCTTCTGTATCTATTTTTCCCCCTTTTCTTTCCTTTAAAAAATCTTGCCTCTGCAGACTAGAAATAGACATATAATAACAAAAAATGTTTGAGTCCCAATTTCAATGTCCAACAGTTCTGATTCCCCGTTTCAATGTCAAACAGTTCCTTTTGTGTACATGTCAGCAATGATATCTGGATGGTGGGCACATGGTGGCAATGCAGGTCCAACCCTCTCTGGTTTGGTCCTAGGCAAGTGCTGCGTCGCACAGCTTCTGACTGCTAGCTTGGCAAGGCGTCGTCAGCGTCTCCCATCTCTGGACTGTTTCTCCTCTTGTCTTCATGGTTGGAGCAGACCTGTCAATTCCTCTCTGTTGCAGGACTCCACATGGTCTTGGAGTTGTTTTCTGAAAATATACAAACATATTCTCGACCAAAAGTTAATAAAGGAATCTTTTCTATATAATTGATTTGGGATCCTTTTTATTTTTGCCCAAACGATTTTCCTTTGTCTTATTTAGACACCATGTGTGTTTTGCTGTTAGCATTACAAATAGAAACTAATTTTGTAAAGTAAAAATTTTCTAGATGTAATTTACTTATAGGATATTTTTCCTTACATGATATTACGCTACTATCCCCCCTTTTTTGATTAATGGAGGCTTTTGTAAATTTTATAATGCAGTCTTGATAACTTTAAATTTTAACTTTTTGCACAAAAATATGACTGCTTTAGTTTCATTGCATGTTCAGGAATTTTACCATGAGATGAACTACCAATAGAAATTTTAGTTAACACTTTAGGAACAGCTTTTTGTCCAGTACAATTAAATTTTCTTGAATATTCACTTATTTGAATTAGCCTATTTAAATTAATCTGAAAACTTGATTATTATTTTACTGTCAAATTTAATACTCTACCAACAATCTTAGTTTACCCTGTAAATATTAGTGGAAAGGATTATTTGCATTCTTGAGTAGGCCCTGAGCATTCCTGGTGCTAGGCTGGATTTAGATATAGGGCAGCTGCTGTCAGCCAAGTCTCTGTCTGTTACCTGGGTCCCAATCTGAGCTGGGCCAAGTCACACTGTCTGTCACCTGTGTCCCGATCTGAGCTGGGCGTGGGAAGCAAAGCAGCCATGAGAGCAGGAGACCTCCCTCAGATGGGGCGAGGGTTCAGGCCCCTGCAAGGTTGGGAGGGTGGGGGTCTGTGCCCCACCTCTGATGATCCCCAAGTTCTCTCCTGATGGCCCCTCTGCGACTGTGCCTGTCTTAGGTTGTTCCTTCCCTGAGGAATCTTACCCGTCTCTGGCTAACCAGTCATCCTCCGGGGCCAAGCAGGGTGATGTGAGGTTCAGTTCTGTCTCCTTGGTAGCCTATGCCCCCATGGCCTCCACGCCCAGTACTTGCCTTGGGATCCCCTGGCCTGCTGGCGGGGCCCCAGAACTGATTACATATCTCGGGGAACTCAGATTTCTTCTCCAGGGAGGGCCCAGCTCACACAATTGGGCGAGAGACAGATCCATGGTACCAGCCACCACGAGGCTTCAAGCTCAGCATGAACAGAAAGCTCAGGCAACAGCTGAGGGCAATTGGATTGTGAGAAGAGGGTCCCTCTTGGCACAAAAAGCAAGAGGGGCCAATATAGAATGCTCAAGTGCCTTCCCAGTGCCTTAATTCCTTCTGAAAGGGATTAAATCCTTTCATGTCCTTTTTTTTTTTTTTTTTTTTTTTTTTTTTTTTAAATTGCTGCCAAACATTCCAATAATTAGTTTGTAAGTTTGTTTGGGATAATTGTACAGTATGCTGTTGTAAAATATCTAAAATTATAATGACATTGTAGAATAATATCATGTAAGGATATTCTTTGCTCTAGGCCATGGCAATTCAATTTCAAACTGGCTGACAATTACTTTTTGTAACTTTATATAAACTTTGTCAGGGAGGCAAAAACATAAATTATTCCCCCATAACCCCCCACCCCCCGCTTATGTCCCACCCCCTTGTTGTCTGTGTCCATTGATTAGGCTCATATGCATGCACACAAGTCCCTTGGTTGATCTCTCCCCCTTATCCCCACCCTCCCCTACCTTCCCTGAGGTATGACGTGCTGTTCGACGTTTCTCAGTCTCTGGATCTGTTCTTGTTCATCAGACTATGCCATTCATTATATTCCACAAATGAGTGAGATCATGTGATATTTATCTTTCTCTGCCTGGCTTATTTCACTTAACATAATACTCTCCATATCCATCCATGTTGTTGCAAATGCTAGGAACTCCTTCTTTTTTACCGCCAAGTAGTATTCCATTGTGTAGATATACCACAGTTTTTTAATCCACTCATCTGCTGATGGGCATTTAGGCTGTTTCCAAATCTTAGCTATGGTGAATTGAGCTGCTATGAACATAGGGGTGCATATATCCTTTCTGATTCGTGATTCTAGTTTCTTGGGATATATTCCTAGAAGTGGGATCACTGGGTCAAATGGGAGTTCCATTTTTAGTTTTTTGAGGAAACTCCATACTGTTCTCCACAGTGGCTGCACCAGTCTGCATTCCCACCAGCAGTGCACGAGGGTTCCTTTTTCTCCACATCCTCGCCAGCACCTGTCATTTGTTGATTTGTTGATAAAAGCCATTCTGACAGGTGTGAGATGGTACCGCATTGTTGTTTTGATTTGCATCTCTCTGATGATGAGTGACTTTGAGCAGGTTTTCATATGTTTCTTGGCCTTCCTTCTGTCTTCTTTCGAAAAGTGTCTATTTAGGTCAGATGCCCATTTTTTGATTGGGTTGTTTATCTTCTTTTTGTTAAGCTGCATGAGTTCCCTGTAAATGTTGGAGATTAAACCCTTATCGTTGATATCATTGGCAAATATGTTCTCCCATGCAGTGGGCTTTCTTGTTGTTTTATTGATGGTTTCCTTTGCTGTGCAAAAGCTTTTTAATTTGATGTAGTCCCATTTGTTTATTTTCTCTTTAGTTTCCATTGCCCTAGGAGCAGTATCAGTGAAGAAGTTCCTTCGGCATATGTCTGAGATTTTTCTGCCTGTGGATTCCTCTAGTATTTTTATGGTTTCCCGTCTTATGTTTAAGTCCTTTATCCATTTTGAGTTTATTTTTGTGTATGGTGTAAGTTGGTGATCTAGCTTCATTTTTTTGCATGTATCTGTCCAATTTTCCCAACACCATTTGTTGAAGAGACTGTCTTGACTCCATTGTATGTTCGTGCCTCCTTTGTCAAATATTAATTGAGCATAGTTATTTGGGTCAATTTCTGGGTTCTCTATTCTATTCCATTGATCAATATGTCTGTTCTTGTGCCAGTACCAGGCTGTTTTAAGAACAGTGGCTTTGTAATACAGCTTGATATCCGGTATTGAGATCCCACCTACTTTGTTCTTCTTTCTCAGGATTGCTGCAGCTATTCGGGGTCTTTTTTTATTCCAGATAAATTTTTGGAAAGTTCGTTCTAGGTCTGTGAAATATGTCGTTGGTATTTTAATGGGAAGTGCATTGAATTTATAGATTGCTTTGGGTAGTATGGACATTTTGATGATGTTGATTCTACCAATCCATGAACATGGTATGTTCTTCCATCTGTTTATGTCTTCCTCTATCTCTTTTTTCAATGTCGTGTAGTTTTCCGCATATAGGTCTTTTACCTCCTTGGTTAAGTTTATTCCTAGGTATCTTAATTTTTTTGGTGCAATGGTAAATGGAATTGCTTTTTTAGTCTCTCTTTCTGTAAGTTCACTATTAGTGTATAGAAATGCCATAGATTTCTTGGCGTTAATTTTGTATCCTGCTACATTGCCGAATTCATTTATTAAGTCTAGTAATTTTTTGATGGAGTCTTTAGGGTTTTCTATGTACAATATCATGTCATCTGCGAATAAGGACAGTTTTACTTCTTCTTTTCCAATTTGGATGCCTTTTATTTCTTCTTCTTGTCTGATCGCAATGGCTAATACTTCCAGCACTATATTGAACAGGAGTGGTGAGAGTGGGCATCCCTGTCTTGTTCCTGTTCTTAGGGGAAATGGTTTTAGTTTTTGCCCATTGAGTATGATGTTGGCTGTTGGTTTGTCATATATGGCTTTTATTATGTTCAGGTATGATCCTTCTATTCCCACCTTGCTGAGAGTTTTTATCAAGAAAGGGTGTTGGATTTTGTCAAATGCTTTTTCTGCATCAATTGATATGACTATGTGGTTTTTATCTCTCAATTTGTTTATGTGATGTATCACGTTTATTGATTTGCGAATATTGTACCATCCTTGCATCCCCGGGATAAATCCTACTTGGTCATGGTGTATGATCTTTCTGATGTACTGCTGGATTCGATTTGCTAGAATTTTGTTGAGGATTTTGGCATCTATATTCATGAGGGATATTGGCCTAAAATTCTCTTTCATTGTGTTATCTTTATCTGGTTTTGGTATTAGGGTGATGCTGGCTTCATAGAAGGAGCTTGGAAGTGTTCCTTCCTCTTGAATTTTCTGGAATAGTCTGTGGAGGACAGGTTTTAGTTCTTCCTTGAATGTTTGGTAAAACTCCCCTGTGAAGCCATCTGGCCCCGGGCTTTTGTTTCCTGGAAGCTTTTTGATGACTGCTTCAATTTCTTCCATAGTTATTGGCCTATTGAGATGCTTAGATTCTTCTTGATTGAGTTTTGGAAGGTTATATTTTTCTAGGAATATGTCCATTTCCTCCAGGTTGTCCAGTTTGTTGGAATAGAGTTGTTCATAGTATTTTTTAACAATCCTTTGTATTTCGGTGGGGTCTGTTGTTATTTCTCCTCTTTCATTTCTGATTTTGTTTATTTGGGTCCTCTTTGTTTCTTGGTGAGCCTGGCTAGAGGTTCATCAATCTTGTTTATCCTTTCAAAGAACCAGCTCTTGGTTTTGTTGATCTTTTGTATTGTTTTTTTGGTCTCTATGTCATTCATTTCTGCTCTGATCTTTATTATGTCCTTCCTTCTGCTCACTGTGGGCTTTTCTTGTTGCTCTCTTTCTAATTCTTTGAGTTGTTGAGTTAGATCATTTATTAGCATTTTTTCTTGTTTTTTGAGGTAGGCCTGTAGAGCTATAAACTTCCCTCTCAGAACTGCTTTCATTGTGTCCCATAGCAATTGCATTGTTTTGTTTTTATTGTCATTAGTCTCCAGGATGTTTTTAATTTCTTCTTTGATCTCATTGATCACCCAATCATTGTTTAATAGCATGCTATTCAGCTTCCAAGTGTTTGAATTTTTTGGAATGTTTTTATTATAGTTTATTTCTAATATTATGCCATTGTGGTCTGAGAAAATGCTTGATATGATTTTAATCTTTTTGAATTTGGGGAGACTTTGCTTGTGACCCAGTATGTGGTCTATTTTTGAAAATGTCCCATGTGCACTTGAGAAGAACGTATATTCCGTGGTTTTGGGGTGAAATGCTCTGAAGATGTCAATTAGGTCCATTTGATCTAGTGCGTCATTTAGAATTGCTGTTTCTTTGCTGAGTTTTTGTCTAGAGGATTTATCCAGCGATGTCAGTGGTGTATTAAAGTCTCCTACTATGATTGTATTGTTGTCGATCTCTCCCTTGATGTCTTCTAGGAGTTCTTTTATGTATTTGGGTGCTCCTGTATTGGGTGCATATACCCAATGTTTACCAGGGTTGTATCTTCTTGTTGAATTGCTCCCTTTAGTATTATGTAGTGGCCTTCCTTATCTCTTGTTATGGCCTTTACTTTGAGGTCTATTTTATCAGAGATAAGTATTGCAACCCCAGCTTTTTTCTCATTTCCATTTGCCTGAAAAATGTTTTTCCATCCCTTCACTCTCAGTCTGTGTGAGTCCTTTGCTCTGAGGTGGGTCTCTTGTAGACAGCAAATATATGGGTCATGTTTTCTTATCCATTCAGCTACCCTATGTCTTTTGATTGGTGCATTTAATCCATTTACGTTTAATGTTATTATTGACAAGTACATGTTTGTTGTCATATTTTTCCTTAGTGTTTGTGTTTCTTTTTGCCTTTCTCTTTCTTCTTTTTACAGCAGTCCCTTTAGCATCTCTTGCATTGCTGGCTTGGTAGTGATAAACTCTCTTAGCCCTTTTTTGTCTGTGAAGCTCCTGATTCCACCTTCAATTTTGAATGATAGCCTTGCTGGGTATAGTATTCTTGGATTCAAACCCTTGCTTTGCATCACTTTGTATATTTCATTCCATTCCCTTCTGGCCTGGTGTGTTTCCGTTGAGAAATCAGTTGATATTCTAATAGGAGAGCCCTTGTAGGTAACTTTCTGTCTCTCTCTGGCAGCCTTTAAGATTCTTACTTTGTCGTTAGTGTTCGCCAATTTAATTATGATGTGTCTTGGTGTTGGTCTTTTGGGGTTCAACCTGTTTGGGACTCTATGTACTTCTTGGACTTGCATAGTTTTTTTCTTGCCAATATCAGGGAAGTTTTCTGTCATTATTTCTTCAAACAGGTTTTCTATTCCTTGCTTCTCTTCTTCTCCTTCTGGTATCCCTATTATTCTAATATTGTTTCGTTTTGTGTTGTCCCAAAGCTCTCTTAGGCTCTCCTCTTGCTTTTTAAGTCTTCTTTCCAGTTGCTGCTGTGTTTGTGTGTTTTTTCCTACCTTGTCTTCTAATTCGCTGATGCGGTCCTCAGCCTCTTCTAGTCTACTGTTTAAGCCTTCCAATGTGTTTTTTATTGCAGCTATGTCATTTTTCATCTCTTCTTGGTTTCTTTTCATGTTGGTGACATTCTCATTCAGCTCCTTATAGTTCTCATTGAGTTGTGTGTATTTGTCATCCATCCGTTTAAACATCCTTATAACCATTACTCTGAATTCTTTCTCTGTTAAGCTACTAGCCTCAATTTCATTTAACTCCCTCTCTGGTGATTCCTCTTTTTCTTTCCTTTGGGAGTTGCTTTTTTGTCTCCCCATGGTTTCCTGTAATGTTTTAATTGTAGATCCAATTGCTTTGCTACCCAGGTTCTTTTGGTGATGGTGTTACTGGTGTAATCTCTTAGTTCTCCTGGGCTTGGTAATCTAGTGTAGCTCCCTACTTGAGCTATTTGGATTCTCTTGATGTAGGCCTTCGACCTTGAGAGGCACAACTGCAGTATCTAGAAGTCAGCAGCTGTGGAGGGGAGTATCCCAATTTTTGCTGTCTTGCACCCTTAATTGAAATCACGCGTGCCCAGTGGGGACTCACAGTGGCACCAAGGAACTGTCTGTCGGGGTGATGTGGCTCAGGGGGTCTGCACTCTGGAAAGGTGTGACTGTGATGCCCAGAGTTCTGTAGTTATGGGGTGGGCAGACTCAGCTTTCACTGCTGCACCTGTGGTGGATAGGCGCTTACTCCCAGTGGCGGCTCACAGGAGCACCCGCCGTTAAGTTTGCCAGCGAGGCACACTGAAGCACTCTGAAGGGCTCTGGCAGTGTAGCTGTGTAATTAAGGTGCTTAACTTCTAAAGATTTCTCTTTAGGGCAGATCCTATAGCCTCAGGGAGTATTCAGGTTCCACAGTGTTAATCAGTGTGGGATCTGGGTGTGGCTATATTGGTTGCCTGGAGACTGGAGGGAGGGGCTATCTCTCAGGAGAAAATGGCGACGGGGCCTAGATATGACTCAGCACCAGACTCCCTTCCACCTCTCCTGGACCATCCGCTGCCTACTCTCCCCAGATTCCACAACCCCACTCCCTCCTCTGTACCTTAACTACAGGTAAGCGTCTGTATCCTAAGGGTCCTACGAACCAGGTTCAGTGGAGAAAGGCGCAGGCCCCAGCGCGAGGAGGGACTGTGTCTCTGCAAGTTCCTCTCTTGCCGGCACTGCGCGGTCCAGCAGCTCTTCAGGGCTGCCTTAGAGCTCAGATCCCAAATCCAGACTCCAAGGTCTAAAATCCCCTACCTCCCGCAATCCCGTGGACCCTTTTTTTTTTTTTTTTTTTTTCAGTCAGACGCTTTGCCTGTCCTCAGGGACGCGGCTTGGCGCTGTGTAGTTTCTCCCTTACCTGGGCTCAGAGGTCCAGCAGATTCTAATGCCTAGATCTTTGATTTTACCTTTGTCGGGGAATCTCTGCCCTTCCCAGCTGCAAACTGTCTCACCAGCTGCGCCTCCTTCGCCAATTCAGGCTGGATTCCACTCGTTTCAGCTGCTCCCTCTATCTGCTCCGGGACAAGGCTCAGGACACGTCCGTCTATTCTGCCGTCATTTTCCACTCCTTGATAGAGTTTAAATGTGAAATCATCTTGGCCTAGAGTTTTCTTTGTAAGAAAATTTTGTTAACAATTTCAATTAGATATGGACTTATAGATTTTCTATTTCAGCTTTAATATTTTTCTATTTCTCTTTAATCGGCTTTAATACAAGTAGATACTGCTAAAATCTGAGAAAAAGTACACTCACAGAAACATTGAAATTAATATATTTTAAAACAATATTTCAGGAAAGAATTTTTTTAATATTAGTGTGACTATGTTAGTAGTAAACAGTAAGTTGGGATTAAAGAAAAAATATTCATACAGATTAAGAGGTTTAAATCACTAGAAAAATCTATAACAATTTTAAAAGTTTATAAAACTAATAAAACATCAAAATATATAAAGCAGATGTTCTCAGAACTGCAAGGAGAAATTAACACATTTATCATTGTAGATTTTTGACACATCTCTCTCAGAAGCTGATAATTAAATAAACAAACAAGTAGAAACAACAAAGTTAATACGCTTAACCTAGTAAACATGTAGGAAATTTGTTTCCAAAAATATAACAGAAAATGAGCTTCAGAATACTTTGTATATATTCTCCAAAGACTTGCTTTTATATTCAGATCCTAAAATTATGAAATGTAGTTCTACTGTACATTTGTCATAATATGTAGCTTACCAGCAGTCATTATTTTATGTTTTCTACTTCTGAAGCAATAAAAACCCCACTGCTAAGAACTGCATGTAAATTTAACAGCATATTTATAAGCATAAATGGAACATTAATGTAGAGAAAGAGTGCCCAGACATTAAAACTTCATAGTTCATCTAAATTTTGATGAAGTTGTTATCATCAAAAAATATTTTCTTAAAAATCAAATAAAACTCTAATGGAGCTCAACAGCAGCATGTAAAAACAAAGCTGGAACAGAATATATGCCATAGCACTAGAGTTACTCAAATTTAGTTAAGAAAGGAACAATTTTACTCTATAGTAACACTGAGTATGTTTGGAGAGAAAACAATTTACAAAGCACTCTAAGGCAGTGCATTCCAGCAAGAGACAGTATGTTCTGTTAGTTTTTAAACAGTTTCCAAAAATGTTACAGAGATACTGCTTTATATTGATGAAATATCTTTGCTACTGTATCAATAGAAAAAGCTTCTAGTATTGCCCTAACTGATGTACAGAACAGCAATATTTATTGGTAGTTAAAATATGTTCCTGGGATTAACTTCACAACCTTAATGGAGCAATCATTTAGAGGCTGCTGAAACCTGAAAAATAGCTCATGGTTTAAACCAGATTAAAGCAACGATTGATACTGAGATCTGCTGGAAAATTCCCCAAGTCATTACTGTTTGCACATCTTGAAGGATTGTTGCCAATATCTGTTGTAAGGGAGATGCAAAAATGTACACTGTAGTATTAGCTTCATTTTTTTTTATGTCTGCTCATTGAACAAATGTTTGGAATATAGGATTAATCCTTCTTGAGAAGAGTACATTAGCGTAGAGCTTGAGATTTAATTAATCAAAAATAGTATAGCAAAATATTTATGATTCGGAAATGTTATTCATTAACATTAACTCCCATCCATATAGATAGCATAGGACACTGGTAACAGTTTATGTCTGGGCATTATTGTAGCTGCTTCACTTACCCATCAATTTCTTTCAAATTTCCAAGCCTTATAGTGCAAAAATGATTTAATTACTCTTCAACTTGGAAAATGATTTAATTATGAAACAGGAAGCCAGAGATAGGGCTTCCACTTTACTACCTGGAGAACCTGAAGATAAAAGCCCTCTTCCACTTATTGCATTTAGGGTCAGACAATGTCACATGACCACCCCTAATTGGGAGGAAGGTAGGGAAATTATGTTCTTTAAAGCTGTGCTCATCTTATACCTAATAATGATTAGTTCTTGTCAATAAAAAAGAGCAAATGAATATAGAGTAGGCATCTAGAGTTTATATCATTATCAAACTTTATTAGTATTTGATGTATTATTTTCATATTTCAAAACAAAAGTTCCAAAGGGAAAAAAAAGTCACTTACCCTTCAACTTGGAAAAATTTTGGAAAAGCTGAAGAGACTTATCAGCAAGACGTAAGGGGAGGGTGAGTCTACCTTAAAATGCTCAGAGCATCAGTCCCTAAAGGGCTGCTTCTTTTTAAGGATCCACACAATTTGTAAGAGCAGTTTTAGAATCCCTATGTACATGACATATCAAGGACTTGAAGGAACTCCATGAAACAGTTGGTGGCTTTCTCTGAATTTTTATAAAAAGAATATTCAATTTTATCATTAAGCCATCCTATCTAATAAAAGAGTAATATGCAAATTAACCATCACTCTGCTACACCCACAAGCCATGCCCACCAGCCAATCAGGAGTGAACATGCAAATAAACCCAACCAAGATGGTTACGGCCACAGAGAGCAGGAGGGAGGCTTGGGTTGCCCCGGCGATGGAGGAAGCCAAGCTTTCCACCTGCCCTTGCCGGCCTAGGCCTCCACTCAAGGCTACAAAGTTTCAATGATAGAAGATACATAAACCCAAACAGAAATGGCAGCAGCCATGGAGCTGGAAAGAGCAGGAGGCTAGGGTTGCCCCCGGCGATGGAGGAAGCCAAGCACAACCTGGCCAGCCCAGGCCTCTGCTTAAGGCTACAAAGTTTCAATTATAGAAGATACATAAATCCCAACAGAAATGGCTGCCACCACGGAGCAAGCAGAAGGCTTGGCTCCACTCCAGGCTACAAAGTTTCAATTGTAGAAGATAAATAAACCCAGATACCAGGGCCTCCACTTGGGTCGCCGGGGGGCTTGGCCGGCCTGCAAACCACCACAGGCCCCTCTCCCAGGCCACCCCATGCCCCAAGGGAACCCCCACCCTGATCCAGGACACCCTTCAGGGCAAACCAGCCTACCCCCACCCGTGCACCAGGCCTCTATCCTATCTAATAAAAGAGTAATATGCAGATTGACCATCACTCCAACACACAAGATGGCTGCCCCCATGTGGTCAAAGACCCTGCCCCCATGTGGACACAAGATGGCCACCACAAGATGGCCAGCAAGGGAGGGCAGTTGGGAGGGACCAGGCCTGCAAGGGAGGGCAGTTGGGGGTGATCAAGCCTGCAGGGGAGGGCAGTTGGGGGGGACCAGGCCTGCAGGGGAGGGCAGTTAGGGGTGACCAAGCCTGCAGGGGAGGGCAGTTAGGGGAAAACAGGCTGGCAGGGGAGCAGTTAGGCATCAGTCAGGCTGGCAGGGGAGTGGTTAGGGGGCAATCAGGAAGGCAGGCAGGTGAGCAGTTGGGAGCCAGCAGTCCTGGATTGTGAGAGGGATGTCCGACTGCCCAGTGGGATCGGGCCTAAACCGGCAGTCGGACATCCCTCGAGGGGTCCCAGATTGGAGAGGGTGCAGGCTGGGCTGAGGGACACCCCGCCGCCATGCATGAATTTCATGCACCAGGCCTCTAGTTACAACATAAAATGTAAACATACCTCTTTAGACTACATCTGGATACTTTGTTAAGAGGTAGGGCTTTCTTTACATTCAAATCCTCTGGGGTTTATTTTTTTATTTACTTTATTTATTGTTGTTACATGGCTTTTGATTTTATGTTGCTTTCTGACTTTTTAAAATAAAATTAAACAGCCAATGTGAAGCATCCTTTGTCCCCTTTTCTGATTTATTCCTTCCTCCCTATTTATAGACACAAACATAAATTTGGAATAATTCTAATGGTAAACTTCGGTGATTGTTGAATCCCCAGCTTCTGAACAGTTTTCCAGTTTGTTATATCTTCACTAGAGGCCCAGTACACAAATTCATGCATGGGTGGGGTCCCTGGGGGTGGCCTGTGGGAATCGGGCCCCAGCTCACACCCCCAGCCCCACAGCCCCACCTGGCACCCCACCTTGGCCTGGCGCCGCCCCCTCACCTGCTCCACCATTCTGCCTATGGGGCAATTGATTGGGGCCTATGGAGTGATTGATTGGGGCCAGCCCCGCCCCCCCTCCGGACTCCCTCAGCTGGTTGCTGTCTGCAGGGCGATAGGGGCCCTGCTCACACCCTCCTTAGCCTGGCACCGCCCGCTCACCTGCTCCACTATACCACCGCAGTCTGCTGGCATATTAGGCTTTTATTATATAGGATTACTCATCTACAGTTAGAAGTTAAAACTCACTTGCCCCACCTTCGTCAGTCAGAAGCTATCAAGTGAGAGTTGGGTTTGGGAGCGTGGTGAAAGGGTGCAGCAGGGAATCCTTTCTGAAAAGGGTGCTTAACAAGAGCCGGCTTTCAGTGCAGGAGAGATTCCAGCATGAGCATCTAATTCTCATCTTGGGCAAGTCAGAAAGAGTGGATTTTCCCAGTAGTGGTGGCAGAGGGCTCTTGGCCACATTGTCCTAGTTGGTAATCTAGATTCTAGTCCCAGTAACCAAGTCTGAACACCTGGAGCTTTTAAATACTCGATGAATTTGCCAAAGTAGGGTGTTTTTTAGTTAAACAGGTAAAATCAGGTCTAATCCCAGGCTAATTGATACAAATGGTCTCCCTATTCAAAAAGTACTTATGAATAAAGTGGAACCAAAGTAAAAGAGCAAAACAGAGATTTTTGGAAGTCATTGTTATAATTATGATAAAGATTAAGAATACCTGTAAAAATTTACAAAATAAAAATCATCAGCAACTAAACAGACTAAAAACAGAGCAATAGAAGAAACAAAAAAAAAGCGAGCATGACTGCGGAACAAAGGGAGGTTAATGGGGAATTTATAGGCATATATGCATAGTCCATGGACCAGACAATAGTTTGGTGAAGGCCTTGGGGACCGGGGGGCTGGTGCCAGGTGGAGGGGGTCAATAGGGGAAAAGGGGGTGGGGCATCTGTAATACTTTGAACAATAAAGATAAATTTTAAAATAAATAAATAAAATGTGAATGGGTCTTGCCAAATGTCTTCCCAAAAAGTTCCAAAAAATGGCAACAGGTAAACACAAAAACACCCACCAAAAGGACAAGTTCATTACTAAATGAAGCCATTGGAACTGCCTCCTTCTCAAAAAACAAGTTCATTTGGATACTGTAAACACAAATGGGAACATGCCCAGAAATTTTATTTGATTATCTGGGAAACAATTCATATAAATAATAATTGTTATTAATTTTTTAAATTGTTGTTCACTCTAGCTTTATAGACTCTCTTATAGCCTTATGTATGGGGGGGGGGGGAGAGGCAATTTAATATAAGATATGCTGAGAATATGTCTCCGCAAATAACAAAGGTCTTGAGAACAGAGCTTACACTCACTCATTCATGTCCCTCATTAATTAGACATGATCATAGAAAGAAATTTTATAAATAGTCTCCTTAAAATGAAAAAATAAAAAAAAACTATTATCAAAAGTGCCTGTAAAACAATGACTGTGTGCTTTACCGAGGGTGCAATTGTAACTTTTATCTGCCCTTTTCTTTTTTTCTTTTTTCTTTTCAGGAGAGCAACAAGTCTGGTCACTGCTCATTTGGACTGAATTCAATTCATCCGTCTACACGCCAAGATTCAATTTAGGAGCTGGATCCTTCACTACCTAAAATATGAAGTCCTTTAAAATATTAAATGACTTGGAAACCATTGGTTTTGTGTGTTACAAGAGGCAGAGCTCAGGGAGCTGAGCAAGGAAGTGAAGACAAAAGCCACAAGATAGCATCTCTTTAAGGTGTGTAACCTCACCCTCCCCATGCGACAAAAGTGTCAAGTGGAGGAAATAGTAGCTGCTCTTTCGCACAGCTTTAAAAGAGCTGACAAATATTTCTCACTGCCATTCTCCTTTCAAATAATGAATGTTCACCTTGTGAACCACGATGAGTATTTGGGGAATTAGATGTCCAAAGAAAACATCTATATGACAGGGTGACATTTTAGTGCGTACAAGTGATTTAGAAGTATTGAACAGAACCCTTCAAATTAAGCACTGCAGCAGGATTTGGATATTTTTCATCTTGAATTGAGGTGTGGGGAGAAAAAATTCATAACCTAACAAGTGAAATAGCAGCCAGGCTGTCAGGAGGAGTATTGGAAGGCTGGGCTAATACCTGAAATCAATAGCAGATAAAAGCAGGTATCGATTTTTAAAACCTCCAGGTAACTTGAGATTGACACTGGTAATATCTGAAGTCTTAGGATCCTGCCAAAGCACAAGATTGTTTCATCCATGCTAAAGCAAGAGTGAAACACCCAATGTATTCTTCTCTCATCTGTTGACTGTGGCAGAGACCTTGTGTCTTAAGTGACCTATGTATAATCATTGACGCATCTAGAGTTAGATGGTCCCTAAGAAATGTCGTACACGCATAGAATCCTTCTGTTGTAACTGTCAACTGTGTGCCCTGCCAGAGAGGGGATTAACTCACTCCAACCCTTGTATTGAACAAGTGTATGAATTTCATACAAACCTTTTTCTTCTACTCATGTCAAAGGGTACAATTAGTGAAGTGACATCCTTGATTGTGTGTCTCGCATTATTTTGTCATAAATCCCCTTTGGACATTACACCTACGCCATGCTGGTGTCTCAGTTTCTTAAAATCACTATTCTTCCCAACTTAGGGCCATCATACATGTTTCCTTAGCTTAGAATATTCTTCCTTTCTTTCAGCCACCATCCCCAATCCCAAACCTCATTCACCTGGCTGATATCTAATCAGCATTCAGGTTTTTACATCAAAGTAACCTAGTTCCTTCCTTATATATTCTCATAGCATCCTGTATTTTTTTAATATCACTTGCAATAATTTCAGTTAATGTTTTGTATGTAATTCTTTGTTTAAAGTGTGACTTCAGTGACACTTTAATATCTTTTATTATATATAATTGTTTATCACCATCTTATGTACCTAACTAGTGCCAGGCTAATAGTAGGTATGCAACAAAACTCCTGGAGAGAACCAATGATGTGAGAAATACTTCCCTTCATGTATGAATACATGTCTGTAGAAAGATGCCTGAGTGCTGTTGACAACATTGACAATGACAATGTTGTTCATTGGTATGTTAGCACATTCAAGAAATAAGGAGAGAAAATTTGAACCGATTTGCAGTTCAATAATGTTCAGGCCTGCTAAGTTTCTTGTTATCGAGGCTGACATTGGGTGAAAAGATTATTAACTAAAGCTCTTTATTTAAAATTGGCTAAATACTCAAACAGCAAACTAAGGATAAAACTTCAGTTTTAGCTCTACCACTCAGAAGTTTTAAGGTTTAGAACAAATTATATAACTTCTGCCAACCTTAAGATTTTCATGAGCAAATTGGAGAAATCTTCTCCACAAACCAGTTTCTCTGGAGGTCAAGCACTGTGAAGGTCACGAATGTTAAGACACAATACAAAGTTGAAGATTTATTATCATGACTGGATTGACATCTAATGAATATATAACTAGAAGAAAAATATATCTAATTTAACTTATTTGTAGTTTCACAAGTACACACAGACATACCTCTTGCATGCAATGTAAAAATGTTTTAGATTAAATGTAGTTGTAATTTTTATATTTTTGCTTCTTATAAACTCATACTCTTGTTCTAATCCTGCAAAGTAGTTAAGAATATTAATGTGGCATCCTGAAATGAAGCCAGACTCAGATTAATACTTGTCTCTCCAGCAAGTGTTTATGACTAAATAGCAGTATAAATTTTACATATATTTAAAGTTTTCCAGCATAATAAATATATATGCAAACATGAATCAGATATACTGCTTTAATCAAGTCAATTAAAGGTAAAGTAAGCTGTGACTGATTGAGATAGAAATTTCTGTCAAAGGTCTTACTAGTGTCATTTTGCAAAATTTTAAAGTTTATTAATGCTACAAAAATGCACTTGTTTTCTGAAGTGAGACATGTTGCTGGCTGAAAAAACATGTCAACTGCTTTTTATTGGCTCATTAGCTGAATAGAAAATAATGTGAATATCTTATATTAGGCTAAATATCTTATATTTTGTCAAATCAAATTGGAATAATTAAAAATTAACATTCATCTTGTATTTTATTTTATATCTCATACTTTATAATTAATTTTTTTCTCATTCTATAAATTGAAGATACAGATGTTTCTATTTAAAAGTTTGTACATATTTGATTTTTTAATAAATAAAAATTAATATTTTTCTTCCTATCAACATTACACAAGTCACCTGCCTTCTTTCTTTCCCTAGGAATGATCACAAGTCAACTTTTAAAATTGTTTCTCTCAGTTAATAACTTTCTGTGTACCTAAAAAAAAATTCCTATTAAAAAACATTATACGTTTTGACATTGACCTCTGGATTTAAATCTTTCAGAACTGTTTCTTAATCATTTTTCGACTACAGCATAACTAGACGTCATGATGTCATCCATAAAACTAATGCACCTGTTGCTTAGTGGGATACAGTATGTAGGTTGCACATAGCAATCAAATATTTCCAGATGCAGTAGTGCTTATGTTTAGTGGTATGATACATAATTAGAAAATAATAGAATATTTAAATTAGCTGCAGGCTGCCCATTTATGTGGACAAATTTCCCTAGATGAAGAAAGCAACAAATATATAGGAATCAGTAATTCTGAGATGGTTTATCAAATATGATAAGTTAATGTTTGATTTCTTCTTTTATGGAGGTGTATGGACTGTGGATCAATAGACAAAGGTATTTAACACATGACACTTTACCAACCACACAATCTTATTTTAAACAAAATCCTTAACCAAAGAATAAATTCTGTAGGGATAAATAAATTATATCTCAATGTTCCCAAACTTGAGAGCCCAATGACTCTATATATATATATGTGTGTGTGTGTGTGTGTGTGTGTGTGTGTGTGTGTGTGTGTGTGATTCAAGTTCCTGACCCTTTTGCTCTGGAAAATATCAAAGGAGCCCCAAAGAGTGTTTTTTTTTTTATTTATGTGGGATACTAAAGATTGGTATTTATCTTACTAGAAATGAAAATCTGTATTATGTGCTGGGTGAGGTAGGTAGGAATGGGTGGATAAGGGGAGCCCTCTCTGAACAGGTGATATTTGATTGGCGACTTGGAGCATAAGCATAAGTCAGGCTTTACATATTTTTGCACCCTATATAATTTTTAAATTGCATTCATAAAAAATTACAGCTCTTGATATATGAGCCTTGGGTTAATCAACATATTCTAACAACTATCCTCAACTTTTGGCTCTCTTGAGAAGAAAATGTCATTGATCTGAGTGTACAACCTCAGTGCTCCTCTGTCATTCCATGCAGGCATATAGGGTTACAGGTGTGAATAATTAAGATTGATGAAGGATTTTTTAATCATAGCATAATGCACCTTTAGTAAGTAGTTCTGTTATCAGACGAAGTGGGGCGTCTGCTTCCCTCTGGGAACTGCAGAGGGTGGATTTCTTATGCTATCCCAAGAAAATGAATTTTCTGAGACTCACATGGGAGAAGGAGAGATTTTTATTTTCATGGAATTACATCCCTGGGTTTCCAAAGTTAATTCCAGTCATAGAAGAAGTGTTTCTGGGGTTTCAGTAAAGCAAAAATCAAAGCCAGTGTCCAGAATCACCTTTCCATGTTGGAGCTAAGTTCAGTTCAGCATCAGGCTAGTTGCAGTCCACCAGGTCATTGTGTGTGGGGTCCACATGGCCGTGAGCCATGTGAGCAAATGCATGGAAGCAGGGGCAAAAGAGCTCCACAAGCCCAGAGTCACATGAGTCCCCAGAGAGCCAAGAAAGCAAGCTTCTTTGTTCAGGGAATTATATGTCCCAAATTTCCTCACACTGGCAGTGGCCATGCCCATTATGGCAATGACCTCTGTTCCAAGGTGTGACTGACAAAAAACACCTTCCCTGGTCATCCCAGCTTCACTGCATATGCATCTGTTTTCTCTCGTCCAGTCCTCTTCCCCCAATGTTTGGCAGGGGACATGCCTGTAATGTCTGGCCTTCCCTTTGCTCCTTTTCTATTATTAATAACTAGAGGCTTGGTGCACAAATTCATGTACAGGTGGGGTCTGGCTGGCTTGGGGGAGGGGACACGGGTGGTTGGCCGGCTGGCCCTGCCCCCAACCAGTATTCCTTAAGCAAATCGACTCCAGATTTACAATGGCTGAACAGCTCAGCACCCTGGCTAAGCTATAATTTTTTCTTTACCTTTTTAAAATCTATTTTTATTGATTTCAGAGAGAAAGGAAGGAGAGAGAGATAAAAACATCAATGATGAGAGAGAATCATTGATTGGCTGCCTCCTGCACGCCCCCTACTGGGATCCAAGCCCACAACCCGAGCATGTGCCCTGACTGGGAATCGAACCATGACCTCTAGGTTCATAGGTCAATGCTCAACCATACGGGCTGAGCTCATCTTTATTTTTGAAAGCTATAAGAAGCATATGTCATCTTGTAAAAGTGATTTTTAAAAAATCTGGATGCTTTAGAGTATGGATCGTTGAAATTAAATCATAGTGAACATATAGTTTCTCCAATCTTTCCTATTACATCTGGTCTGACTGCTAAGAAACTCCATATGATTTTCATTGTATTTAGATATATGGCATTCTATCACAGTGATGCTAGGTTTTTCTTTCCCATCCAAGAATTTGAAGTCATGTAGACACAACCTAAAAGAAATTTTGTTAGTAGAATGTAAAACTGAATTGGAGCCCAAATTCATAAGCAGTATTATTATAACCATTTAAAGGAAGTAAAATTATTTATTTCAGAAGGTAATGGCATGCTAACATATGGAAAAGAAAATTATTTCAGAAATCCAGCGCCAAGTAATAGCAGCACACATATGAAAGTAACCAAATAAACAAGACAGAGTCACTGAATCCTCTTTAAGATGAACGTCACAGTGATTTCTGGGCCACCTGCATGAACAGCTTATTGTGAAGAAAGCTGGAGACTATTACACAGAGCAGCACATTGTCATTTCTGTGAGTCCCACCAAAGCCCTAAGGAAATCGGTGCATTCAGTACATTCCTCTGTGAAATATTAAATTACTTAGTTCTGAAGTGCCAGTCTTGAGTCACAAAGCTATTTCCTAGAAGCATTTCTCAATGTGTTACAGATTGCTTTAAAAAAGTTGATGACAATAGAAAAAAATAACATTATCAGTGGTAGTTTTAACTCTAGACTAACAAATTCAGGACTGGAAGAGCAGCCGTCTCGCATAAATAGATAACACTCAGCAACACATGAGAGAGCATATGTGTATAAGAAAAGAAACTTCCTGTCTGTAATTTTGAGTGTTTGTAAAAGTGGAAATGTCAGGGAATGGTTAAAGTAGAGTTTCAGTCTACACAGACTTGGTGTTGACTCTGAGCTCCACCATTGTACAAGTTATTTAAGACTAATCAAGTTACTCAATCTCGCAGACCCCAGTTATATTATTTATAGACACCTATAACATAGGTAAGTATCAAACTCAATTATGTAAAAGAATCTCTAGGCACCTAGAAAAACACTATCTTCGTCCTAGCTGGTTTGGTTCAGTGGATAGAGCGTCGGCATGTGGATGGAAGGGTCCTGGGTTGGATTCTGGTCAAGGGCACTTACCAGTCAAGGGCAAGTATCTGGGTTGCAGGCTCCTCCCTGGCCCAGGCCCTGGTCAGGGTGTGTGCAGAAGGCAACCAATAAAAATGTTTCTCTCACATCAATATTTCTGTCCCTCTCTCTTCCACTTTCTCTAAACATCAATGGAAAAAAATATCCTCGGGTGAGGATTAAAAAACCCCACTATCATCAACAGTGATGGTGAATATTATGATAACTTGATTAGGCCACAATAAGAGAATTGTTGAATGCAATTACTGATCTAAAAATTGATTGAATCTCTGACTTGTTCTACATCTTAAAGTGTTTTAATTAAGGATATATAAAGTCACAAATAGTACTAGTAAGTACTAATAAACAGTTGATTAGTCAATTAGTCAATTATCACAACTAATCATTATCATAATTAATAAGGATCATGTACATGAACTTTGTATGTTGTATAAAAACCTAATAACCTTGTGAACAAATTGAAAGGGTCATCTTTATAATGCTGGAAATTATCTCTTAATTAAAGTCATTTTCTAAATATAACGATGTCAACTCTTAGACTATATTCATGGGTTTGGAATCCAAATATTTCATGTTTCCTTATTTGTAGATATATCAGAAAACACAGTCAAACTTAGTATTCAGGATAAATAATAATTCTACACCCGGAGGTTTATTTGGCAACATTATGAAGTTGAGATTTGTCCTAGGAAGCACTGCTTCTCATTCATGTTTGCATGACTTCTGCAGTAAGTCATCCATGGATGATTGCCCATGGAAAAATGATGAAATGAATGAACATGTGGATGAATGAAAATGAGTACAAGTATGTAATAGAAAGCAGATTGGGAAAGGCTAATGGGATTAACCCAAATTGTCCCCCCCCCAAAAAAATATTAGACCATGGTTCATGAGTAAATAAATGCTTTCATGGAACAAATAAATCTATATATATAAAAGCCTAAGTGACCATTCTACTGTTTGACTGTTATCTATGACTGCACTGACCACCAGGGGGCACATGCTCAATGCACAGGCATGGAAACATGGAACAGACTGATGAATCTCAGAGGGAAGGGGACAAGGGGGAGGGTGGGAAGAGATTAACTAAAGATCTTATATGCATATTAGAAGCTGGTGCATGGATTCGTGCACCAGTGGGGTCCCTCGGCCTGGCCTGCAGGGTATGGGTCGAAACCGGCAGTCCGACACCCCCTGAGGGGTCCCAGATTGCAAGAGGGTGCAGGCCAGGTCAAGGGACCTCACCGGTGCACGAATCCATGCACTGGGACTCTAGTAGTTAAATAGGCAGTTACCCTCTGTAGGTAATGTTTATTTTGTTTGTTCTTCTGATGTCAGGACTTTTAGTAACATTTCCACTTATAAATCTCTCAAATCTTCATTGTTCTGTTTTGAGATTTGTTCTTTAAACTTTTCCCATACGTCAAATACCATTCTCTCTCCTCTCTCACCAATCCAAGGGAATTCATCCTTTGTTCTGGGCTTAACAGTCTAACTACTCAGATGAATTACTTTAAACTGTGGTGTATTTAAAATATCCAAAAACCCCTGAGGCTAAAATGTACTTAATAGGCCTTTAATAAAGCATTTATTGTGTTGTTAAAGTAGTGCATACCAGAAACAGGCATTCTCATTTCTTAAATTCTAATTATAGATGAGTTCTTTATAAATTGATTTTACTACAATGTTCCATTGATTCAAAGCAAGGTCAATGAAGAAAGCAGTGTCAATTAGGTTTCAAGAAACTGTGTTCCCAATGTCATCATATGTATACTAAAGGCAAATGTTGGTGTGGCTGTAAAAGGTTAACACACACACACACCCACACACACACACACACACACACACACACTGACACACACATAATCCTCAAAAAATAAAGTAGGCAAAATTTCATAAACTCATCAATGGCATAGGCCTTATCTCAGATGAAAATAAAAGTTACTAAACAATTATGAAACATGTGCAGAAAATTCAGATTCAGTAATTAATATTCTGATCATTCAAATATATGCTTTAATTCAGAGTTTTTTAAAAAAAATAGGTTGAGAAAAAATAATTCAATCTATTTTTGATTTTTTTTTGGTAGAGATCTTATCAAAGGACATTAAAATCCTAAAGGATGACATTCTTCTTTCTTCTTAAAAATCCTTCAAAGTATTGCTTTATGTTAGATTTTCTACCGTAGTACTTTTAGCTTTCAAATAAAACATTCTGAAGATCTCTCTCTGACAGCAGAGCTGGAAAGTAGTCATCCCATAGTTAATGAGCCTTGATTCTTTACTTAGCTGCATTTTCTCTTTGAATTAGTTAACACAAATTTTTAAAGTAAATGTATATTTAAATTGACTTTGAAAATATATATATATAATTTACAAATATCCTTTCGATAAACATAATTTCGATGTACTGCATTATGTTCTAAATTTGACTTCATGGACGTTTGGTGAACTTTAATATTTCCTGATTACTTCTGGTGTTTTTCTTTCAATTGACACAACCCATTACATGTTATAAGGAGAGGTATCCTATGGTAATAGTAATCCCAGTGTAATGGATTTTTCCACATAAGATATTTCTATTTAACCTTCAAAAGAAGTATACCAATAGTAAGTATTTGACTTCTGATCAAACATTCTTTATTAGAATGCTAAGGCTTGCAAGTTCTCTAATCAACAAACTAATCTAAGTAATAGACTAGCCCAGTGGTTGGCAAACCGTGGCTCGCGAGCCACATGCGGCTCTTTGGCCCCTTGAGTGTGGCTCTTCCACAAAATACCACAGCCTGGGCAAGTCTATTTTGAAGAAGTGGCATTAGAAGAAGTTTAAGTTTAAAAAATTTGGCTCTCCAAAAAAATTTTAATCGTTGTACTGTTGATATTTGGCTCTGTTGACTAATGAGTTTGCCAACTACTGCTAGCCCATTCCTGACTAAAGGGCACACTATCTTCTGGGTTGATCAGCGATACAACAGAATATGAAATACTGAACTAAGTTCACCTAGTACTCCTGGAACTACCATCAGAATGTCTATCAATATCTAGCATGTAGTGTTTTGAAATACATATTAGTGATTGTCCTGAAATGTCCTAGTAATTTTTGAACATTCACTTCACTCCTTCCAATTGAAAAGGGTTAACTAACTAGCTTAAGTTGGCGGGGGGGGGGGGGGGTCCAGGAAAGATGGAGGCATTTCTGGCCTGAACATTTAAAGCAGCCATAAGTTAGATCTAAAGCAGCCCTGACCTAAGGGGTAATAAAACATATACATGGGAGAGGAATGTATAAATGGGTGCTTGGAGACACCAAAATGCTTATCTTACTCACAGAGAGGATAAAGGAATGTTGCAAGATAAGGGCAGAGGAGGGGGGCACCACGTGGGCTTTGAGCTTGGAAACTAATACCATGTCACAGAATAACCAATGAGGAAAGCACAGAGGTCCTAAATCAAGGAAAGGTCCAATTAGAAAGAGTCAGGTTCAGACAAAGAACTGCAGCATATATAAACGGGAGACAAAGGGACAGGAGACACATTTTTTTAGATTGATTTTCCCATTAGAGAGAGAGAGTGTAGGCTTTTTCCATTTGGGGTCTCTCGTGGAGTTTGTATCTGCTTCCAATAAACTCCTACATTTTTTATTAAAGAAGCCTTTTTGTACTCAGGTTTTATTCTTCAAACTTCATAGGGCAAGAACCCACAAGAAGAAGTCTGCACCCCCAAACCCACGTTTCATAATCCCCAAAGATCTAATCTTAGAAAGCCATCAAAACAAGAAAATGGAACAAAATCTCTCTTTTGAAGTTGTTTATCTATCTCCACTATGTATTTTATAAACCACATACACAGCCATGTGTTTTTTAATAATATTTTAAGTGGCTAAAATAAATCATAAAAAGGAAGAAACCCCACCTTATCCCCATAGCTATTATTTCAAGTTTCAAAAACTTGAAATGACTTATGTGCATAAGTCTTTTTTAAATCAATTAAACATTTAATTGAAAGCCTTTAATGAAACATCCTAAAAGCTGCACCTTGACCACAGGATAAAATGCAAAGCCAATTAAATGTCATAAGGGCTCAGTGCAAATTGATTCTTAATAAATTTCTAAATTTCATTCTTCGTACCATTTACCACTTTGCTCTCATTTGCCTTTGGGCCTTTCCAAACTTTTTTTTTTTTTTCCCCTGAATCTGGAACACTATTTCCTCCAGGTTTCAGATCTCATTCTTTAGATCTCACTTCAGGCAGAACTCCAGGAAGCCATCTACCCCCACCCCTCTCTATCTCTTCATCTTCGCACCTATATATATTCAAGCTTGTGTTAGGGTCCTTCATATGTGTTGTCACAGCACATGGGACTTCTTCCATCACAACTCAAATTACATTACATTGTCATTTCCTGTTTGAACTACGATGCTGGAGGGTAGGCACCAGGCCCATTATGATCACACTGTCTCCCAAGGTTATCCCAGTGACAAGCAGACAGTAAGAGCTCAATATTATTTATCCACAAATAGATAAATAATTGAAGAATTAATGTAAGAATGAATGAAAATACACATCAAAATTAAAAGGAACACATTAAATAGGAATGTTAAAAAAAAGACTATGCTGAAAATAAAGAGGAAAAACAACAAAAAAATACACCACACATTTGCCCTAAAAATTTGAATTAAAACAATTTTCACCTGTTTCTGAGAAAATATTATAGCAAACTATTTTTTCTTGAAATCAATTACTTTAAGGTACATGCATTTGGCCATTATAAAATTATAACTTTCCCATTTTGTCCACAGTTAGTTTTTTCTTATGCAGGGTAATGTGTGATTTAGTCACTCTGCACATCATTATTAGGAGTTGTTATTCTACTATTTATAAAATAACCCTTTCATCTTTAACCAAGGTATTTAAATCTTACACTAAAAGGAAAAATAGTAAACTTACAATTTTTAAAAGAGGTTCAAGACATACTTGACCCTTAAAAAATGTCATGAATTCTTTTCTACTTCTTGATGACTCTAAAAGTCCTTTAATTTAAAAACAGTAATTTTACAAAGTTAACAGAAAGTTTTTACCTGTTAACATGAGAATTTTTCTAAAAAACTTTAGAAAATGGGACTCCATATAAATACAATAGATATATTTCTACCCATCATATTTATTATATGGATATGTCTTCATTACTCATCATTATAAGATTAGACAAAACTTTGCAATATCACAATGAAATCAATCATTATCATACTACTGAGTTATTTATTATTAAATGTATTATGTATTGGGTTTATTTTAATCCCCACCAGCAATAGATTATATTGGGGTGCTCTAAACACGTGCTTAGGGCATAAGCAATATCTGACTAACCTCTACCCAAAATAGAATAGGAATTATTTGATATCTTTAAAGTAACATGAAAGTATTTAGCATAGGAAAAATAAAAACATTTTTCAATTAATTTATGACTTTAAAATATTTTTATTTTTATTTTGAATTGCATATGAGGAGATTCAATAAATAAGACCCTGCTTAGGGCTTCTAAAATTCTTAATTTATCCCATTTGTGACAACAGTCCTGTGAGATAATTTGCATCATAATCTTTAATACTAAGGTCTAAAGATATTTTTAAATTAACTCCAGATCACACGGTGTATAGGATTCAGGATCAAGATTGGCATTCGGGTCACTGCCTGGAGTAGAGTCTTTCCTCCATTCCTTTTTTTATTTCTCAAAGAGGTGGAAATGTCCCATGAGGAAACCATACATGACAACCTTAAATGTAGAATTTGGGGATAGAATAGAATCACTTCACCTATGCATGCAGAAATCTGCAAGATTGCATTGCCACATTAAAATTGAGTGTTTTCTGATACCTTCTCAATTATCAACACAGTGCTGAGTGACTGAATATGCAAATGGACAATGGCTAGATCATAGATAAATATAAAACTCTGACCCATAACCTGCAGCAACCTCCCTTATTTATAATAAGCAATCTAGGAAGACAGATTGCTATCTCTGGACAATCCAGGAAATGAAACAATAACTTCTGGGACAATCAGCCCCAAGTAGCTAAGACTTGATTCATAACTGAAAGGTTTCCCAATCTGCTCAGCTGGTGTGGCTCATTTGGTTGAGCATTGTCCCACTGGTTGGATTTTTGAGCACATAACTGGACTGTGGGCTTGATCCCCAGTAGGGGGCATGCAGGAGGCAGCCAATCAATGTTTCCCCCTCTCTATTCCTCTCTCTCTAAAGTCAATAATTTTTTTAAAGGTCTCCTGATCTCCTAATCTTTGTCTAAGCTTCCAAATTGGGACCAAGGACAGAGAGACAAATAAGGACCCCTACCCAATCACATAGAGTGCCCACTTCTAGTTGACTGCCTATAGTTTCCCATGTCAACAGCCTCCATTCAGGGCATACCAGAAGTCTTCCATTTTTTCTACTCTAAAGCATCCTCACTGAGGAAGTCTAACAAATTTTTTAAGGAAGAAATTAAAACCAATTCTGTATGTAAATAAATTGCTCTCCACCTTACTAGAGGTGGGCAATGCACAACTTGCATGGCCACTTGTGGTGACCCATTTATCCTTTGAACTTCTAAATTATACAGCATAGTTTCACACAAATAATAGATGGTGGACAAACATTACTTTCTTAAGTCACTAAGAAGTCCTACCAGCTGTTGAGAACTTGAGACTGGAGCTTGATAGGTGGTTAGTACTAAATTTTTCTATTCTGATGCTACAAGTACTAGCTCTTCATTCACTGTGCATTGAATTTTCTAGTAGTGCCCTATCCATATCCTATAATAATTTACTATTTATTGAATAGTTTAATAAAGCAGTCTTTAGTTTTTGCATTATGTAAAGGACCTGTTTGTTTTTAAATGTTTACCCTTGGGAACTAGGGACCACAGTTTATTTTCAATTTTTAATTTTAATGATGTCTTTCATTTGATTAAATTCAAGCATTCATCAAGCACTTATTGAAAACCAAACATGTGCACTCATGATATTAAATGTGGAGAGAGACTACCAAGAATAAGACATAAGGCAATTATAAGGTAATGCTGGGGATGGAAGGATATGTATGGGGTAAGGGCAAAGAAGACTATATTAAAACAATCTGGAATGATATAAAGAAGCTATCATGGGAATGCAGAGAAAAAAATTAATTTTTATAAGGGGATTTGGGAATAGAGTTCAACTAAAAAGAAATGTTCAATTTTTCAATAGGCACCTTACAGAGACCTCCAAAAAGTAATAAAGATTTTACTGTAATTCTAAGTACCAGAGCTTAGTTAAAACCCAAAATGTACATCAAAAAAAGATGAGTACATATTTTGTCCCTTTACAAAATTCTGATTGCAAGCAAGCTAATCATCTTCATATGCCTGTAATTATCTATAATAATTTCACGTTTCATTTGATTAATTCTTCTACTTCTCTACATATATGGGCCTTCCTTAGCTTGCACATTGTTCTAATTATGGTTTCATTTTATTTAGTAATGTAATGAAAGTGAAGCATTCAATCAAGGAATTATCACTCATACTTTGAAGAGAACATTATTAATTATGTAGTATCAAGACTACAGATACCAGGCCATGTAGAAGGTTTGCCTAATCACCCAGTGATTTCAGAACAATTTACACTGTCAATGTGAATAAAAAATAATAATAATCATGCTGTGTTTTTACTACATCCTCTTTTCTCACGCTATCTTCCTCATTGATATACTTAACTAACAGATATAAATAAATTTATTTTATATTTCTATAATTTTGGCATTCCAGGCCTGGATTTTTGTTTCTACATTTAAAAAATTTCCATTTTATTCCCCACCCAACTTTATTTCCTCCAGCAGGCAGAGGGAGGGGACAGCAATGGGGATGGGAGGAGATGGCAGTGACCATTGGTGGCAGAGGGGCAATGATCAGTGTGCTCCCACAGCCAACCTCCCATGGCCGGCCAACCTCCTGCAGTCCCTCCCCCAGCTGGCCCCAATGGACCCCGAATGGGACTGGGCAAGATGGCCCCAATTGGCCCCAATTGCTGGCCAGGCCAAGGAACCCCACCCAAGCATGAATTCATGCACCAGGCCTCTAGTTTAAAATAATTAACTAAGATGAGCAAAGAAAGGTAGATTTCTGAAAGGACAACTATGGGATCAATATTTTCTAAGAAAACTCCACAGGAATTCTTCTGTTCACAAAACTCAGAAAACTATTAAATTTAAAGTGATTCTCACAACAATTCCAAAAATAGGTTAATATCCAAAAAGTATAAAGAACTCATAAAACTCAACACCAAACAGACGACCCAAATAAATAATAGGCATCACCTGAACAGACACTTCTCTCAATAAGTCCTATAAATGGCAAACAGATATATGAAAAGATGCTCAACTTCACTAGTTATTAGGTGAAAGCTAATCAAAACTACAATGAGATGCTACCTCACACCTGTTAGAATGTCTATTACCAACAAGACAATAAGTAACAAGTGTTGAAGATATTGTGAGGGAAAGGGAGTTGGCAGGAATGTAAACCAGTACAATCACTGTGGAAAACAATATGGAGGCTTCTCAAAACAGTAAGAATAAAGTTACCATATGGCCCAGCAAAGCCTCTTCTGGGCATCTATTTGAAAATTCTGAAAACATTTATTTACAAAGATATATGCACTCCTATGTTCATTGCAGAATCATTCACAGTTGCCAAGACATGGACACAACTGAAATGCCCTTCAATAGAGGATTGGGTAAAGAAGATGCAGTACATATATACTATGGAATACCAATCACCCATAAGAAAAGGTTCAATACTGCCATTTGCAACAACATGGATGGATCTTGAGAATATCATGCTAAGCAAAATAAGTCAGACAGAAAAAGTTAAGCAACACATGAGTTCAATCGTATGTGGGATAAAAAACTGAAATTCTTAGACACAGACAGCAGTATGGTGGTTATGAGAGGGAAGGGGGTGGAGGGGCCGTAAAGATAAAAGGGGTCAAATACATGGTGGTTGAAGATTTGACTTTGGGTGGTTGGTACACAATGCAATATACCGATGACTTATCGTAGAACTGTACACTTGACACCTATATAATCTTATTAACCATTTCACCCTAATAAATATAATTAAAAGATATCTATAATAATAAAAGTATAATATGCTAATTAGACAGGACAGCCGAATCACCTTCTGGACATCATTCTGGATGAAGCCATGGCAGAGGGGGCCGAGGCAGAGGCGGTTAGGGGCAATCAGGCAGGCAGGCAAGCAGTTAGGGGTGATCAGGCAGGCAGGAAGAATGGTTAGGGTAATCAGGCAGGCAGGCGAGTGGTAAGGGGTGATCAGGCAGGCAGGCAAGCAGTTGGGGGCAATCAGGCAGGCAGGCTAGCAGTTAGGGGCACCAGGCAGGCAGGCAAGCAGGTAGGGGTGATTAGGCAGGCAGGAAAGCAGTTAGGGGCATGAGGCAAGTAGTAAGGGGCAATGAGGCAGACAGGCAGAGGTGGTTAGGGGCAATGAGGCAGACAGGCAGAGTGGTTAGGGGTGATCAGGCAAGCAGGCAGGTGAGCAGTTAGGAGCCAGTGATCCCAGATTGCAAGAGGGATGTACGACTGCCACAGGGATTGGGCCTAAACCGGCAGTCAGACATCCTCTGAGGGGTCCTGGATTGTGAGAGGGTACAGGCTGGGCTGAATTTCATGCACTGGGCCTCTAGTACATAAATAAGAGTGGTTATCAATTCTGGATGTATAGCAGATCATCTAGGGATACCAGTGCTTTATACTAGAAAAACTAAATAAAAATCTTTAAAGATGAGGCTCAGATATTAGAATATTTTTTAAAACTTGCCCCAGATAATTCTGATGTGTAGCCAGTCTGAGAACTTGACTGGAGAATTGAAAAGAGGCTTTCTAAAAAGTGCATTTTATCTACATCAGTGACCTAAATAACAAAGGCAAAGCAAAGGCATGAAGGGCTTACAGACTAGTCTTCCATTTAATTAGGGCAAAGTTCACTCACATCACACCCCATGGTATCTGCCCAAAGGAGATGAAGACATTTCCACCCAAAAACCTGCTTATGGATGTTTAGAGCAGCTTTGTTTATAATTGATAAAATTTAGAAACTGTCCTTCATTCAGCGAATGGATGAAGTGTGGTAGGTACATACAGACAATGGGATGTTACTCGGCACCAAAAAGAAATGAGCTATGAAGCCATGACAAGACATGAGGAAATTTAAATGTGTCTAAGGGAAAGAAGCCAGTCTGAAAAGGACACATAGTGTATGATTCCAACTTCCTGGCATCTGCCCAAGGAAAAACTATGGAAGCAGTAAGAAGATCAGTCACCAGTGCTTGGCGGAAGGGAGGGATGGTTAGGTGGAGAGCAGAAGATATTTAGGGCAGAGAAAATATTCTGTATATACTATAATGATGAACATATCCTACCTAATAAAAGGGTAATATGCAAATTAACCATCACTCCATCACAAGGATGGCGGCACACATAGCCACAAGATGGAGGCACCCAGTCCCCTCAGTCCTGCCAGAGTCCCCCAGTACTAGGGGGGCGGCCCCTGAGAGCAGGCAGCATGAGCATCCTGCCCCGGCCACGGAGAGCCTCTGGGCAGCGGGCATGGAGCAGCCAGGCCCCACAGAGAGCAGAGAACCACGGGGAGTGGGCCTAAGCCATCATGGCTTCCTGGATTGGAGAGGGCTCCCCTGAGGGCTCACAGATTGGAGAGCGTGCATGTCAGGCTGAGGGACCCACCCCCCGTGCATGAATTTCGTGCACTAGGCCTCTAGTATCATTATAAACTTGTCCACACTCAGAATGTACAATACACCAGGAGTAAAGTTTAAGGTAAATTATGGACTTTGAGTGATAATGATGTGCTAATGTAGATTCATTGATTATAACAAATGTAGTATTTTGGTAGAGAATATTGATAATGAATGAGCTATGTGTATATGGGAAAAAGGGATATATGGGAAATCTCTGTTTCTTTCCGTTTTTATGTAAAACTAAAACTTCTTCAAAAACTTAAAGTCTTTCATTTTAAAAAAGAACAAAAAAATCACACATTTTTTATTCTAAAAGGTGGGTCATTTTTTATCAATATGGGGATTTTGGGATAACATCAAGCTGCATGTATTATCATAAAACACAGTACCAGCATTATCAGTTTTCAATTTAAGTTTTAGTATTGAAATATATTGGTGTGGGATCAGCAAAATACAGCAGAGAAAAGGAAGAGGAGAGAGAATATGATTGGGGTACATTTGTCTCTAGAAAAAAAATAGGCATATATGCATATAAATAAAAAGCTTGTGTGTACAGTTAGGGTCATTAAAAAAAAAAAAAGCCTGAATCCTTCATATGGACTCCGTGGGCTCACATGAATCCTCAGTGAAGAATCTCTAAGTTAGAAGAAATAATTTTGAACAGGATGAATAGGAGCAAAGCCCAAACCTCAAATTTTGGACAGAAATCTAGAAGTAATTATGCAGACCAAATGGGAAAAGTCCTCATCTTAAAAACAACTGTATAAATCTGAATTATGTAGGGAATCAGGATACATGTACTCATTTCATAAGTATTTCTTTTAATGCCCATTACCTGCCAGACCTTTAATACATAATGAATACCTAACATGAAGACAAAGATCCATGCCATCAAAAAATTCGCAATTCTGGATGGTCTGTCTATTTGTTAGGAACAAGCCAAGTTCAGATCAATAACAGGGAGAGACGGGAATTAAAATATATACATTCAGCAAGTCAGTGCACTGGGCCAAACGATGCACAGGCAACAAGGCCAGAGGACAGCATGACAGGATTTAACAAAAGGCGACTGCACATACTTCAGAGCTTTTATCAGAAATGCATATTGATTTTCATCAGCTGTTTTTCAAATATCCTTAGAGATTTTTCAATGTTATTTTTCCTTTGACAAATTTGTTGATAAATTTTAATAGCAGATTTCTAATAGCAAGCATTATTTTATTATTAGAATCTATCCCACTCGATGGTTTGTATTTAAAGTGTTCCAGGTTTCTATTTGTGAATATTTTAAAGGATATTTATATTGATTCAAAAGTGAGGCTAATGTATGGTATTTTTCATTTGTATAATGTTTTCAAATTTGATACAATGATACAATATCATACTTGCTTTGTAAATAAGATTTCTCTCTTCTCAACTCTGACACGGTTTAAGCAGAAATGGGATTTTGTGCTTCCAAGACATATGGAAGGATTGACATGGGGGCACAGAGTGGGCATACTCCGTGTTCTAATTCTTTTTCCAGGAAATTTTGTCAGTTTACTTTTCCAGCACTTCTGGGCCCCATTCTGGAGGGCATTGTGCTAAGTGAAATAAGCCAGTCAGAGAAAGACAAGTATCACACGATCTCACTCATATGTGGAATCTAATGAACAAAACATATATATAAAAAGAAAACAAAAAACTCAAGAACTAAGACAGTTAAACTTCAAGGTCCATTGTTTCAACGTTCCTCTCACTGGCCGAGGCGCATAGGCTCCTGCTACTGACGCTGGTGTTGCTCTGACTCCTCTATGTAATAAGGTTGTGTTCCATCCAGTGCTTAATTGCAGTGTTTTCTTTAGCAAATCCAATTTAAATGCAATGGGCAGACATGTCAGACTTTTACTCCTGATCAAAAGCAACAGATGCTCTGCCTTAACGAACGCATTAATACTCCATTACACTACCTTGCTTGTCCCACTAACTTTCATGTGTACATTTCCTTACATATACTCAGCATTTTAAAACTATTTATTGAACCAAAGAATACATAAATGAATACAGGAGGTACAGTTTGCAAAATGTGTGTAATTGAGGTCTTCTGCAAAGGGCAATATGTATTAATTTTATGTTTGAAGAAAAAAAACTCATTTCAAATTTACTTCAATTAAGTCAATAAATGTCATTCTTGAAAGTTATGTGTTTATAATTGCAGGCACTTACTGTAATTATGCAACACTTGCTTTAAAAAAGGACAAGCAGTTTTGAACTGTGTGGCAAATGATACCTGATGTAATGTAAGCAATTTATAACTGGGTAACTCTTTAACAGTCTAAAGAGCTATAATAAATACTTCAAGTAATGTCTTACCAGTATGGAAATAATTGTCTAATTAGTAATGCACCACTACAGAATGACAAGAGCTTTATAAAAATGAAGTATATGCTCCACAATTTGGAGGATAAATTGTGGAGGTTAGAGGGAAAAGGAAGTCACATTATTAATATAGAACTTCCACTAAATAATCTATTAAAATGGTTTTTTAAATATTCTTCAAAGTCCTTATCATGTGGTACTAAAACATTGTTTCTAAATGTTGATCAAAACACATCAGTTTGGTGCTAGCCAGTTTGGCTCAGTGGATAGAGTATTGGCCTTCTGCTGATTGAAGGGTCCTAGGTTCAATTCCAGTCAAGGACACATACCTCAGGTGCAGGCTCCATCCAAGGTCTGATAACTCAGTTGCAGGCTCGATCCACAGTCAGATTGCATCTGGTCACAGGTATGTCTCTCTCACATAGATGTTTCTCTCTCTGTCTCTCCCCCACTTTCCAATCTCCCTAAAAGTCAATGGGAAAAATATCCTCAGGTAAGGATTAAAAAAAAACACACTAACATAATTTATTTGATTTTTAACTTAGTTGTAAAGATTATCATAAAAATACATATATAATCTTTTACTACTCCTTTGGAGGTACATGCCTTTAGTAAGACAAATATGACTAGCACAATGTATTTTGTTGAGTTATGAACATTTATTACTAATCTTAGTTGTTGCCACTGACAGGAGGAATCCAAGGATGGAAAGTACTACAGCATCTGTTTTATACCTGAGACATGTGAAAGGATTGACATGAATTACTATGAATTATTATAATCAAATATTTATCATTTTCTGAAATTTTAATATTTGCTATTCTAACTGCCTTTCTTCTCCCAAAATAAAGCAGATCAGGGATTGTGTTTTTACTACTATTCTATCCTGGGTAAGCAGAAGAATCCTTGGGTGCACTTAGGAGCACTCAAAAAAATATTATAGCACGTATGCATGAATGCATAGTCACATTAGTTAATTGCTTTTATGCCTATAATTTAGCTGAATATATTTTCAGAGAGACTTTGGGGGCTAGGAATGATTGGAAAAGTCCTCCCTGAAAAGATGATCTTTGACTAAATCAGAAAAATAAAAAGGAGGCAGCCATACAAATATATGGATCAACAGAATTCCAAGCAAACAGATATAAGAGCCCTGGCATTGAAATTCATTCAGTGTGTATCATTTTCCCAGTAGAATGGCAAAGATAAATGCAAAATTAATTGTGTAATATGGTTCTCAATCAATTCTATAACCTGGTTCCCAACCAAAAGGAACTTAAAACTCCCCAAAACATGAAGTAACATGTGAATAAAGCAGATTTTTTTTTTAATTCAGATGTGTGCCATAGATTCTGAAGGGTCTTTTATAAATATTATTATCATGTTAATATATTTTTCTCCTCCTCTTAGTTTCCAACAATTTCTTATTAACAGACATTGGCTATGGATTGCATCAAATAATTTTTATAAACATTTTGAGAAAATAATTATTCTGTTAATATACTGAACCAGATTGGCAGAATTTCAAATAGCAAGCCTTTCTGAAATATATCCTACTTGGTTCTTCATGTAACAGTCTCTTTACATAACTGAATTTTGCGGGGGCTGATATTTGTTTAGGATTTTTGCTTCTAAATTCATGAATGAGACTGGTTTGTACTTCTATTAAAGCTTTAATACCAAGGTGATGATGATTTCATAAAAAGAATTTAGAAAGCCCTGGCCAGTGTGGTTCAGTTGGTTGGGCATCGCCCAGAGCACCAAAAATCGCCAGTTTGATTGCCTGTCAGGACACCTGCCTGGGTTGCAGGCTCAATCCCCCCTACCACGGATAGGGTAGGAGGTAGCTGATGGATGTTTCACTCTCACTTCCATGTTTCTCACTCTCTCCGGGTCTCCCTTCCTCTCTCTAAATGTCAATTTAAAAAAATCTTAAAAAAAAAAAGAAATTTGAAACATTTATTCTCCTCCCTTATTCACTAATAGAGTGTATGTAAAGAGAGATGCTATTCCCTAGTTAAATATTTAGTAGAGTTCATCATTGAAGCAGTCTGGGCCTGGAGTTATAGGAGGTTACTAATATTAATATTAAATGTGTAGCAACTATTCTAATGTTCTGTTTTATCTTATACTAGAGGCCTGGTGCACAAAATTCATGCATGGAAGCGGGGGGGGGGGGGGGGGAAGAGGGGTGCCCTCAGCTCAGCCTGCAATGACGCCAGCGCCCTGCGCTCAGACTGGCCTCTGGCCAGAGGCCTACCCGCCCCCCCTCCCTCCCTCCACAGGCTGGGGCACACAGGACGCTGGGGCTCATCGCTGGGGTGACGCCGCCAGCGTCCAACATCTTGGCCACTATGGGCACCGCCATCTTTGTGACAGAGTGATGGGTAATTTGCATATTATCCTTTTATTAGATAGAATGAGCTTCAGCAAATTTACTTTTCTAGAATTTTACATTTAGTTTTCCAAAATTGTTGACCTAGCATGCTCATAATAACTTCCATAATAATTTTTAATTCCTCAAAAATTAAAGATATGTTTAATAATATTCTCCAATTTATGAGATTGGTTACTTTTTAGTTCCTCATTCTTGATCCATCTTGCCAGGTATTTCAGGTTTTTGGCAACTGTATTGGTCTTTCCAAAGAACTAACTTCTGCCTTAATCAATCACATCTAGAATAGGTTTATTTTCCATTTTAGTAATATCGTTTCACTTCTGTATTGTCTTCTCCCTTTTGCTAACTTTGGGCATTTTTTGCTGATATTTTTCAAACTTTTTGGATCATTGATGTTCAGTCTTTCTTCTTTTTAATGTAGCATTTATGGTTCTGTATTTCCTGTTAGTGAAATATAGCTGCATCCTCAAACTTTTGATAGGTCATATTTACTCATTTCCATTGTAATGTTTGTTTTAAGTCTAAAAGTTATGAGAAATGTGTTATATGAATTCAAATTATTTGTGGGATTTCTAGCTTTTTTGTTATGATTTCCATCTTAATTCTACTGGGACTGAAATGATTTCATTCATTTGAAATTGTTTTATACTTGCTTTTATGCATCAGCATATGTTCCATTTCAGTAAATTATCTTTGAGCAATCTAAAGAGGTCTTTATTTTTCATTCGTTGGGTACAATTTATATGATAATTAAGTCATGTTTGTTTATGTCATTTTTGTTAAACTTTTCTACATTTATCCTAATTTTCAGTGTAGTTATTCTATAGGTAACTGAGAGAATTATCCAAAAATCCACAAATATGGTTGTGGATGTATTTATTTATCCTTGTAGCTCTTGTTGGTTTTATATATTTGAAATGATATGAATGGGTCCTTAAAATTTAGAATTGCTATATATTTTTAGAATATCAAAACTTTTATTATTATGAAATGTCACTTTAACAAAAGATTGCACTTTATTCTGATATTAAAAGCATTTTATCAACTTTCTTTCACATAGTGTTTGCATGGCATACATTTTTCCATGATCCTGATTTTTATTTTTCTAAGCATGTATTTTTTACGCATCATATAGTTGTTTGTTAATGTATTCTGATGTCTTAGCCATTTAACAATAACATTACTATAATAACTGATACATTTGAGTTTAAAAGTAACATTTTAATATTAGCATTTAATTTGTAAACAATCTGTTTCATTTCTTCATTACTTAGAAACTTTCAATGGATTGCTTTTATTCCCCATTTTTACCTCAATTAGCATTTTGATATACAATCTTACAGTATTTTTATAGTGATTACTCTAGAGACTGCAACACGGATCCTTGACTTATTCAAGTCTAATCATACCACTTGTATCCTATACTATTATCTCTACAAAAATTTAACCTCTCCATTTTCTTAATTATTTCTTTCTGTGACCTGAGTTAGACTTTGAAAATGACCTTTAAACTATGTCCCCTGAGTAGCGTGACCATATGGCTTGGTTTGACTAACCAGTCCATGTTTACACCTATGGATATCGATATCTATTAACTTCCATTCTCAAAACTCACAATTTGAAAATAAATTATATCGTCATTTTTACCCATATCTCTATTTTAACCTCTTGGTGTTTTCTATTTTATATGTCTCTTCAAATTTCATTCTTTAGGTTTTCTTCTGATTCATCATCCTATTCAAAGTCTTTTTCTCTTTAACTATGCCTAACCTATAATTTACCCCATTAATATTATTTTTTAAATTCTATTATAGTATTTTTCATTATATATTCATCAAAAATGTACATTTATTTTTTAAAATATTTTCTAGTTCTATACTAATCTCGCTAACCTTTCCTATTTTTTCTTTGGATTATCTTCATTACTTGGAAAAAAAGTTCCTTTTTCTTGTCTATTGTTTGCCTTGCTTTTCATTGATATAATATTGTGTCTCTGGAATGTCTTATTTTTAATTGCACTCCAGAAAATGTACATAAAATATTACAATGATAATTTAATATACTAATTAATATTCTTTTCATAAATGGGGACTTATATCTATCTGTGGTAAGTGATTATTCTAGGGAAACTAGCAATCTCAGAACACCTTTATTCAATTAATTTAAGAGGATTTTCTTGATTATATAAAATGTTCTAAATTTCCTAAATATTCTAAATATGGTTCTAAATATTTCTAATAGCAAAAGGAACCTTGGAGATATTCACATTGTAACATAAATTTGTTAACCTTTGAGTATTTAAAACTTTAATTCTTATCATCTATTACTAAATGTTTTAAATTTTGCACAACTATAATCCATGATCATCTTAATATTACATCAACATTAGAATGTCAAATTTGTGGTAGGACAAGGATTTCCATGGTAACATCCAACTTTGTCATAAACACTGCAAGATATAACTGTATGAAAAGGTAATATAAAATCCTCTCTAATAATTAGAAATAACAACCAAAGAAATAAAAGGAAATTGTGGAAAAAGCAAAGCGTCTTATTTTTAAAGCAAACCTATTTTATATCATTTTGTTTTGGTTCAAACCCTTTATTGAAAATAAATTTCTATTAGTGCATTGAAAACATAGGCACTGTTTTACTAGTACAGAGTATATTAACTTTAAGCATAATAAGGGACCTGAATTGCCATGAATAAACAAAACCAATATAACTGCATAAAAACAATATTTTTTGGAAAAAGATTGCTTGCCCACACGAGGTAAGTACATTATTAAAGGGATAAGAAAATTGGATTTTTTCTATAGTAATTATTCTTGGAATGCCACTGCTAAAGATCACTTATTTGATTCTCATCTATTAAATATTTGATACATTCATATTTTTAATTAAAAATATAACTTAATTGGAAATTTACTTATTATTCCTCAAAAATTTTGCCTTAAAAAACATAGATTTCAGTGTTACTGATTTGCTCTCTTCTAATTATTGCTATTTAAGTTTTCAGAGATTTTTCTTGGATTCAGATATTTTCTCATCCAGTATTTTCATTTTTGCTTTTTAGGCAACATGTATATGAACATATTACAATCAGTGTCAATAGATCTGTTGATCAGAACACTTATGGGAGGGTAAGGAGGAGGACATAAACTTTGAGTGCTTCATAGACAACTTTATTATTTTAATGATTTTTAAAATGATTTAACTCATTCAATGTTCAACTCATTTTATTTACATTACTAGAGGTCCAGTGCATGAAATTTGTGCACTGGGAGAGGGGTCCCTCAGCTAGCCTGCCCCCTCTCACAGTCCGGGAGCCCTCAGGGGATGTCCTACTGACAGCTTAGGCCCGCTCCCATAACCACAGTCTGGCCTCCTTCTGTGGGAGGTGACCAGCTGATCAGGGGAAGGTGCCATCCCCATCACCCCATTGCTGCTGCTACTGCTGACTGCCAAGCCACCAAGGTGTTTTCATCAACATGGACTCCAGTCCCTTAACCATGAAAAAATGACAACTGCATTTAGGCATTTTCAAGATGTCTCTTTCATAGAATATGACATTTCTTTATTTCTTTTTTTTATCCTTACCTGAGGATATTTTTCCATTGATTTTAGAGAGCATGGAAGAGAGAGGGAAAGACAGAGAAAAACACCAATGTGAGAGTGACACTTCGATTGGTTGCCTCCTGCATGAGCCCTGACCTGGGCCTCGGCCAGGGAGGAACCTGCAAGCTAGGTACATGCCCTTGATCAGAATTGAACCCAGACCCTATGGTCTGCAGGCTGAGGCTCTATCCACTGAGCCAAACCAGCTAGGGCAGAATATGACATTTCTTAGCCCCTCCAGCAGTGGACCTTCATTTTTTTCCTCCAGGAGTGAGGTGGAAAAACCCTAGATCACCTTCTTGGATTCTTATTACCCAAGTTACCAAGAACACTGCAAGTGGCGTACAGGGAGCTTAGCCAATGAGCTGTAAGAAAAGGTGTTTCCTCTGCAGCTCACGCGCAGAGTCGGGACTGCTGGCGCACTGTCTCCCAGCAAGAGTGGGCCCCCTGTGTGTTGCATCTCCACTCTGGGCCCATCTGGTGCACAGCCTCCTCCTGAGCCAGTCGTGACTGTTATGGTGTCCAGACTAATTTGCATATTACATATATATATATATATATATATATATATATATATATGATCACAAAAATAATCAGCAGAAGTTTGCCAACTTCATTTTTACTTTCCAATGGATATATAACTGGTGGGCTTATTCTAACATAGAATATTCCATATAAGAGAAATGATCAATGGGATGAAATCAACATTAAGAAAAACATAACATCCTACAAACAGTTCAAGTCCCAACTTTAACTATATAATGTTACTCTGCCATATAGAAATTTGTGATCTCTTTCTTAACATTCCAACTTTTAAAATAAGAGGCATATTTTACTAATAGTATTTTTAAAGAACCTTAAAATTAGGGAATATGTTCATCTCAAATAGGTAAGAAATGTACTTGGTGGCCAATAGTGGATTTCAAAATAGCTAATGGGTTTTAACCATTTGCCTATCATTGCTCTAATGCCCAGTCCTATAAATTTACTACTTATAGGTCAAGAACCAGCAGCACAGACACAATACCTGGGAGCTTGCTATAAGCTATAATTGCAGAAATTTAGGCCCCACTCGACTTTCTGATTCCAAATCTGCAGTTTCATAAAATCCCAAGGTGACTTTCAGGCACGTTAAATTTTGAAAAGCACTAGATCTTCTCTGGAATCTTCATTTACAAATTAGCAACATACATTCTTTGCATAGACCATTCTTAAGGTCATGTATATTATTTTAATGGATTAAATTAAACAAAACAATGCTTCACAGTATCTCAACTGTCTGACGTCTTTACCTGACTATAATCTAAGGCAGTGGTCAGCAAACTGCGGCTCTGTTGACTAATGAGCTTGCCGACCACTGCCTTAGGGAAAAACACTTAAAAAACATTTTAATAATGTACTAATGTCTTTAACCTGAAGTCAAAACTTCTGGGCAAGGGTAATGCCTTACACAGTGGTCGGCAAACTCATTAGTCAACAGAGCGGCATTGGATTTGCAATAGCAGTTCTGTAGCATTTGCTAGGTCTACAATTCTGATGCCTCTGATGATGGCATCAAAAGATAGGATTATATGGGTAAAACATCTAGGCTTTCTAAAGAGAAATAAACTTAAAATTTAGTGATTTTTTTTTTTAGGTATTTTGTGTTTTAAGTAACTATATTAAATATAAACTTTAACTATAATAAAAACAGAATGTAGTCATTATTATCCAAATATATTACATAAATTTGGAAATACTATTAATATTATAAATGTATCTAGCCTATTTCATGCACTAGATACTTGCAAGCACTTTCATATAGATTACCCATTTAATTCTTGCATTAATCTAATGAAGAAGGTAACAAAATTGTCCGTTTTACATAGATGACACCTAAAGCTAAGAAAAATGAAGTGGCTTTTCACAAGTGACACAGCTAGCAAACAATGGCAAGAATTCCAGCCAGGTAGCTTACCTCCAAGTCAACATGATGAGAAATATAATACAACGGACTTTAAAATCTTAGAAACATTATGTAACGTGAAATTTCAATTTTATCTCATTCTACAAATCAACCTGTTAGGTTTGATCGAGCAATTGAATTGATACCCTTCCCGGGAACTGGCTTTTCAGGTCATTTCACTATGGACATTCCCTTTGCTGAGACCACATTTCATCTGCGGTGACCACATTCCATTATCTCCCCTCTGGGTATGCATAAAGAAGTCTGCCCAGAAAAGGCCCACCAAAAGTCCTGTAAAAGCCACCGACTCCCCTCCCTGGGTGCTGGAACCATTCAGGCTCAGCCACCTGGTGTGCGGATGATGGAATAAATTCGTAATCCCTCACCATTCTGGCCTCATGCGTTCCTCCTTTGGCGACCTAAAACAACCTTTGTATGTGTTAGTTCCTTGTTTGAATCCAAGAAGGTTTTTAAAGGACAGAAGAAGCCCCTGGGCCAGATACAGGCAGGAAGTTACGAAGGGAATCAACATGTGTGAAATGTTGGAGGCAAACAGAAAATAAAAGGCAATGGCAAGGGGCAGAGCTGAGATCAGAGGTTGGGAGAAGGAAACCCAAAGGAGTAGGGTTTGTGAAGTCCTCTGGCTCAAGAGCAAAAAACTGTAAATTCTGGGCATTGAGTATGTGCTGTTTTTCCTTTTATGTGAACCCCAGATTTCATGAGGGAGATTGTGGTTCCATCAAGGGGCTGGATAGAGCCAAAAAGTTTTGGATTTACTTGGAAGTTAATTCCAATCATTCTAAGAGCCAATCATTCTAAGTATATTCTATGAAACAAATTTTTTTACTCCAAGTGTTGGCTCAGTTCTTACCCTTGAAACTAAAGGACAGTTCCATTTGAAAACCTCTGTCCCAAGTAGATCCCGGGAAAGGATCTGGGGTGTTTATGCAGGGGTCCTCAAACTTTTTAAACAGGGGGCCAGCTCATTGTCCCTCAGACCGTTGGAGGGCCAGACTATAGTTTAAAAAAAAAAAAAAAAACTATGAACAAATTCCTATGCGCACTGCGGGCCCAGGACGAGTCGGCTGCTAAGCAGGACAGGCAGCGGCACCCGGCGGGCCGGATAAATGTCCTTGGCGGGCTGCATGTGGCCCGCGGGCCGTAGTTTGAGGATGCCTGATAAAGTGTCTCTTGAGATAAACTTTAACCATGCAGGTGTGGTACATTCAAGTAGTTGCTAGTGAAGAGACTACTCTACCCAAGCAGGACCAAGTGGCAGGCTTAGGACCAGAAGCTTTAATTTAAATTTAAGCATACACAATGTAATTCAATTAACTGCCGGAGGAATTACACCACATGAAACGTATGCAGTTCCAATTCACACAGCTTTTTTATTACTCACACAAATTCCTGAGCTGCGGGTACAAGTTTAGTTAGGGATCCCCGTGGTGCTGTCCTCTGGGGTCCAGCAGCTGGGTTGGTCTGGTCCCGGTGCAGGGAGCTGGCGTTCCTCTCCCGAGAGCTCGGTCGCATCTCAATTGGGCATTACTGGCCGTTTTTCTATCATCTGGCAGGAAGAGGAGCATGGAGCAGCGTCACTTGTCAGACCAACAAAGGGAAGGGCCTTTGTGATGTTTCGACAGGTGAGCCTCGTTAGCTGGCCAGGGTCCATATTTAAAGCTTATTTGTACCTGTAGCAGCTCAGGTGGCTATCAATGATTTACATCAATGCACATATGTTAATCTCAAACAAGGTGAGGGAGCTAGGGAGAGTACGTCACTCACGCAAGTGTTTATCTTGACAAGTCACTCTGCATCAGTTCAAATCCTTATCTCTGGGATATACACGCTTCAAGACAGTGGGGAATGTGTCTTTAATATTACACTTTAAGTTTTAAGGAAAGTTAACTCAAACATTTTAAAACTTTTCTAACATTCTTTAAGCATTTTTAAACATTTCTATATTTTACTACAACAACTTCTTACAAACAGTTCAAGTCCCAACTTTGACTATACAATATTACCTACCATATAGAAATTTGTAATCTCTTCCTTAACTTTCCAACTTTTATTCAAGACCTCTTGCTCGTATAGCCATGCAAGTAGACACTCCTTCCCCCTCCCTGCCTGTTTTTAAGAGGAGCAGATAGCCAGCTCCCACGATTCTGCTGTCTAATGCTTCACTTTTGTATTAGAAGACATAATAAATGGGGAAATTTCTTTTGTTAAATTCCTACTATGTGCCAAGCACCAGGCCCAATCCTTTATGTTCATTATTTGCAACAATCATAGAACATTATTCTTGTTTTACACATGACAGAATCAAGGCTCAAAGGGGTTAATGTCTTGTCTCACTTGCAAAGAAGGAAATAAAATAGAAAATAAACTGAGTTTTGACTCCAAAGTTCTTAGCCTTCTCACCACACTATGCTACTTCCACTACACAACATATAAATTTCTCTTTCTTTTTCTATTACACGAGGACATCATCTTTATATCCCTCACCTTCCCTACCATCAATCCATCAACTGCATAAAATCCACATACTTCAAAATACTAACCTTCATGCTTAAAATAAGCAATTCCCTGCATGGATCTTCAAGGGATTTAGGAATTGCTCTATATTTATTGCCTGAAAATTACAAAACATACTTGGGTTTCCACTTTCAATCCAGATGGAGTAACAGAAATTTTATTTATTCTCCAACCTGGAATACCCAAAAGCAAACAAACAAACACAACACAAAAAGAATGATTTTTAAACCACTGGACAACAATAATCAAAAGGCAGTGGTTCCTAAGACATGCGAAATGTATTAGCTTCCTATTGCAGCTGTGATAAAATACTACAAACTTAGTAGCTTAAAACAATATGAATTTATCTTACTGTTCTGGAGGTCAGAAGTCAACATTAACTTCCATGGACTAAAGTGAAGATATAGCAGAGTTAATTCCTTCTGGAGTTTCTGAGTGGAGAATCCATGGTCTCACCTTTTCAGCTTCTAGGCATCACTTGTATTCCTCGGCTTGTGAGCCCTAACTTCCTTTTCAAAGTGTATCACCCCCTTTGCTCCTTCCAGCATCAAACCACCAAGGTAGCTAGAATAAACAGGACAACATATCAGAGAGGCCAGGGTTGGGGAGGTTCTGAGGGGGAAGGCGGGGTGGGTTATTTGTTTTTGTTTATGTTTTTTAGTAGACGGTGAGGAAGGAGACAGAAATGGAGAGTGTACTGTTTTAAGATCCATATACTATTTGAGAAGTAGCATAATATCACTTGGCAGTAGACTGTGGTAAGCTAAAGATATATACTAGACAACCTAAAACTATCAGTAAAATAAATATAACAGTCATGCTAATATTTGGGGAAAAATTTAAATACCACATACATTAGTATGAAAAACAATAAGATTTGTAGGCATAAACCTAACTAAAGGTGCACAAACCCAATAAACTGAAAATAAGAAAACATTGTAGAGATAAACTAAAGATCCAAATAAAAGAATTATAGTTCAGAAAGCTTAATATTGTTAATTTATTAATTTTCCCAGCGACCTACAGATCCAATGTGATCCCAATCAAAATCACTGCAGTTTTTTTTGTAGAAATTGACAAACCAATTTTAATATGCACTTGGAAATGCAAAGAACTTAAAATAGCTTTAATAAAAAAACCTAAAGAAAAGGAAAAATTGAGGGGATTGACATTATATGATTTTAATACTATTATAAAATTATATTAATTAATAAGCTGCAGTTCTGGCATAACGATAAACATGAAAATGAAACAAAATAGAGTTTAGAAATAGACCCACATGTATATTAACACTTGATTTTTGACCAAGCTGCAAAAGACACCTCAATGGAAAATGACAGTTTTCTCTGCAAATTGGTGCTAGAATAATTGGATAGCCGTATGCAAATCATATTAGAACTTTGATTCATATTTCATAATGTATAATGTATAAAAATGAACTCAAAAAGGACCATAGACCTAAAATGACAGAATTTCTAGAATTAGAAAAAGAAAACATTGTGAACTGAGATTAAACAAATTTTTTTAGGTATGACATAAAATATTAGGACATAAAAAATTTTTTTTTGCCTGCCTTACAATCCTCTAAATATAAAGCAGGAACTTCAAGGTTTGGCCAAAACCCACATTATCAGTTTTGAATGCGATTTTGATAATATTGTACAGACTAATAGGGAAAAGTAGCCTCTTAAGCAAAAACCCTTCAGTATCATCCAACATGATAGTATTATGCCCTTTGACTCCGATCCATATCTCCTATTTATACTGTTCAGCTTATAAGTCTAAGCACAATATTCAATACTAAGTGTACATGGCACTTAACAGCAAGTATGCAATCAATAGCACTCTGATTGTGTTGAAGATGATAATGTTTACAGCTGTAAACTAGAAAACGAGGCCAATCCTTCAAGGAAACATACAGGTCATACAGCATACAAAGAAAGATGTTGAAAGAGAAGATGAACAATGAAAGTTTCAAGTACCTGAATACGATTCTCCATAATTCATTTCTCTTGCCAGGAGAGAAAACACTTCAAAATATGAATAAAGTTAAAGTGCAGCGGAGCTTCAGGGGCCCTAAATGATATGCAGCATTGCAAAGAAAAATTCTTTAGTCTTTTAACCCAGTAAGAATCGAGCTGGCCAGGCTGCTGTGGCTCCAGGGTTGAGCATTGACCCAGGAACCAAGCGATTAGATTCCCAACCAGGCACATGTCCTGGTTGCAGGCTCGTTCCCCAGTGGGGGCCATGCAGTAGACAGCCAATCGATGACTTCCTTTCTCACCGATGTTTCTCTCTATCCTTCTCCCTTCCTCTCTCTCTAAAAATCAACACAAATATTTTAGAAAGAAAAAAAAAAAAAAAAGGAATTGGGCTGTTTGTTATGGCAATATAACCTAACCCATTCTGACCAATGGCGGTAGGCAGGCCAGAAAAAGGGCAACTCGGAATGAAGTCTTAGCCTTACTCAAAGTGGTTAAAAGGAGTGAAGAGAAATGTTGGTCTAGGAACTGGTGACATGAGTGCACTCAGTTTATAAAAATTCACTCATCTGTATATTTTTGAGTACTTTCCTGTACATGTGTGTACAGCAAGATAAGGACATAGCATAGGCACAGGTATACATATATACATAGAATCTTCAATTATACAAGTTTTTTTTTTTTTTTTTTTAAATATGGTGGTACAGTTTGAACCAATTTTCTGTTTTGTGGAAGAGGAATAATTTCAGTAAACAAACCGGCATGGTGATAAGCAGGAGGCATTTCAGATTATCTGAAAGCCATACACAGAACTATTTGGAGAAAGAAAAAATAAACACTAAGAAACCAGTGAGAGGGGATTGTGGCAATATAGTTTTGTGTTCGTCAAAATAAAGATGAGATATGTAATATTTTTTAGTGGACAAAGAGGATTCTTTGAATTCTGGAGGGCATGCTGACAATAGAAGTGATTAAATGTAACACAACAGAGAGAAATGAATACATTTTGTTCCAAGATGTTAGACTTCAGGCAGCATTTAGGAAGTCCCGGAGCACAGATAAAAGAAAATTCTGGCACAGAAGTCGGTTTCTAGAAAAACATGATGTTCTCTCTTCATTGTAGACAGGTACATATATTAAAACAAGATATCCTAAAGATGGTAATAAACCTGGGCCAGGAAAATAAACAGGCAGCATAAATTTAAGGTTGATTTGATTTTCTTCACATTCAAATAATAGACCCAACACTAAAAGTTTTTCTTTTCAGTGTAATTGTCTGAATGAACTTTATCATTTGTTTTCTAAACTTTTGTAGATTCTGTTTTTTGCCAAAACTTCCATTTCACATAATGAATTAATAATTTTTCTTCCCTTAGTATATTCTGCATAAAATATCTAAAAATGTTACCACATTTTTCTAAGGTGAGCAATGTTAAATATCAAACTCTTGATCATCAAGCACTAAGAGAATATAGAGTTAAAGGAAAGCTAGACAATTTTTTTCAAGTTCATAATTAATCTGTACATTTAAAAAATTATACCCATAATAACTAATATATTACACATTGATCTATATTTGTTATTCTGTTTTGGGTGAAGCATAACACTCAGTTAGTACTGCATAATTTACTAGAATTGAATATCAAAACTAAATAATAGTGCTAAACAGTTTGGCCCAGTGGAGAGTGTTGGCCTGCAGATCTAAGGGGCAGTCAAGGGCACATACCTTGGTTGCAGGCTCCTCCCCCGCTGGGGCCCTGATGGGGTTTCGCGGGAGTCAACCAATCAATGTGTTTCTCTCACATCTCACATCGAAGTTTCTGTCTTTCCTTCTCTATTCCACTGTCCCTAAAAGATCAATGGAAAAATATCCTCGAGTGAGGATTAACAAAAAAATAAAAAATAAACAGCAACAACAGCAAAAACTAGATAATAGAATGTATGAGCAGGCAAGAGTCACCAGAAAATCCAGGAGGTAACCATTTGGTAAGTCCACAGGTGGACAGGTACCAGGCACCAGAAAGGACAGAAAGAAGAAAAGTAAATACACAATGGACACGGACACTAGGTGGGTGAGGGCATGTGCTGCTGGGGGGTTGGGGAGGCCAGGGGAGGTCAATGGGGGAAAAGGAGACATATGTACTACTATTTGGAATACTTTAAACAATTAAAAGAAAAGGAAATACAATCTTGAGAAAGACGCATATAGGAGCAGTGAACAAGAAAGCAGCCAACTGTGGGAGCCAGGTGACCACTGGGGATGACAGAATACGAGGATGGAGTTGTTGGGCCATTTTCTTCTTAAATAAGAGTTGATCCCAGAAATAGGAGGCATCGTAAGGGAGTCATACAGATAGAAATCAAGTGAGCTCAAATGTAGGAAAATAAGAATTGCTGTATTTGGGAACCAGAGTGAATCTGAAAGCTGGTTACTTACTACATCACTTCTGTTCCCTTTTGGAAGTACAGGCATATCAAAGAGGAGTGCGTAGTTGATCTGGAGAGATTATAACAACTGTGTCTACTCCCTGGTTTTCAAGGCTGAGAGCATTCTGATGGCATGCTAGGGTAGTGAGACTTAGACTTTAATGTGCCTATGATAATCACCTGAGGACCCTGCCAAAGGCCGGTGCTGATTTAGGTGCTCTGGGTGGGATCTAACAGTCTGCATTTCAAAAAATTGTCCCATAAAATGCCTTTGATCCTGGTTTCTGGCCCACCTTAGAGTAACAAGGTGCTAGGAGACCTTAAGGATTTTAAAATAAAACAAAACAAAGCAAAACAAAACAAACAAGCATGAAAAATGAAGTATAAGTATTGAGGAAAATATGATAATGAATACTTGAAAATTTTCTAAATTTTATTTCTTTTTTAAAAATATTGAATTAATTGAGGTGACATTAGTTAATAAAATTATATAGTTTTCAGAGTGCAGAATCTAGGAGGGAAGGTGAGGGAGGCTGGGTAGGGGGGAGGTAATCAACCAAAGCCTTGTATGCATATATGCATAACCCATGGACAGAGACAATAGGGTGGTGAAGGCCTGGGGTAGGGGGCAGGGGTGGGCTGGAGAGGGTCAATGAGGGAGAAAGGGAGACATATGTAATACTTTCAACTATAAAGAATTATTTAAATAAATAAATAAAATAATTAATTAATTAAAATAAAATTATATGGTTGTCAAGTGTACAATTCTATAATAAAACATCATCTGTATGTCATTTGTGTGTTCACCACCCAAAGTAAAGTTTCCTTTGTCAACATGTATCCCCCCTTTACCCTCTCCTACTTTCTCCCCACCTTCTTCTGGTGATCACCATACTGTTGTTTGTGTCTATGAGGGTGTTTTGGGTCGGGGGTGGGGGGGGGGGTTGCTTAATCCCTTCACCTGTATCACCCTGCCCCATAACCCCTCTCCCTTCTGATAGCTGCCACTGTCTTCTCTGTATCAATGAGTCTGTTTCTATTGTGTTTGTTAGTTTATTTTGTTCATTTGATTCAACATTTAAGTGAAATCGTATATTTGTCTTTCTCTGACTGACTTATTTCATTTAGCCCAATACTCTCCAGTATCATAAATGCTGTCACAAAGGGTGAGAGTTCCTTGTTTTTTATGGCCGAGTAGTATAGGCTAGGCAACATGTGTGGCATGGCAGCTGGATATTTTTCCACATGAATGTTCCATTTGGGGCATATTTTTACATAATTATTGTATTCATATAGACCAGCTAGTTCGGCCCTCCACGCCTTCCACAGAGCACCACTGGTGGCTCAGCTCTTTGGAAATCTTGAGCAGTGTCTTACTGTAAACTTTGTAGAGAAAGTTTGTAATCTGAATACAGAGTACGTTTAATTTCATGGGGTACCAGAGTGATTCTCCCTGTAAGGAGAGGCACATTCATATGAGAAAGGTTTGTAGCCAAATGTTACCAGGATGATTTACCACCAGCAGACTATGCTGTGGTATAGGGTTTCTTCTTCAGAGAGACTCCCTACTTTTAGGGAAGAGGTGGGACTTCAAGGAAATGATAAGAGGGGAAAAAAAAACTGAAAAAAAATCAAGCACTTCCCAACTATAATAGATCATAAAATCATCACATTATCACATTTTCCAGAAGAAATTGGGTTTAGAAAAACAAAGTATTGCCTAAGTTCATCCAGACAATAAGTGGGAGGGAGATTTTTGAATATCTATCCATTTAATATTTTTTCCTGAGCCCATTCATTATGGCACTCCATTAACAAAGCCCACATTTTTAACCACCATATTATAACACCAATCACAAGAACACAATAGAGGAGAAATGTTGGAAAACACATCTTAATATTAATTTTTAAAAAAAACAACATCTTAATGTTTAAAGGTAAATAGAAGTACCAATTTCAAATTTTTTAGAAAAGCTATCCATCCATATCTTATCTGATAAAAGAGTAATATGCAAATTAACCATCACTCTGCTACACCCACAAACCACGCCCACCAGCCAATCAGGAGTGCGTATGCAAATTAACCCAACCAAGATGGCTGCAGCCACTGAGCTAGAGCAAGAAGGAGGCTTGGGTTTCCCCAGTAATGGAGGAAGCCAAGCTTTCCACACACCTTAACCGACCTAGGCCTCCACTCAAGACTACAAAGTTTCAATTATAGAAGATAAATAAATCCCAGATACCAGGGCCTCCGGTGGTTGCCGGGGGGCGTGGCCAGCCTGCAAACCACCACAGGCCCCTCGCCTAGGCCACCCCATGCCCCAAGGGAACCCTCACCCTGATCTGGGATACCCTTCAGGGCAAACCAGCGGGCCCCTACCCATTCACCAGGCCTCTATTTCTATCTAATAAAACAGTAATATGCAAATTTACCATCACTCCAACACACAAGATGGCTGCCCCCATGTGGACACATGATGGCCACCACAAGATGGCCAGCAGGGGAGGGCAGTGAGGGGTGACCAGGCCTGCAGGGGAGGGCAATTAGAGGAAAACAGACTGGCAGGGGAGCAGTTAGGCATCAATCAGGCTGGCAGGGGAGTAGTTAGGGGGTGATCAGGCTGTCAGGCAGAAATGGTTAGGGGCAATCAGGAAGGCAGTCAGGTGAGCAGTTGGGAGCCAGCAGTCCTAGATTGTGAGAGGGATGTCCGACTACCCTACCAGGATATGGCCTAAACGGGCAGTCGGACATCCCTTGAGGGGTCCCAGATTGGAGAGGGTGCAGGCTGGGCTGAGGGACACACACCCCCGTGCACAAATTTCATGCACCAGGCCTCTAGTATACATATATGGAGCTTTATATTTGTGTTTTTTTTCCTGATATTTAAAATAAATATTTTACTTGGTTTTAATCATTATTTACTACTAGAGCACTAGAGGCCTGGTGCATGAATTCATGCACATTGAAAGGAAATTAATTAGAATAAATATTTTAGAGGGCGGGGAGGGATCCCAGGAGGTTGGCTCCAGGGCATGTCCAGCCCATCTCACCCAGTACCGATAGGCTGGACCCCAGTAGCAAGCTAGCCTACCAGTGGGAGCATCTGCCCCCTGGTGGTCAGTGTGCATCATAGCGACTGGTCGAGTGGTCGACCAAATTGTCAACTGATCAGTAGGACACTTAGCATATTAGGCATTTACATATATAGTCTAGAGGCCCAGTGCACAAAATTCATGCCCGGGGGCGGTCCCCTCAGCCCAGCCTGCACCATCTCCAATCCAGGATGCTTTGGGGGATGTCTGACTGCTGGTTTAGGCCTGATCACCCCTAACTGCCCCCCTGCCATCCTGGTCACCCCTCACTGCCCCCCTGTCAGCCTGATCGCCCCCAACTGCCCCCCTCCACCGGCCTGGTCGCCACAAGCAGGCTGCTGTTCACTCATTTGGTTGTCCCTCGCTAACCCTCCTGCCGACCTGGTCGCCCCACACAGCCTGCTGTTCGGTTGTCCATTCAGTTGTTTTGGTCATGATGGCTCCTGGATTTTATATATTAGGGTAAGCCCAGTTTTAGTCTCATCTGAAATCTGAACAAAACATACATATAGAATAAGAAAAGCTACTAAGACTTTCACAGTACTGGTATTTCAACAGAACCAGAGACACAATGTCTCAATCTTCTTGGGAAAATTCCTTTAGATGATTCTTCTAGATTTGAATCATTCTAAGTATGATTTAGTGGCAAAATGACTGTAAATATATTTGATTAATAAATTTAATTTGCTGTCAAATGTATACAACTAATACACAACATCTTGCTCAAAAGAATGCTAAATATTTAAAGATATTTCAGAAACATCTAGAAAGACGAATAATAGCTTGTTCATTTTATAATTAGTCCTGAGGCTGCTATAAAAGTCTTCAGTCATTAAATATCTGAAATCTATTTAAAATAATTGATTTACCACATATGTAATTCTTTGGATTGTAATCGATTCTATAAGTAATGCATGCCATTTACAGCACACATCATTACATCATTTTGATCTGTTATCAATATATATTTTAAAATACATATATGTGATTTTATTTCTGTCTGATTTCTGAAAGATGTATATATATATACATATATATATACATACATATATATATGTATATATATATATATATCCTATATAATAATCCTATATAATAAAAGGCTAATATGCAAATAGACTGAACAGCGGTACAACTGGAACAACCAAACAACCAAACAACCAAACAACCAGTCGCTATGATGTGCGCTGACCACCAGGGGGCATGCGTGGAACATGGCGGGTGTCGGCCACGGTGGGATGGTGGAACAGGTGAGTGGGGGTGCCAGACCGAGGCAGGGCACCAGTCACTGTCATAGGGGTGAGCCTCTGGTGGTTACTGAAAAGTCTTTGCTACTGTGCGCCTCGGTCCCACCCAGTGCTCACACCCGCTGCCAGCACCAGAGCCGCTACTCTCACCCTCTGCCAGAGCCCGGCACTGGCCCGACCCTTTGGCACCGTCAGTGGGTACCAGCGGCGACTGTGGCCCTGAATGCCCCTCAGGGCTTTTCCAACTCCCCCTGCTCTTGAGGGGAGATTAGGGCCGGCAGTGGCTGCTTGCACCCACTGCTGGCACCAGAGCCACCACTCACACCTGCGGCTGGTGCCGGGCACTGGTCCCGATCACTTGGCACCATCAGCACTGCGAGTGGTGGCTTCCAGCCCTGATCGCCCCTGAGGGCTTCTCCACCTTCCCCTGCTCCTGAGGGGTGATTAGTGTAGTAGCTGCCACTTGCACCCGCTGATGGCGCTGGCCTCACTCGCACCCGCTGCTGGCGCTGACCCCAAGACACTACTTGGTTCATTCCTATTTAAATATCAGCCCTTAAAGCATCCACATTAGAGGTATCATTAATCATCAAAAACCTATTAAAAACAAGAAAGCTTAGTTAAAGTTAGTTTTAACATTACTTTACTCTTACAAAACAAATGACTACATCTTGCAAAATGTAAGCAGTTTGCTCATTCTAAAGACCCATGCAGCCTAGATTCTTATTTTGCATTTTCATTTTGCAGTTCTTTATTTTTGTCTTTTTGTTCATCCAATTTTCTTACCATTAGCTTTAAATCACTCATCCTAATACATTTTTGGCAATGTTTTTCCAATGGACTTGAAAATCCCTCAATAACTAAAGGCCAAATAAAACCCTGACTAAGGACATTTTCAAGTCAATATCCTTAGAATGAGCTGTCTAATAATCTGGGATCTGTTTCACTATCTTTTCTTTTACTTCTCTAGGATTTTTACAAAAAGAGAATTGTTCATTAGGGACTGACTGAAAATCCTTGCCCTGCTATGATCACTTCCTTTACCTTCTGTGTTGTGTTTTATAACCCAGAAATTATTTGGAAAATGATCTAAATGAGATTACAAAAATAATAAATCTAATTACTTATTATTTCAGCAAATAAGTATTGGCTATCCACTATAACCAGGCACTTTGCTACATCTGATAAGCTACATATGGTTTCTGTTATAGAAAATCATAACACATACCAGAAATTTCCCAACATGGTAAGAACTACAGTGGGGGGGAACTATCTACTACACTGGGTCCAAAGAAGGGGCGTCCATCCCAGTCTAATTGGGTTAGGAAAAACTCCCTAAAGAGAATGATATTTAAAACCAGTCCCAAAGGATGACTGAAATTGTAGTGTGAGGATAGAAAAGAGAGTTCTAGACAAATTGTTTCCGAACTTAAGGGGTCTGTTTACCTAGGTACATCAAAGCCCAAAAAAATGTGAACAGGAGTTTGCAGCAAAAAAGTAAAGGATTTTTTAAAATATATATATTTTTTATTGATTTCAGAGAGGAAGGGAAAGGGAGAGGTAGAAACATCAATGATGAGAGATAATCATTGATTGGCTGCCTCCTGCACGCCCCCTACTGGGGATCCATCCAGCCACCACCTGGGCATGTGCCCTGACCTGGAATAGAACAGTGACCTCCTGGTTCATAGGTTGATGCTCAATCACTGAGCCACAACAGCCAAGCAAAAAGTAAAGTTTTATTTAAGGAAATGGCACCAAGCTCAGAGACATAGGTGAGAAGTGCTTTAAATCCTGGCTCCCCAATGGCTCCTAGCACTTAGGTCATATATGGGAAAAATCATTAATCATGGTGACAATGGAGTTGGAGTCATGGGCTCTACTGACTGGCTAGGGTCAGGGTAGGAAGTAGATGATCACTGTGTTGGGTCCTGATGTCAGCCACGGTGTCATTTTGTCTGATTTCCTGATGGTGTGGTTAGTAGGGTCATTCTGTTTCCATGGGCCTGGGGCTAAAACACAACTAAGGTCAAGGTGTTATCTTTAGTCTGACCAAAACTCTGTTCCCTTGATCAGCTGACCTGAGGCTTTTTCTTAAGACCCTTTGATGCTGACCAGAACCTAATGTCTTATTGACTTAATGACTAAGGGAGTGAATGTGCAGTATCTATGAGGCTATTAGACTGAATAAAGCTAGTTTGCACTGAGGAAAAAAATCATTAAATAAATGAAGTTTCTACATAGTGACAAAAGGGTAAACCACAGGCTAAGGCTCGGGGTGGAAAGAACATAGTCATCTCAGGGAAGGATGATCTTAGATCTTAGATTATGGCTGAAGGATCAAGATTGGATTTAGAGAATGGGAGCTCTTATTGACCTTGGATAGGTAAGCATCATGAAGGATCTTTGTTATGAAATGAGTTAATGCATATAAAAATCCTAACATGATACCTGCTATAAGAAATCGTTGAATAGATGTTAGCTATAATTATGCATAGTAGTTTTGCTTTGTTATAATAATTACTAGAGGCCCATTGCATGAAGATTCGTGCAATAGGTCTTTCTTCCCCTGGCTGCCAGCACCGGTTTTCCTCTGGCACCCGGGACCCACACCTTCGCTCCGGCCAGAGCCTTCAGTCTTCGCTCCAGCCAGAGCGCTGCTCCTGTAGCTCCCTCCACTCCCTGCCCTCCCCCTCGTAGCAGGCGTCCCACCCTGTCCAGCTGCTCCACGCCTGCATGCGTGCTGCCCAATGGCCCGGAGTGGCCATCTTTGTTAGGTTAATTTGCATACTCACTCCTGATTGGCTGGTGCGTGCGTGTCATGAAGTGATGGTCAATTTGCATATTTCTTTTTTATTAGTGTAGATTATTCTGATCATCTGTTATTGTGATCATCTACTGGTTGGACTGAATGGTTATGTCCTCCCTCCACCTTGCCCAGATACATGTGTTAAAAGCTTAACCCCAAAGTATTGGGAGGTGGGGACTTTTGGAGGTAATGAGGTCATGAGAGTGAAACCCTCATGATTAGGATTAGCACCCTTCTAAAAGAGGCCCCATAGAGCTCCTTAGCATGTGAGGATACAGAGTAAAGATGACCATCTATGAACCAGGAAATGGACTCTCACCAGATACTGAATTGGCCAAGGAGTGGATCTTGCATTTCCCAGCCCCCAGAACTATGAGAAATAAATGTTTGCTGTTTCTAAGCCACCCAGTTTATAATATTTTGTTATAGCAGTTCATATGGGCTCTACGATACCTACTCTTTAAAAGTCACCTAGTAGAAGGAATAACATCTATAAATTGGTAACTCATACTTAGATATATGTGAGTCAAGACAGACATTTTAAAATGGCTTAACAAAATTAACTTATGGAGATAAATAAACACAAAGATGGAATGTGGCCTTATTAATTAGGAAGAGATGTTAATGTAGCCTTTTATCCTTACCTTAGCACCATTTTAGCACCCTTACAGTTGATGAGCTTATTTCATTGTTTTGGAAAAAAACAAAACAAAACTACAGTTACTTCATAAGTGAAATTGAGTTCAAAGGGGGTGATTTAATTGGATATTGCAACCACCAGGTGTTTAATTCAGTCACACCTCATTATAAAACATTGCCCCATCACGGGAATCCAGCTTTACTGCAGGTTCAATCGTCTTTCCCGACAGGTATGTTTTCTTCAGTGCCTCTTTCTCACTGTTCTTGTATCTCAAGTAGGTAACATGATGGGACAAAACTCATTTTTGTTTAAATGTTAATGTGCTTTGTTTATCCAGTAAGTATCACTTATGTGATGAATAGTTGTAGTTTAATATTGTGCACATGTGCACTTCGAGAAACTAGATTTTGTAGGTGTATAAAAAAACAAGATGCGTACATGGGACTTTAAAAATGAATGGGAACTTGAAATCTGCCTCAATTTGATGGAAAACAACAAAGCAGTCAGATCCTAGTAACAAAATCTGAGAGAAGATATCCCTGGACTGCCTGAAATAAATGCAAACATCCCTATCTCCTTTCAGAACACATGCCTACTGTTCAAACAAATAAACCTGGACACTGCCATCTAGTAGCAATTATTTTCTGTACATAACTGGACATACAAGGCCACTTTGATCCAGAAGATAATATAAAACTCTTTAGGGAAAAAATAAGTTCCAAGTATTATGTTCAGTTTTGTGTACCTGTAGTGATAGCTGATTTGGTAAACCATCACTTTTTAGATTCTTGATCAATAATGTAATAAATAACATTTATGAAAACACTATTTCTTGAGCAATTACTATATACCCTTTGCTGTGCTTAGTATCTAGAGTGCAACACTTTAATGTACAACAATCCTACATGCTGTATATTATTATTATCCTCATTTTACAAATGAGAGAATTGAGATCAGCTCAGATTAGACAGCTGATAAAAAATGGTGGCAAGTGATTTTCTACATACTAGGTCTTCATTTCCCATTAACTCCTATTCTTTACTATACACAAGTGATTTTTTTCAATCTGATGTGAATCACTATGCCAACATGGCTTCAAAACAAGTCCCCTGCCTACTCCCTTCCCACCAGAATCCTAACTCCTTCCTATGCAGAAATGCTGGGGCAAGCTGTCTTTTTCACTGAGGCGGGGTGCTCTTTCCAGGTGTCTCTTACACTTACTTCCTAGTTTGGGTCTTTAAAGGACCTCCTGATAACTTCAGCCCTCTTGGGGCATTAACTCCCTAAGTTTTCATTATTCAGAGCAAGATTTGTTCTACTTTCTACCATCCCTGAGCCCAAAATTATCAGTTTCATACAACTATTGCTATACAGTTAAAATGACCCCAAGCTCATCATAGAATGTATGACCCTGAGGTAATCAGGCCAGTAGATTAAAAGTATTACTTGTGAAAAATAATAGATATAAATAAGTTATATATATATATATATATATATATATATATAACTATAAATATAAATATATAACAAAGTAGCATCTAAGATAGTACCATGGAGCTATACAAGATCTATAATAATGTTGTAATCTGTAATGTCACTAAAAATCAAAAGGCTCAATGCCAGTCTCCTGTGTCACTTGTCAATTAATTTACCTCAGTTATGGTCTAACTTATTCAAAGGTCCTCACTTACCTGTTCTCAGCTCCCAGGCCACACATTGTATTTATTTGTGAGAGAGATGAATGGGGGAAAGAGATAGAAACAGAATAATCCAACCCTAATGACTGCTTGACCAACTGCACTTTCACAAATGAAAAATGAAGAGCCCTTCTTGTTTGGTTTTTCTGAAACTTCAGTGCAAGAAAGAAATCTTTCCTGACCCACAGAGAAAACCACTGTGCTCACCTTTATATAACTTCCCAGAGATCCACATGACACATCTTCCGGTTTGAATCCACACCTGTCTTTCACTTTGAATCTTGTATAGGTGCTAGAAGCTTCACTACTATCTAAACCCACCCAAACATCATTGACCCACTTGCCCTTGAGTTATATGAGGATCCCTTCTAGCACCCATAGACTATACTCCGTCAGAGAATGAGAGGAGGTAAGGAAGTAGGAGAGAAGCAGCATGTATTAATTCCCAGCATATATCATGCCTTGTACTCGCTTCTTTTACAAACAGTATCAATCCTGTTTTATTGTAGAGGAGACAAATAAGAAATTTGCCCCTGGTGCTTCCTACTGTCGCATAAGTAACAGTGACGGGGCTGAAAATCAAGTCCTCTAATTCTAAATTCAGAATCCTTATTTCACCATGGGTCTTTAAGCGTAACTCCTTTACAACAGGATGCTGATTTGAAAAAAAAAAAAAATCTCTAATATTTTGCTCAAGTTCCTTATGCAATAAAATGTGGATGGAATTTTTTTTTGTCTGCCAACAGTAGAGATTTGAAGAAGTAATACCACCTGTGTTAGTTAACTAGCTGAAAAAACAAATAAACATTATTACAAACTCAAAAGTGATAAACTTTATAAAACAGCTTGAAAAAACCTGCCTTATCTCACGGTTACTGTACTGAGGATTCTGGGCATGGCCTAGTTGAGTCTTCCTCAAGGTTACAATCAAGGTGCTGGCCAGGGCTGCATTTTCATCTGAGTCTTCCCCAAGGAAAGACCTGCTTCCAAATGCATGCAGATGTTGGCAGCATCCGTTTCCTCACAGGCTGCCAGACTCAGAAGCCTCAGTTTCTTGCTGGCAGTCAGCCTGAATCAGCCCTCAGTCACTTGACACATAGCCCATTCTATATGGGAGTGGAGTGCAGGACATGATGGTTTGCTTCCTCAAAGCTAGCAAAGAGAGAGTCCCTTAGTAAGACACACTTTACAATCTTATATAATACTAGAGACCCAGTGCACAAAATTCGTGCAAGGGCCTTGGTCCTGGCCCCCGCCTGCCACCACTGCGACCGGGGGGCCTCTGCCACTTCTGACGCCTCTGCCTCAGCCCCGCCCACTGTGGCTTTGTCTGGAAGGAAGGACATCCGGTCTAATTAGCATATAACACTTCTATTATTACAGATAATCCAGTACAGATCATCAATCATGTGTGTCCCATCACTTTTGTCATATTCTATTGATTAGAAATAAATTACAGGTCCCACCCACATTCAAGGGGTAGAGATCACAAGAAAATGAACATGGGGAGGTTAGGATCATGAGGACCACACTACAGTCAGTCTGTCACCCTACCTATTAATGAGTTCTTACTAGTATGCCCATTTTCCTCATTTATAAAATAGAACACTAATTCTATTAGTTTTCATGGGTGTATTCACAAAGTTCCACAAACTTGGTGTCTTAAATAACAAAAGTTGATTCCCTCACAGTTCTGGAAACTAAAAGTCCAAGGTCAGCGTTGTTGGTAGAATTGGCTACTTTTGAGGCCTAGGAGGGAGAATCTGTTCCATGCATCTCCGTTAGCTTTCTGGTGTGTTGCTGGCAGTCTTTGGCATTCCTTGGCTTGTAAGAATATAACCCCAATCTCTGCCTTCATTTTCACACAGTGTTTTCCCTGTGTTCCTGTCTGTCCAAAAAGTGAAAACATTTTTATAAAGACCCTGATTATATTGGGGTAGGGCCCACCCCAATGATTTCATTTTGTCTTGATTTTCTCTGTAAGGGTACTATCTCCAAATAAGTCATATTCTGAGTTATTGAGGGATAGACCTTCAAACAAATTAGTTCTAGGGAGACATAATTCAAATTCTAACACTAATGAAATGCATCATCAGGTTGTTTGGGGGGATTAGAGATTTGTCATAAGGGTTCGTTCATGGACTCTCACATGGTAACTTCTCAATAAATGTGGGATTATAATATGATCATGATTAATTTTAACTCTCCTATTTTGAAAAAGACTTCTCATTTTCTGAAGGCCACAAAAGCAGTATAATGTCTTGCTTACTTGCCATTTCTACCTTCCAAAATTTAGCTTGTAATTTATTAATTTAAAGACTTCACTGAGTTTTATAGCCTTTTTATGCTCATTTTCCTATTAATAATTAAGCACATTTTTAAACAAAGTGTGATTATTCATTGATTTCAAAACTCATTAAAGGATATTATTGAGTGCCCATTATGTACTAAGCAATCATTCGCTTATTCAAGCGACCTAACATTTAAAAGCAAAGAAACAGAACAATTATTTGACTAGTCTAAGGTCATAAACTAGGGGCAGATAATGAGTATATCAGGATACCCTTCAGTATCAAGTGCTGGACCCAGGGACAAAGCCCTCAGTTGAGAGTAGAAGGTGATCATATCCATCAATAACTTGAAAACACTATCAGCCACCTCCCCATAAGGCTGGCTTAAAAGTGCCCTTCCCACAACCAAGTACTCACCCTCCTCAGACATAACAAGAGGATTCAAAGGGGGAAAGAGTTTGCTTTTGAAAGAATACAATGTTCCTGAACATTGGAGGACTAGATAAATGCCTTCTCTCCCCGGAGCCAAGAGTATCCTGATGAATAAAGAACAAAGCTTAATTAATGTTTTAATCGGCATTGGCTGCCAAAACTAAATACCTTAGGCAGGGTAACTTCACAACAGAAATTTATTTCCTCACATTTCTGGAGGCTGAAAGTCTCAGGGCACTGGCATAGTTGGCTTCCTGTGAAGGCTTTTTTCCTGGATTACCTTTTCACTGTATTGTGTGCCCACATGGTCCTTCCTCAGGGTATGCACTCAGAAAGAAGGAGAAAGCAAACTCTCTGTTATTCCCTCTTATAAGGGTACCAATTCCATCGTGAGTGCCACATTCTCATGACCTCACCTCACCCTAATTGCTTCCCCAAGGCCCCACCTGCGAATATATATGAAATCGGGGGAGGGGGACACAATCATTCCGTTCATAGCAATGAGTGTGGGGGAGTGGGGGGCTTTCATTGGGCAGGAATTAAACCCCGCTGATGCTCATGTTCAGTTCTTTCTTCTCCTCCTCCTCTTCCACCACCAGCCATCCCCTTTATTAATGAATGGCTCTCTTGTAAAAGAAGTTCTAGAAAAATGCTACTGGGGTGTGATGAAAGAAAGGCAAGATGGCTTAATTCTGAGCATTTTCTGACATACTCATTTTATCTATGCAAAAGTCCTATAATCTGGCTTCTACGCTTGATAACATAGCACCTTCTGCCACTGTCCCCTTAGACACTCTGCTGACTGCAAATACTTGCTGATAGGTTAACATCAATTCCTCAATCGCTGGAGGACTGAAAGTTTTCAGTGGCAACTTTGCTGTCAATTGCAGTTTCCACCTTTAACTCTGTACAGTAAAATACCCCTAATCTCCTCAACACCCATGAGATGAAAAAGGGGGAGAGCAAGTTTCCCTTGGGAACACTGCCCTTCTTCAAAGGTGACCTTTCTCCCACACAGTCCTCTTCTAACATCAGTAGAAAAACAATTTGCTAGCAAATGGGTTGCTGTTATCTGATGCGTCTCAGCAAGCCTCATGATGACATGACACCAACAGCTGACGGAGTGGGAGACTAAACAGCTTTTGTCCCCAGATGTGGGCCTTAGTCATCAAACCATGAACTTGGCAATTAACACTACTCTGTAATACAAATAAGTGACAAGTATAGACAAATGGCCTTAAATTTTAGCAAGCATTAACATTACCTGAAGGGGCTTCTTAATCTGTGGATCTCTGGGCCCCAGCCCCACGTTCTAACTTAGTAGGTTTGAGGTAGGGCCTTACAATTTAAAGGGTTCCTAGGCCATACTGCTGCTGGTCCTGGGACCACTCTAAGAACCACCCGCATAATCTAAACCCAAGCGCACGGTACAGTCTCCTATAACATGAAGACCTTTCTGTCATGTTGGTTAATTACTATCCACAAGAGTTCAGATTCCATCATTATATTTACACTCAATAAAATTAGTGAATGTGTTTTATGCATTGTTCTAGTCCCCTACGCAGTAGAGATTAAAATGCATGTAGGTTTATTGACATTTACAGCACAGGATTTAAAGGTAATAACCCCTTAGCAGCTTACTTGCTGCTAAGACCGTGTATCTTTTTATATTATGACATTTCCCATCTTCAAAAGGAAAATGGTATAATTAGAATGTTAATAAATACACTGGTATGTTCTATATGAGCAAAATTCTACTTAATCATTCCTAGATTCATAAATAGCAGCTCTTTGTTTAAAAAAATTATGTGCCAATGAAATGTATTATTTGATAGCTACTTTTATTTATAAAATAAAAAAATGCATTCTTCGTTATGTGAGGTTTCTTTCTTGATATCCATATTCAATATTCTTATTTTAAAATCTTACTCTAGCTTTATTGCATTGGCAGCCATTAAGTATTTTTCTTTTTAAATATTGCAGGTAAATCCTGAACTTAAAGGAAAGGCTATCAGAACTTTAGCTATAGCAGTAGTGGCTACAGGGCTCTGTTATCAAGTGTGTTAATTATTTATTCACACCTGGTTCACCACTGATTAACAAAACCTATTAAGGCCTTCCCTTGAAGACCTTGCTGTTGACATATATTTGCAGCTGTTGTTGATTTTTTTCCAAATTAGCGCATTATGTGTTTGGAAAACAGACAGAAAACAGCTGCAGTGTCTGAATGCATTTATTATGTACTCTTCTCAAAATGCTATTTAGGTTCACTGGTAAATGATGAAGTCAGAGGGAAATGAGCTGTTAACTCTGCACTCCTAGTACTTGTGGGTCCAACAGAAATAGAATGCTAAGGGAGTCCTATGAAAACTTCAGCCTTCAGCTTGGAAATGAACTTCACACATTTCCAAAGCTGACTGTTCATTAATATGCACAAAATCGAGTGTCGTTCTATAGCAGTTTCCCTTTCGGGTCAGGAAGGTCTGGCAGAGAGGTTATCGTAATTGAAAATGCAGATAGCTTTAGATGGATTTTGATGTTTATTAAAATACCATTACCTTGACTTTCATATTAGGCTATGCTGCATGTTTTATTGGTTTTATAGTCTCTCCTAAAGCCATCTAGTTCCAGGATGTAGTAAGAAAATATTATCTTTAAAGGCTGGGTTAGTAACTAAAAAATATTCCTTTATACATTTAAGATCTTTACCGTGGCTGCAATAAAGCATCAGCAAGCAGCATGTCTTCCTGGAGTCAACTGTCTGGCACTTAGCTGTATTTAGAAATCACTCCAGATCCAAAGTACTGGCCCCTACCTAGTCACAGGACAACTTTGAGGAAATCAAGGTATTCTCCATCTCCAAATAGTGTGCAGAGACACTCCTCTCATAGGAAAAGTAAATAGAACAATGAGAGAAGAGGTCTGACTCTTGAATCACATCTCCCATTGCAGCTGCTTCCTCTCCTTGCCCCAAAACTCCCCAATCCTGGATAACTGCTTACTCTGGCTGATCTTTTTTCCATCACAAGTCCCATTTTCCAGTAGAGAAACCATTGCATGGGGGGCTGACTGCAGAGCAGATGGGAATTCTTCTGTTATCACTGCCAGCCTTGACAGCACTACTTTCTTCCAGCTCCTAATTCCAAGAAGTTGCATAAAGCTTTCTCCAATTTTAAGACTCAAAATATGCACATTCATCTTTATCAGAGACAGGTGTTGTCTAATTAGCATTCTCTGTTTACTTCATCATTCTTGCTTCAGATATGCTTACTGGATCAGACATACACATCTGTCTATGTTATTAATTATATGAAAAACACCAAACTGGATTAAAATACCACTGCTATAATGTAAGGCCACAATCCTCTGTGCACGCCGTCTCCCTAACCCGAAACAAAGCATGCTTCTACACCTACATGAGATTTGGTGGTGGTGTTGACTACAAGCAAGATCACAGATGCTATCTTAAGCAAATAATAATAATAATAATAATAATAATAATAATAATAATAATAAGGAATTTATTCGTAAGCTACAGAGTCACTGGGAGACTGGCAAACTAGACTTAGAAAACCAAGAAAAAAATCAAAGCAGCCTGGAGGGCCACACAGCAAAAAGTACATCACTACACACCACCACCACAGAGGCAATTACTTCATCTCTGTCTGATTTGCGCCATATGAAAAATTCTAGGTGGGGACGTTTGATAGACAGAGTCATTTGCCAGTGCACTTCATGCCAGCTGGCATGGAGATAATCTGTACTTTGGGAAGTAGGACGTTTCTTCTTGCCAGAAAATACACACTTGAGAATTCCCCAAACATTAAGAAGGGTTGTGTTTTTGTAGGCAAAAGAATGACAAATGCACTCACCATTTTTCAAGACCCAACTTTAAGGCCCAGCTTCTAAGTAAAACCTTTCCTAAATGCATCAACTTGGTCATTTTCATTTTTCCCTCTGACAACCAACCTTAGGGGAATTGAGTCAGTATCATTTGGTTTCTCGCTTATAAACATTAAGACTATTTGGAATTTTTTTTCACATTTTATAAGTTTATTTTCAATAAGATGGTTAGTTCCTTGAGAATAGAGCACATGCTTTAAATTTTTATATTTCATCACAACATATATCACACCCCAAGCACAGATAGTAGGGTGAATGACTGATGACTCGATCGAAGTTGAGTCCAAATGAATATTTTCCAAGCATGACACCAATGAGGCAATATGCAAATAAAATTGTTTTAAGATGTTACTGCTGTCTCAGCATACTTATTTAAAAATATATATATCTTAAGAAACTCCTTCACAATGATTTTATTTGTATAAATGACTTGTGTTGTGAGACACTAAGTATGTAATGAATTAATATATATTCTATTCCCATATTCTTTAATAAATTCTCTGAAATTATATGTTAAGCAGCTTTTGAAATAGTTCCCGGTGATCCCTGCCTCCTGGTATTTATGTTCTTGTGCAACCTACAATCTTGCTTCTAATGAATAGAATATGACCAAAAAAAGTGGTATGTCATTTCTGAAATTAGGCTAAGAAAGACACTGACTTCTGTCTGGTTTCCCTTTCTCTGTCTGTCTGTTTGCCTTTTGCTCTCTCACTTGCTTGTTCTGATGAGCCAAGTTGCCATATTTTGAGCTATGCTACGGAGAGACCCAAGTAGCAAGGAACTAAGTTATGGTGGCCTATCACCAACAGACAGAATTGAAACCCCCAACTATAGCAGTTCACGAAATACTGAATCCTACCGCCAACCATGTGAAGGAGTTGTGAAGTGGATGTTTCCCTAACTGAGCCTTGAGGTGACAACTGCCCAGCCACCTGCTTGATTACACTCTGTGAGAGCCCTTGAGGTAGAGAACCCAGGTCCCCTGGCTCCAAAGAGCCAAAGAAACTGTGATATAAATAAGAGTTGTCATTTCAAGCCCCTCAATGTTCAGTGATTTGTTACACAGCAATAGATAACTAAGAGAGATTATGACTACAAATAACAGTGTTTGATCTATTTATAATATGTTACAACTTTATTGAGGTATAATTGGATGTGGTAAAGTGCATATATAAATTCTGTCATATGTATATACCGGTAAAATCATTATCACAGTCAAGAAATTGAACATAGCCCTAGCTGGTTTGGCTCAGTGGATAGAAAGTCGGCCTGAGGACTGAAGGGTCCTGGGTTTGACTCTAGTCAAGGGCACATGCCCAGGTTGTGGGCTCGATCCCCAGTAGGGGGTGTGCAGGAGGCAGCCGATCAATTAATCTCTCTCATCATTGATGTTTCTATCTCTTTCTCCCTCTCCCTTCCTCTCTGGAATCATTAAAAAATATATTAAAAAAAGAAATTGAACATAATAGCCCTGACTAGTGTGGCTCCATTGGTTGGAGCATCATCCCATGCAGAGGGTTGCAGGTGTGATTCCCCATCAGGGCACATACCTAAGTTGTGGGTTCAATCCGTGGTCAGGGCACATAGGAGAGGTGTAATGTCTTCTACTTCATTTATAATTTTATTTACTTGTGTCCTCACATATCATGATAAGGTAGAATTCATCCCTGAGATAAGAGGATGTTTCAACATCTGCAAATCAATAAATGTGATGTCACATTAATAGAATAAAATATAAAAGTCATATGATCACCTCCATAGATGAAAGAAAGCATATTACAGAATTCAACATTCATTAATGATAAAAATTAGATATAAAATTAACGTACCTTAATATAATAAAGGTAACATATGACAAGTTCACAGTTACTATTATACTATACTAGAGGTCCGGTGCACAAAAATGGTGCACCGGCCTGCACCCTCTCCAACCCGGGCCTGCACCCTCAGCCCGGCCTACACCCTCTCCAATCCGGGACCCCTTGGGGGATGTCCAACTGCCTCTCACAATCCAGGACCACTGGCTCCTAACCCCTCACCTGCCTGCCTGCCTGATCACCCCTAACTGCTCCCCTACCAGCCTGATCGCCCCTAATTGCTCCCCTGCTGGTCTGATCGCCCCTAACCGCCTCTGCCTTGCCCCATACCGGGGACCCAGGATTCCCTCCTCAGGTCAGTTGCAGGCACCCAGGACCTGGGCTGGCTTCACCCGGACTGGGCACAGCTACAGGGGACTGTGGACGGGCGGCTTCGCCTGGGCCACAGCTGCTGGAGCCCGGGACTGCAGGGCAGGCAGCTTGTCCCTTTTTCAGGCTTCAGGCGCAAGCGCTGGTGCCTGGGATTGCAGGGCTGGCAGCTTGTCCCTCTCCCGGGCCACAGCCCCAGCCTCTGGTGCCCAGGACCATGGGGCAGGTGGCTTGTCTCTCTCCTGGGCTGGGCCGCAGGTGCAGGCGCAGCCGCTAGCATCCAGGACCACGGGGCGGATGGGTTGTCCCTCTCTCAGGCTTCAGGCACAGGTGCTGGTGCCTGGGACTGCAGGGTGTAAGGATTATCCCTCTCCCGGGCCACAGTCCCACCGCTGGTGCCCAGGACCACGGGGCAGGTGGCTTGTCCCTCTCCCGGGCCGCAGCCCCAGCCTCTGTTGCCCAGGACCATGGGGCAGGTGGCTTGTCCCTCTCCCGGGCTGGACCACATGCACAGGTGCAACTGCTGGTGCCCGGGACCATGGGGCAAGCAGCTTGTCCCTCTCCCGACTGCAGCCTGGCTAGTCCCCATTACTCTCTCACGAGCTCATTTATGCCTGGCTGGTCCCCATCTTCTATCCCCAGTGTTGTGTGTCTGAGTGGTTATGGTGTGACAGCATGAGGGCGTGATGTCCATTTGCATATTAGCTCTTTATTATATAGGATGGTAAAAGGTTGGAAGCTTTTTCTCTAAGATCAGGAATGAGACAAAGGTGTCTACTCTCACCCCTCAATTCAATATAGTACCAGAAATCCTAGCCATAGCAATCAGGCAAGAAAAAGAAAACACAGTATTTTATTTGGAAAGAAATAAGTAGAATTGTATCCATAGGTTACATGATTTTATAAACAGAAGATCCTAAAGACTCCAGGAAAAACCTGTTAGATCTAATCAACAAATTCCGTATGTTATAGTACACAAAATCAATATACAAAGAATAGTAGCATTTTTATACACTAAAAATGAGCTATCTGAAAACAAATAAAAAGAAATGGATACATTTCTAGAAACATACAACCTACCAAGTCTGATCATGAAGAAACAGAAAATTTAAACAAGGCAAGTAAAAAGATTGAGTTAGCAATCGCAAACCTCCCAGAAAAGAAAAAAAAAAAAATGCATAGGACCAGATGGCTTCACTAGTGAATTTTGGCAAATATTTAAAGAAGAAATAATTCCAATCCTCCTCAAACTCTTCCAATAAATTGAAGAAAAGACAACACTCCCAAACTCATTTTATGATGCTAGCATTGCCCTAATACCAAAGCCGGATAAGGACACTACAAGAAAGAAAACTACAGACCAATATTCCTGATGAATATAGATTTAAAATTAACAACACTTTAAAAGGATTGCTCACCATGATCGCGCAACTCTTGGTTTCGGCACTATTAGCTCTTATAATAAGACTAGATTTGTTTTTACTGTGAGTCATTTTACTGTAGTAGACCTGAGTTACAGATACCTTCTCACCTGAGTTAAAAGATACAGGTACATTTAAATATTTTTTTTCTAAATTGCCTACACATACACTGTCTTATCCCGAGATCCTTAAGACATACAGGATGAAATAAGTGAGCATTAAAATTAGTGAAGCAGGGGAGGGTGAGAAGCATTGCACGGGCTTCTTGAGGAGCTTTTGAACAACACGGCAAATCAGTGGCAGATGTGGTACACAGCCAAGCTGTACCCATCCAGATGTGTCAAATGGAGAGATCATGTCTCAGACCAACTAGATGAGGGATGGAGGAGAGGGGTACATCTGCCCAGCTCCCTTCTGTTACCTGTTCCGTTTAGTCAAATTTCCCCTGACAGAAGGCTAACTTCTCTGCATTCCTGGCTAAGGAGGCCTCTCAGAGCCCAGTTACACACTCCTAAGTGTGTCATTTCATTCAGATCTTGGAAGTGGACACACATACTCCGAGTGAGGGGCTGGCTAGCCTAGATGGTGGAACCCCACACACTTGAGCAGAGTTGCTTATTCAGCAAGCCCGTGTCTGAAGGCTCTTGATGCAATGCCAGAGGGATCCAAATAAGCACATGCATGTATTATGGGATTTTTGTAAATCAGGATTATTTGCAATGTAATAAAGCAATGAATATTTAGTGTGCATTTGCATCAGCATCACCTGTAAATTTTGGTTAAATGCCATTTAACTGAACTAGGTGATTCTGACCTGACACTCATCAAGGAATATCCCAATTAAAATATTCAAGGTGGTTTTGAAACATAATGATTAACTCTTAGTTGACTTGTTTGAAAAGAACAGCTCTATTTTCTAAAGAATGATACTTTCACATAAGATGTATTTTTCCCAAATATTTTGTAATTCTTTTAGCAGTTTAAAGAAATAATGCTAATGAATACTAAAATTAAATGAACTGTATATATTCATATATTATTTACCCAACACACACACCCATTCAGATATACATAAAGCTATACTACATTAAGCAAATATATGAAGTTATTATTCTCAATATACAAGAAACATTTGTTAAAACCAGGGCCATCTTAATTGTAACTTCATTTAGGCAACTGAAATTAAATATAATTTCAAAAATTTAAATTAAATATGTGCCAACTTTTCAAGCATATCCATTGTATATTAAAAAGTATACCCGTGCATCATATTTTTTATTAACTCAAAGAAAAAGTAAAACAGAATGATTTTTTAATTCCCACCTATCGCTCTACATAGCAATTAAAATGAGAACAACTGTGTTTTTATTTCTTTTGTTAGTTTTAATTTTAGTTTGTAAAATGTGAACTGAATTATTTTTTCTTTTAAAAAACACATTTTCATTCTATTTTAAAATAAACAATTATGTCATTGAATTTGATTGTATACTTATGTATATAAAAGCTGTCATTTTGACTTCATGTCTTCATTTCAAATCTCAATCCTTTTGTGGAAAATAAATAGTTTCTGTCTAAAAATCATAAATCTACCCACAGCAAAACAATAAAGAAAAAAGGCACTTTGATTTTTTTTTAGCAAGAATTTCAACTCTATACATAGGAAAACTTAATTGGTTGTAAATATTGATTCAGATTCTCCAACATTCAGCAGAATATGTGGATAATTTTAATTCTATGTTAACTCTTTTATGTAGGTTTTCCTTCTTATATAAACTATATGAAAAATAATAAATAGTACACTTTTGGTTATTGGAAAATATTAAGCATTGACCAATAAATGTGCCATTGCTTTAATGTCTCTAGTATCACACAGTGGTTTTTATTTTTTTTTTTTGAGCTTGCTTGCAATTTTTAAAAATATTTTTATAGACTTGCAGAATATAATTTAGTACCGTGAACCCTACATATTTAAAAAAAGACAACTGATGAAAATGATGATGATAATGATAATGATAATGATGATGAGTTCATGATTTCAGTAGCTTTTACATGCTCATTTTTTGAGAAATTCTTGGCAAATAATGTGTTGCTTTTTCTTTTAATAAGAGCCTTTTGCAATTTCTATGATTTATATGGGCTTTGAATCATCTACATCTCCAATGTTGCATTTTTATTCCGGAACTTCAGTTTCTCAATCTACATAGGGAAATTTGGCATCATTATTTTCCTATCATAGATCTTTATCTTTAAGATTTCTTCATAAAATAAGAAACATTTGATGATTTTGGATCTACAAATACATGGGATTTTCTAAGTGATTGTGAATTCTTCATGTAATCTCCATTTGGTAAAAGCCAATCTGCTCTTTCTTGAAAGAGAAAAGAAATCATCCATTAGAACTGTAAAATATATCATAGAGAATTTAATGATATATCTATGAGATTTTTGCAACTCTACAGTGTCCTAGTAGGACTTCTGACTTCCAAAGTCAGAAGTTAGGGGATGGACTGCCTGAGAAAAGTACTACCACTGCCACATACAGACGTGGTGGGCATATGGGACATTTAGCAAGTTAGTTAGCTATCCTGTCTTTCAGTTTCTTTATTTTGAGGATGAAATGAATGAATGAATAAGTGTAAAGCACTTAGAAAAGTATCTGGCAAATGCCTGGTGCTATATAAATGTGGGCTTATGTCTTGTTTATATTATTCTTCACTGTCATTTTGTCTGATAGAGTTTCCCACATTGACTTATAATGCAGTATTTGCTAGGAACATATGCCATATTTTAAATGCATTGGGACTGAAGAAAAGTATTATACTATGTATTATATGCCATGTATACTCCAGTACTGCCTTTAAAAGTTAGTCCAAGTTGAAACTGAACATTTGGGCCAGTATACATTTCTAAAATGATTTACTTAATGTTGCTCATCCACATATTGGTGAACCTTAGATGAATGAATGGATCATTCTCCTTGAATTGAATTATTAATTATGCAGTACTATCATGCACTCAACAAATATTTATTAAGCATTGATGATGTGGGAAGCATTATGTTGGACTACAGTGGTACATGGAACTTACCCTAATGACTTTTTCAATCTACCACCCATCTAAATATACACACAGGAAAAAATTATGATACATGTTAGGAGTGATGATACTCTCAATGGGCACATAGTGCTAGAAAGAATGCTTCCCTTGTGTTGTTGTTGTTTTTTTGTTGTTAATGTAAAAACAAAGTTATATTTTTATTGGATTTATTGGGGTAACATCTATATTATAAAAGCCAGTGGCTGTAACGCCTAACGACCAAACCACCCGTCACCAGGAGGTGTATGGAGCACCTCTCAGTCCCTCCCCCCAGCCAGCGAGCTGCTCACAACGGAGGGGTGTGGTGGGGCGGGGCTCATGGCTCCTGCAGCAGGACTTGCAGCTCGCGTGGTGAGGCAGGGCTCGCGGCTCACGTGGTGTGTTGGCTATGGGTGGTGAGCTACTCGGGCCCAGCGGGTCTGGGGTCCCACTGGTGCAGCGGGTCTGGGTCTCACGCAATTTCGCACAATGGGCCTCTAGTTGGTTAATAAAATTATGTAGGTTTCAAGTGTACGATCATACAATACATCATCTATATATTGTATTGTGTATTCACCACCCAAAGTCAAGTCTCCTTCCATCACCGTTTATCCCCCCCTTTAATCTCTTCTACTTCCCCCACCCTCCTTTCCTTCTGGTAGTCACCATACTGTTGTCTATGTCTATGAGTTTGTGTGTTTTTCACTTAATCTCTTCACCTTTTTCACCCAGTCCCCCAATTCCCTCCCCTCTGACAGCTGTTAGGCTGTTCTCTGTATCTAAGAATCTGTTTCTATATAGTCTATTTATTCATTTTGTTCTTTTTTTTTTTTTCATTAGGTCTCACATATACATGAAATCATATAGCATTTGTCTTTCTTTGACTGACTTATTTAGCATAATAATCTCCACATCCATCCATGCTGTCACAAAAGGTATGATTTCCTTTGTTTTTATAGCCAAGTAGTATTCCATTGTATATACGGTATGTACCACAGCTTTTTTATCCACTCATCTATTGATGGGCACTTGGGTTACTTCCAAATCTTGGCTATTATAAATAAGACTGCAATGAACAAAGGGGTGCATATATTCATTTGAATCAGTGTTTCAGGTTTCTTCAGATATATTTCCAGAAGTGGGGTTGGTGGGTTGTAAGGCAGTTCCATTCCGTCAGATGTGAGGTGAATTTTCATTGTGGTTTTAATCTGTATTTCTCTGATGATTAGTGGTGTTGAGCATCTTTTCATATGTCTGTTGGTCATCTGTATGTCCTCTTCGGAGAAGTATCTATTCAGGTCCTTTGCGCATTTTTAAACCGATTGTTTGTTTTTAGGGTTGTTTTGTGTTTTCTTTTTTTGGTGTTGAGTTATTTGAGTTCTTTATGAATTCTGGATATTAATTCCTTATCAGATGTATCAGCAAATATGTTCTCCCTTGCCCGAGGAGATATATTAGAAAAAATATTGCTAGGAGAAGTGTGCAAGATTTTACTGCCTATGTTTTCTTCTAGGTTTTTTATGATTTCAAGTAGAAGGATAGCTAGAAAGGAGAGTACAGAAAAGCTGTATAGGAGAATATATATTAAAGGATATTTAATACACGACAAATATGTCCTTCCCAATATTCAGTCACTCAAGAAAAACAATGTATTTTGTCTTCAAATTTCTCTTGTATTTGTCTTTGATTCATCTTTCCTATCCTTGCTCCCTTGCCCCCAATGTACAAATTTGAATTACCAATATATATGATTAGCTCAAATCCTTAACTGGCTTTGCTGATTTTATTCTCAGCCACATTGAATTAACCATTCTATGAACAATTAACACTGCATTCAACTCTTCAAATGCTTCAAATACATTGTGCCCTCCTTAAAATCAAAACCCAAGTTTGGGTCTAGTAAATCAAATCTGAACTGTTTGGCTTTATTTTCAAAACCTATCACCATCGGGGGAGAAACCAAGATGGCAGCATAGGTAAACACCTAAACTGCTGCCTTGCACAACAATTGAAAAACTCCAACTAAAAGACAAAAAGGACATCATCCAGATACAGAGGAAGGCTGGATGAGTGGAAATTCTACAACTAGAAGGAAAGAGAAAAGCTCACTGAGACTCAGAGGAGCTGCAAGAGGCAAGGTACCAAGACATGCGTGCGGAGAGGAATGGCAACTGAGTCCGCGGCTGGCTTTCTCAAGCGGGAGGGAGAGAAAAGCTCCCGACTGCACTGAACTCCAGTTCCGGGTGAGACTCTGGGGACCCAGACTCATTCGGGGAGAAACTGGACTGTCTGGCAGCGGGCAGAACTCGAAGGTGGCTTTCTCTCAGAGGTGTTTGCAGCAATTACCACAGGACACTGAGACATGGGGGCCTATTAGGGCAGGGCTGATGGAAAACCAATGCTGTCTGCTCTGCCCTGAGACTCTGCCCCATCCAAGCTGAGGACAAAGGCTTTTTGCAAGTCTTTTCTCATAAGGGTGTCTCCAGCACAGAAGTTCTCCCAGCATAGACACAGCTGATCCTCACAGAAAATTGGCCTGGAGGTCAATTCCTCCCAGTGATACCAACAACAATCAAGGCTTAACTACAAGACTGTGCACACCGCCTACAAAGGGGTGCACCAAGAGTGTCCACCTCAGGTAACTGGGGAGGCTGAGCCACTGGGCCCTATAGGATACCTAGCACACAAAGCCACTCTATCAACTCAGGGAAGCCAAAATGCGGAGACAAAGAAACGGATCACAAATGAAAGAAATGGAGGAAAGCAAATGACTGAATATAGAGTTCAAAACCACGGTTATAAGGTTTTTAAGAATTTTCTAGAAAAGGCCGATAAATTTAGCGAGACCCTCGAGGATATGAAAAAGGACCAACTAGAAATTAAGCATACACTGACTGAAATAAAAAAAAAAATATTATACAGAGATCTAACAGCAGACTAGAGGATCAGAAGAAGCAAGTCAAAGATTTGAAATACAAAGAAGCAAAAAACACTCAACCGGAAAAGAAAAAAAAATCCAAAAATATGAAGATAGTGTAAAGAGCCCCTGGGACAACTTCAAGTGTACCAACATCAGAATTATGGGGGTGCCAGAAGAAGAAGAGAGAGCAAGATACTGAAAACCTATTTGAAGAAATATTGACCGAAAACTTCCCCAACCTAGTGAAAGAAATAGACTCACGAGTACAGGAAGCACAGAGAACCCCAAACAAAAGGAATCCAAAGAGGACCACACCAAGACACATCATAATTAAAATGCCAAGAGCAAAAGACAAAGAGAGAATATTAAAAGCAGCAAGAGAAAAACAGTTACCTACAAGGGAGCACCCATACGACTGTCAGCTGATTTCTCAACAGAAACTATGCAGGCCAGACGGGAGTGGCAAGAAATATTCAAAGTGATGAATAGCAAGAACCTACAACCAAGATTACTCTACCCAGCAAAGCTATCATTCAGAATTGAAGGTCAGATAAAGAGCTTCACAGATAAGAAAAAGCAAAAGGAGTTCATCACCACCAAACCAGTATCATATGAAATGCTGAAAGGTATTCTTTAAGAAGATAAGGAAGAAGAAAAAGGTAAAGATAAAAATTATGAACAACAAATACATATCTATCAACAAGTGAATCTAAAAATCAAGTGAATAAAAAAATCTGATGAACAGAATAAACTGGTGAATATAATAGGATCAGGGGTATAGAAAGGGAGTGGACTGACAATTCTCGGGGGGGAAGAGGAATGTGGGATGCGGGAAGAGACTGGACAAAAATCGTACACCTATGGATGAGGACAGTGGGGGGGGGGTAAGGGCAGAGGGTGGGGTGGGAACCGGGTGGAGGGGAGCTATGGGGGGCAAAAAAGGAACAATTGTAATAATCTGAACAATAAAGATTTACGTTTTTTAAAAAACACCTATCCCCATCTAATCTTACTTGGCTTTTCAAACACATTTCTTCTTCCACAAGTCAGTGTAGACCCTTCACTAAAGTTAGAATCAACCCCTCATTACCAAGGAGCTGCCTGTGACAAATCTGGTAAGGTTTTTTGTTTGTTTTGTTTTTTTCAGTGTCATTTATCTCACCATGACTATTCCTCCTACACCCATCCACCAAACCATACACTGTCACTCATTAAAAATCCAACTCAAGTGACACTTCCTACTTAAAACTGCCTAATGACATCATTCCTTACTGGCTTTCCCCATCTCTGGGTATTTTTAAACCATTTTATAGAACACAGTACATTGCTATGTGTATTATGTGTCTGCAAATACAAGATGGTAGAGCTCTGTCATCCTGGGCCCATGGACATCAATTTGGAGTACAGTCTCATATCTCATGTGTTATACATGAGTATGAAAGAGAAAAATGTGGATTATAGTAGTTTTCAAACATGTTGGTATCAGAACTCCTTTCTTCTCTTAAAATCTATTGAGCACCCTGAAGAGCTTGTTCATATGGGTTTTACCTATTAACAATTACTAGAATTCAAATTAAAACAGACATTTATTAAATTTTCAAACCTTTATTTGTAATTTCACTTAAAATAACATATTTTTAATGTAGATTATATTTCAAAGAGCAAAATTAGTAAGAAGAGTTTCATTTATTTACATTTACTTACATTTTTAAGACTTCTTTATATCTGCCTTCATAAAATAAAACTGAAATTTAATATCTAATTCTGCATTTAGTCAACTGAGTATAAAAGAACATAAAAGAAATCTGACCTTGCACAGATATGTAGTTGGAAAAAGAAAAGTATTTTAAGGCTTTCCTGGTAATTATAGATGTTATTCTGTGATATGAGACCAAAATACTCAACAAGTAAGCATAAGGATTGATAATGAACCCAAAGCCATATCAATGAACCTTTCATAGTTGTTACATTAAAATACATTATCTATCATGCATTTTGAATGGATCTTTTACTGAGGCATAATTCTGTAACATCAAGCATTGGTCATTTGGAAATATCTTCCAGTTTTTGACACTTTTATTCAATATTAAAGATGACTGTTAATACCATCACCAATTTCATCAGCAAAACTTTAAGTATTGGGGAGCTGTCAAGCTCACTATGGCAGATATATAATTTTCAATTTTTTTTCATTCAAAATCTTAAAGCATAATACTGGTCATAAAAAATGTCAGTTGTTTTCCATGAAGTAACAGGCCCACTTTATTCATTTATTTTAGAAACTGTCTGCCAAATACCCAATTTTAAATAAGCGTAGTTTGTCAGTAACTCATTCAAGTAAAAATTATGTTCCATGAAGAAAGTACTAATTCATCTCACAAAGTGAACAATTTCACAATTGCTTTTCCAGAGGCAATCATCATACCTTTGTGTGCAGTACAAGTGCTTCATGCATGTTTCCCATGGTGTCACACGGAATATTAAAAAGACATATAACTTAAGGGTCAAAATTTAGTATAATTGATCATTTTTCTGCTTCATCAAGGGCACTTTTAAATGAAACTGTCTATTTTCCTTCCCTCTTGCCAGCACCATGTAGTGAAAAATGCAGTGTCCAATAGCACTCTAGCTGGATGCCACGGTCTTCGTCCACAAAGCTGCATCAATGGTGCAAATGTCAACAAGGTTCTCAGGGACTCCTAGGTATCCAGGAACCATACTTTGAATATCACTGTTTTATTTGTTAAATCATGAGCTTAGAAGTCACCTGCTACTAGAGCATAACCTATGTATCACTGAAAAACATAGATGCAAAAATCCTGAACAAAATGTTAGCGAACTGAATTTAACAGCACATTAAAAACGTCATACACCATAACGAAGTGGGATTTAAATATCCCTAGGAAGCAAAGATAGGTCAACATATACAAATAAAATACACAAATAAAAAATGTGATGAACTGCACTAACCAAATGGATACAAATCCATGATCATCTAATAGACATGAATCCATAAAACTGCTAGAAGAAAACATAGAGGCATAGCTTCTTTTTGTCTTTTTTTTTATTCTCACTCAAGGATATATTTATTGATTTTTAGAGAGAGAGGAAAGAGGAGAAGGAGAGAGAGAGAGAGAGAGAGAGACATCAGTGTGAGAGAGGAACATCAATTGATTGCCTTCCATATGTGCTCCGACCAGGGATTAAACCAGCAACTTAGGTATGTACCCTGCCTGGGAATCTAACCCACAACCTTTTGGTGTGTGGGATGATGCTCCAACCAACTGAGCCATCCAGCCAGGACCATAGCATGTTAGAAAAAGTAAGGAGGCCAACAGTGGTAGCAAGGCATTCTGAGGTGGGAGGAGGATTAGAGATGAAGTCAGAGAAGTAAAAAGGGTCTAGCTCATATAGGACTTTTGCAATTGCAGAATAATTCAAATTTTCATCCCAGAAAACTCTGAAGGATTATTGTATGGCTTCATATTGTATGGCAAATGTAGGTTAATGTCCTTGTTCCATACTTCTAGTTATTTCAAATATGCTTGCAGTTCTAGTCACTCACTTCCTGAACCCTCTCAAAGTTATTTACAGCACATTTATATATTCTTTGTGCAACTAAATAACAATTTGTTTATAATACAAGCTGTGGCTGTGATGGGAATGATGCTATAAACTAAATATAGAAATATGACTTCATTGTAACAAAAAAAATTTTCTGCAAAAAAATGCACTTGAAAGAGAGCTTTCTGTTAGATGGTCTCTCCCTTGCACATACGTGATGCTTTATAAATTTTGCATGGCCTTGGCTTATCCACTTCATGCTGCTTCCAATAGTGAAAGAAGTTGAAACTCTCTGGAAGGAGGGATGTTTGTGAGTCAGGTTGCACTTACCTAGTCTTCTCTATCCATTCCTTTCAGATCACTTACTTGCATTAGCACCACCATTCATATAACTCAACCTCATTTCTTCCTCTCTTTCATTCACAAACTTAATCAACCTCTAAGTCTACTGATCCTATCTCTGAAAAATTTAAGTACTGATTCCTCTATGTGTGTTCTTGCGATAATGATCATTACACAGCTGTAAAAACTGCTTTCACTATCTCTCCAGTTGCAGTCCATTTCACATGACACAACTGTTACGTCATGGCTTTTGAATCAGTCGGTTCTCCAGTGAAGCAGAACTACTAAAATATATATACCAGGTATAGAAAAATGTAGAGAGCAGGTGATTGATTGGTTCACAAGGTTGTGGAGGTCAAGAAGTCTGCAAGCTGGAGAACCAGGAAAGTCAGTGCTGTAATTCAGTCTGAGTCCAAAAGACTGAAAATTTGGAGGCCGATGACAGGTCCCAGTCTGATTCTGAAAGCCTGGTAACCAGGAGTGCCAATGTCCAGAGCAGAAATATGGCCCAGCACAAACATAGAGCAATGTCCAGAGCAAATTTCCCCTTCCTCTGCCTTTTTGTTCTAGTCAGGCTGTCGATAGACTGGAGGAGCCCCCTGCACTGTTGAGGGTGATCTTCTTTATCAGTCTACTGATTCAAATGCTAACCTCTTCCAGAGACACCCCCGCAGACCCACTCAGACCTAATATGTGACCAGCTATCTAGGCATCTGTTAGGCCAGTTGAGTTGACACATAAAATGAACCACCACAGCATTAAAGGAGAATTTGTCATCCACAGGACATGAGAAAGAACATCCACACCTGGCTAAAGCTGCCTTGACTAGTTCCCAAAAGGTCAGAATAATGATTGCAATGATAACTCACCTCTTCTAGAAACATCTAAGACAGCCTTGGGCAAACTACGGCCTGCGGGCCGGATCCGGCTGTTCTATCTGGTTCTCTTGCTCTCGAATTTATATTAGTTCACACAAACACTCCATCCATGCTTTTGTTCCGGCCCTCCGGTCCAGTTTAGGAACCCATTGTGGCCCTCGAGTCAAAAAGTTTGCCCACCGCCGAAACCGGTTTGGCTCAGTGGATAGAGCATTGGCCTGGGGACTGAAAGGTCCCGGGTTCGATTCTGGTTGCGGGCACATCCTCAGTGGGAGGTGTGCAGGAGGCAGCTGATCGGTGTTTCTCTCTCATCGATGTTTCTGGCTCTCTATCCCTCTCCCTTCCTCTCTGTGAAATATCAATAAAATATATTTAAAAAAAAAAAAAAAGTTTGCCCACCCCTGATCTAAGAGCTTTCACTTTTTGGAGAAGTAAGAATTTTCCTTTGACTTTTCCAATTACTGGTCAACACTCCCTCATTGTATTACTGTTTACTCCTTCCTCTGTCTGCCTTTTTTTTTTTTATATAATCCCTGGCCTTTCATTCCTTTGTTTCTCCCCTGTCTGTCTACCCATGTTTTTGCTAACCCTCTTCTTTTCCTAGAATTTCCTTCCTTCAACAGCGATTGGACAAAGTGCCTGGTCAGACTGGCTAGGCATCATTCACGTGAGCATCAGTGACTTCTGCTGTTGACATTACTACATGAATCTGCAATATCTGCAGCTATATTATACGAGGCACTGTGTCCTCACACACTCCAAGGAACATAACTTCAGTCCAGTTATTAAATGTGGTCCGAGCCCTGGGTGCAATGGAAAAAGAAAGCTGTAGTTTATGTGTGTTCTCTATTGACTGTTAAAGTTAATTCAGTGACAAAAAACCTTGACTTTTAAAAACAATATTTATTAAAATCCATGAGATATTTCTTGTCCCATAAGTGAATATTTGAAATAATTAGTATTTATTGAGGATTTATTATTTTCCAGGGCTAGATCTAAGGGCTTTACCTGTATTAATTCAATGAATCAGACCGTGTATCAGCTCCCTTGTATAGAACAGACACTTCTAAGTCACAGAGGGTGGCCAATCAATGTTGTGATTGACAGCCTACTCTCTGAATCAGTGGTATTTGATGGATGAAGAGTGAGTCTCCATCACAATAATTCTAGGAGGTGAACTCATTAACTGATACAGTCAGTCATACAAGTAGATGCTCATGTTTCTCAGAGCTGAGGAGAAAGCTGACACAGTGTACACAATACCAGTTACAGCAACTAAGATAAGAGGGGGAATCCCATTTAACAATTCCTTACCCATTTGCAGTCATTGTTTCTCAATTCTAGAAAGAACAAAATTCTCTCCTTATAGTGTAACTTGTTCTTTTCCGGGGCTTACTCAAACCCAATCTCTATTTCTTTGGATGGTTCTTTAGCCTCATTTTTTTCCTCCTGTCATGCATAATGATTTAAAAATTAAATCTGTGAAAACAGTTCAGATTACGATGGGCTGTCCTCATGAAGACTTGAAGAACACCTCAAGAACTGGACGAAGGCAAGCAAATGTTCCCAATTGAGTCAAAAAACCCAGATTACATTTCATAGCAAAAGTGAAGCAGGAAATCAGAGACTCGTGTGATACAAACAAAAGTGGGAAAGGACTTAGCAGTTGGGAACCCCAGTAATTGGGAAATGAAGTGCACAAATGAATTCCATACTGAAGAGATTGGCAGGGAATCAAGTCACAAGAAAGGCAAAGGAAACAAGGCAAGATCCCAGCTGCTGAAAAAAAATGGACACATGAAGGTTACCCAGTGGCCAATGACTTGCATTACCTCATAGAAGGACTTAGTCACAGGGAAACAGGATCCAATCACCACCTTACAGGGACAAGGGCACTCATAGTCCTGGCCAGCATTCAGCAATATTTAGTCAATGCTTCTCTAAGAATCACGAACCAAGGGCAATTGCTATTTGGTCTGGGTATAATATCAGTCTCAGAGCCTGTAATAATGTTAAAGTTATAGATAATGAGAAACAGTAGAAAGAGTTCAAAGTTGAAGTCAGCACTCACCCATCCACACTTTCTCATTAAGCATCTTCTCTGCATTGTGCTCACCACACAGGTGGCACTCCAGGGAAGAGAGCCCTTTGTCCAGACAATCAGGAGTGCTGGTTTCTTTTTCTTTCTTTCTTTCTTTCTTCTTTCTTTCTTTCTTTCTTTCTTTCTTTCTTTCTTTCTTTCTTTCTTTCTTTTTCTCTTTCTTTTCTTTCTTTCTTTCTTTCTTTTTTAAAATATATTTTTATTGATTTCAGAGAGGAAGGGAGAGTGAGACAATGAGATAGAAACATCAATGATGAGAGAGAATCATTGATCAGCTGCCTCCTGCACGCCCCCCACTTGGGATCAAGCCTTCAACCTGGGCATGTACCCTGACTGGGAATTGAACCGTGACCTCCTGGTTCATAGGTCAACACTCAACCACTGAGCCACCCTGGCCGGGTAGGAGCGCTGCTTTCTGACCTCATTTCCTCTACTGTGTGACCTTTTGGAAGATCAGGAGCTTTTCCTGAGTGAGGACAGTCAGGCTAGCTGCTACATGAGGCCCCATTTACCATGAACTTCCTGCAGTTCTGGGACTAAGTAGAGATGCGTACCCTAAGTATGATTTTTGAAACGTTTGAGAACAATTTAGCTGCTGGAAGATTCTATGTGAATAGGTCACTCTCTTTATTCCTCTGCTAAAAATAAGCTCCTTCTCTGTTTCTCCTTCTCTGGTGGAGGCTTCATGTTGTTTTCCCCTAAAATAATTGTTATTATAGTTCAAAATAAATGGCTATAAACGGCAGCTAATAAGACATACAGAAAAGAGTAATTGTCTTAGCACCAAATCTTCAGATTAAACCAGCCAAGCCAACAACAGAAAGCTTTGGACTCCAGATTTAACTGAATGAGGACAGAATGCTATTGCCAGAAGACAAAACTACAATTACGTGCTTTAAACAATGGCTGCATTGTAAGACCCAGGTATTCAACACAAACTCTTAATTAAAAGATTCTTGTGATATGGCTACAGGTCCTTAAATTTATAAAGTGCACAATAAATGCAGTTTTAATTTTAAAATGCTTCATAATGAGATAATAGCTAACAGTCAATGTTTCCTTTCTATGTTCCAGGCACTGTACTAAGGGCTTCAAACACAGGAATTAATTTAATCCTCATCCCAAACCTTTGAATTAGGTAAGTTTTACAAATGAGAAGCAAAACAAGACAAAGTATGATACAGAGAAGCCAAGTAGCTTGTTTAAGTTTACACAGTTAATAAACGCAGGCACTCCCCAGCGTGGCCATGCGTGGCACACCGTTGCTATATGGGCATCCTCGGAGCTGGCTCTGTGCCCCAGAGTGGACTCCAAAATGAGATGGTCATGCTTTAAGGATAACTACTTGGAGCCTTTGCAAGAATGAATCCAAACATAAATTAATTTGGCCATATGGCTGGTGTTAATATTAATTAACATTTGTAAAGCATCTTCTATATGTAAAGCTTTATACCTCAGGGCAATGTCAAAGAATACATTATTAGTTCACCTGTTTTAAGAAACCAAACAAAGGTCCCAGAGACAAGGCCATTTACCCATTCTGACATTAGGGTTGATCTTGTCCAAGTGTTTAATGCTCTGAACACAAATTCTAAACTCACCAGAGTCCTTTTTGACATTTAGAATAGGAAATCTGTTAGTAAATTTGCATAAGAAACAAGTGGTGGAAGGAGAAAATACTTGACAAATATGAAGTAAGCCAAAGGATTGGGAAAGAAAATAATAGGTACAAATAAAATGGTGCTAAAAACTACAGCAAGTTTTTGGGTCTGGCCAACACATCAAAAAACTACTTTTTATTAATACAGCATAATTTCCAAGTCACTCATGTGCGTCTTTTATAACTAATTATATAACACAAAACTCATAATAATTTTGTTTAAATCCTCACCCAAGGAAATTTTTCCCTTGATTTTTAGAAAGAGTGGAAGAGAGAGGGAAAGACAGAGAGAAATATGGATGTGAGAGAAACACATCGATTGGTTGCCTCCTGCACACGCCCATCCCGGAAGAAGCCTACAACCGAGGTACGTGCCCTTGACCAGAATCGAACCCAGGACCGTTCAGTCCGCAGGACAACTCTCTATCCACTGAACCAAACAGGTGAGGACAAAACTCATAATAATTTTGAGGGATGAGCAACTTCATCAACATTTTACAAATATCTTGAATAAAAAATATGTCTAAAATTTCCCCTACGTCTCTCAAATTTTCTCTCCAGACCATAGACCTTTCTTATATCCAGTTACAGCTCCAGAGAAATTAAGGTAACTTAAACCTTGAGCAGGATCCAAAAGCTTTTAGCAGAGGTTCTGGTTATAAGCGTGATTGCAGAAGAGGTTTACATTATTTTTTCAACTAGGTTAGAGGAAGCCCAGTAAGCAGTGATGTCCTGCCATTAGACCTGGGGAAAACACGCAGAGCAAACATCATTCCCACCCACAGCATTTTTTATAATGGAAAGACCTGGTGAAATATAGGAAGATCTGGTTTGATATGATCATCAAGTTTATTCTCGAAGAGGAAATGAAGTGACTGACTATTCCCGATACATATTTCGCCATTATCCAGAACATCTCCCTCTTGACATAGTCCTTCAAAACTCCATGCATTTCAAAGATGCCATTCAGTGGACAAGAGTACAAGGCAGTCCCAAAGTGGATGGACCAAGGTAATCAATCAGATTTTATTGATTCCTTAAGGATGTCTTTGTCCATTATATGAAATGTTTACATGGTATAAACATAGGCCTGAACAACATTATCCAGTCCCTGCTGATCCTACAAGCATGTTTTTTTTTCTTAAAATTGAGATCTAAATGTACTTTGAAAATAGAAATCATGTGCAAGTGAAAGACTATTCCATATCTCTTCAGGATGCCCTTATATTTCCTCAGTCCTTTTGCAGATGCTCAGATACATTAATGCCCATCTGTAAATTATCTCCTCTCCTAAGTTCCCAAATAAAATAATGAACAGCTATTACCTGAAAGCATGCTTTTTTTCTTGTAAATCATTCTATTTTCTTGGCCTTTTGAATACATGCATCACCTTCTTCGATTGTAAAATAATACAACTTTAGTACTAAATGTCAGAAATGTATGTTCAAAAACAAACATAATCATACCTAATCGCAACAAACATAACAAGCCTGATCATTTCTTTTACCAGATGCTACCTAAACAATTGTCAACCTAAATAAATGTTGGAAACGCCTGGAGTATAGAGTCACCTGATTATGTGTATTTTATACTGCATATTTAATAAGCTTTTGTATCATTTTTTTCAGATGTATTATAAAGCAGAATGGTTCGCATTTAATGTTTTTGAAAGTTATATACACTGAGTGGCCAGATTATTATGATCTCTGAACACATAATAATCTGGCCCATGTGTGTGTATATATATGTGTGTGTGGATATATATATATATATATATATATATATATATATATATGTATATATTAGAGGCCTGGTGCATGAATTCATGCATGGGTGGGGTCCAGCCTGCCTGCTGGTCCAACTCGTGGTCGAGGAGACAATTTGCATATTACCCTTTTATTATATAGGATATACACTAAGTGGCCAGATTATTATGCATTCAGAGATCATAATAATCTGGCCACTCAGTGTATACTGTAAGTGTAATAAAAAGGCATACAATGAATTCACATGTAACATTTGCACAACCAAGGTCAGGTCTATCTATAATAATAAAAGCATAATATGCTAATTAGACCAGACAGCCGAATGAACTTCTGGACATCCTTCCGGACGACCTTCCAGATGAAGCTGGGGCTGCAAGGGCCGAGCCCCTTGCATGAATTTCATGCATCTGGCCTCTAGTTTGTTTATAAAAAAAAAAGGAAAATGTATGGATGATTCATTGTATGATTCATTGTAATGGGCTCTTTAAGACCCAATTCTGATCCCTGCCAAGATCTGATTTATCTATTAATACATCTGAGGCAAAAAAAAAAAGGAAAGAAATCAAGCAATCCAGAACCAACTTGGTCATGCTACAGAGATGTGGCCTAAAAGCCAAAAAGCAAAATTCTTTGCAAAGCTTGGCTGCAGACCTATTGACTGCCTGCTGAATCTGCTGTCTCTGTGATTCAGGCTGGTTAGGGATGGAGACAGGAAAGGTAAGGTGTTGCTGGGTAGAGGGACCAGAAAGGGTAAGGAGCCATGGTTGGTACATGTTAATGGTATTCACAAGCGTTATACTACATGTGACCTGCATTTCCTATTATGAGATGCTTTGTCTATCAAGCTAAAGTATTGCTCCTCCAGAAACTTCATTTATAAAATTAAAGTACATTGGAGAGAAATAATACATTAACAAATTTATCTGTCAATGACCAGTAAGCCAGGAAACAGGAAAGGTCTTATGAACAGGTGTTTAAAGTTCTACAAGCGGTACATACTCATATTCGCAAACTCCTCACTTCCCATTCATTCTCAGCCTCTGGAATTGACTTTTTTCTTTCCACTCTCCTTTTTTGCCAAGTTAAAGAATACCTTTTATTGCTTACCTTACTAAAACTTCTGTTTTTACATTTGTTAATCATATCATTGTTCTTAAAATTTGCTTTCCTCTTATCTTGTCCCATAATCCCTTGATGGATCTTATACCTTTCCCATTCCTGTATAGCTCCTTGCCCTCCATCCATTCCAGGGTTGTGTTTTTAGGACTTTTCTCTTCTCAATCTAAAATCCCTTCCTAGAAAGACCTTATCCATCGTAAGGTTTCCAATGTGAAACATATGTTAATCATGACTAGATCTATACCTCCAGTACAACACATTTTATAGGTTTAAAAGTTGTATATCCAGTTGCCTACTAAACTGAGTCATGATGTCATCCCTCAATTGTCTTTATATCTCGTCTTCCAATCCCACCCATCATCAAGTCCTCTTGCTTTTATCACCTAAAATAGTGGCCTGCCCACACCCACAGCCCAGCCACCTGTCTCCCACTCTTCTTTTCTCCAATCACGGCCCTCTCTATACTTGACTCTTGCTTCTGTCTCAGAAGGCTGCTAGAATCTGAATTATCTCTAGGCCTGAGGTACTCAAATCCATCTTCTTGAAATTTACTGCCCAGTAGAAGAGACAGAGCATAACTTACTTATTTACAAAATATGCTAGAAGGTGATAAGTGATGTAGAAATAAAGTAAATCAGGGAGAGAGGGGTGGAGAAAATGTGGTAAGGTAAAGCACTGCTCACAAAACACCCCCAGGCTGGCTCTTACCTAACATTTTAATTTCACCCCCAAATTTTAAAGTTTCACACCAACCACTTGCTATTTTTTCCTAGAATACTCTAGGCTCCTTGTCAATCCTATGTCTTTGTTTATGCTGGCCTCTCAGCCAGAAATATCCTTTCCCTCCTTACTAAGGAATTCATCCATTGGAGCCCTATTGGACCTACATGCAGCTGGCACAGTGTTTTGATCTTCTTGTTCCCTGCGTATTCCTCCAACATGCAGCTAATGTCTAAATCATTAAGTTTACTTTTCTGTCTCTCATACTGAGAGACAGGTAATAAGACAAGGATCAGATCTTGCTCATATCTGTTGTCTCCACAAATGGGTATTGCATTATTTGCCCTGTGATCTATTTCTATTATTCCATGGTTAAGCACCTTCCACTTCTTTTCATATGGACACATTCTTTCATTATACACACTACTTTTTCTCTACTTAGAGTTCTTGGTAGTTGATTTAAGACAGCGTCTATTTCTTTTCAGTGTTTCTTATTTCTATTTATTGTAGTTAAATCTTCAGAGTAATATCACAAAATCAGTCTTTCAAAATTCCCAGGGGACAACGAGGTGGAGGTCACACCACTGTAGTCCCCAAGTCCAAATAGTGCAAAGAGTCAGTGAATTTAAAAAAAAAAATAAAGAGGAATGACCTCTCTGGAAAAATGGGGAACAGGGAGAAAAGATGTGGAGAAAATTGATTGTATCTTCTCCAACCGTACTCACTATATTGCAAGAAAGACAACTGAGAGAACAAAAACAATAAACTATTAAAATAGATCATTAAGGGTAACAGGAACAGAGAAACAAAATCAAAGACTCTAGATTCTGGGTGTCCAAGGAGACCACAGCTTGAATAATTTTCTCCATATTATATGAAGAGCATTTTCTCACTACATGTTTAAAGCATTGCTCTATTTACATTATTTAACTTAGGTCTCATTCATTGCCTCTTTTTCTACTTCATATGTTTTCACATATATTACCTGCTTAATAAGGATACATATTTGTGTACATACATATATTTTTTTATTTTGGAAATATATATGCCAAATATATATTTTTAGTGTTTATAAATAATGTCTGACTGTAACAATTTTGATAAAGGTGAACTTTTATTTTAAAGAATGATAAAAGTTACATATTCTGATAGTCTAGCAAACATGGGGCAAATACTGCCAATAAGTTATTCATCTAAATTAATAAGCACTTCAGTTTGTTGCTAGTCATTATAATTAGTAATGGAAAACAAATAGCCATAAGGTAAATGTGAACTAATTTACAGTATCTCATTGAAGTGCTTTGTTAAGAAAAATAGTATCTTTCAAATGAAAAGTAATTGGAGCAATGAATTAGTCTAGGTTTTAATTAAAAATTGAAAATCCAGTATAACTGTTACCTAATTTCACCAGCTAGAAAAACAGAGAAAGATAAGATTTAGTTAAGCTGATTTAATATTTATATTTACTAATGAAGGTGTATCTGGAACATTATGTTTGATATACATTCTATATAGTAATTACAAATGAGAAAATTAAAGTGGATATTTATAAAAGTGTATATATGTCATGTAATTTTGTTCACCTTAATATGTCCTTGAATATCTGACAAAACAAACTAAAATGACTTTAAAAATAAGTTTAAGAATAAATAATTTGTATTACCCTGATGTAGAAAACACTAATATGAGCATTAAAAATGTTTGGCCATAGACTAGTTCTAATAGACAAGTAAATAGATATATTCAAATAACTAAATACCTTCTATTTTCTAATACTTATTTATTATGGAAAGCAAGATTTGTTTTATTTGTAATATTCTATTTTCACACTGGCCTCTGGACATTTTTATTTGATATCCTTCCATATTTTCAAATTCATCACATCTCCAGACTGTCAAATCTCCTTTTCATTCTTCACATTACTTTCATTAATGAAACTTCATGCTTCTTGAACCTACATACTTTTTCTTAACCAATACTTTGGTAAATGTTATTCCCATATGTGACATCCTTCAGTGATTCAACATTGCTTACAAAAAAAAAAAATTCCTTAGAATGCCATTTGCATCATTTATGACTTTGTCTCAAGCTGTCTTTTTGGATTTAGTGCTCACTAAAACAAAACCCTGTGGTACAATCAAACTGACTGTGTTATTACAGAGATGTACACTGTGCAATTATTTTACATTCTGAGCTCAGCTTGCACTGTTCCTTTACCTCTGGTTGGAATGGGCATTTAACCTAACCTTTAATTCCCTTTTCATCAGACCTCCATCTATCAAAATTTCACCCAGACTTCAAGCCCTGTTTAAAATTTTGATTCATCCACAAATCTTTCCCTTATCACCTAAGAAATAATAATTTATTATTCCATTCAAATCCTATTGTGAGGCTATATATGAATTACATTTCTGCAGACATTCTTGTTTTAACACATTTATACTGAGTACCAACTATGGCCAACACACTCTTAGACAGTACAAGTGATACTATGATTAAAAAAAAAAAAGGCATAGTCCTTACTCTCAAGAATATCCTATATAATAAAGAACTCATACGCTAATTAGACTGGATGGTGGAACGACCTTCTGGAACGACCTTCTGGAATGACCAGTGGGCAGGGCTGCAAGGCAGCAGGGGCTGCGAGGGCCACGCCCCTTGCATGAATTTCGTGCATTGGGCCTCTAGTTATCTAATGAAGATATAAGTACATAAATGACTATAATATTAAAGAGACTATGGAAATTTTCCTAAGACTAGTGCCTAAAACTTTCTGGGAGGATATTAAAAGCTACTATTGAGAAAAGCTACTATCAACAGAGGTAGATCCTAAATAATAATTTGGGCAGCCAGGGATAGAGAAGAGATAGTTCAAGTTAATGAAATATGAACCAAGGTTTGGAGATGAAAAATACTTAGTTCCTAGATTCTGTTATGGGCTGAACTCTTTTCCCCCAAAATTCATATGTTGAAGTTCTATCATCCAGTACTTCAAAATGTGACTTTTTTTTTAGATAGAGCCATTAAAGAGGTGGGTAACTGAAACTGAGCCTGTTAGGGTGGTCCTAATCCAATCTGACTGGTATCTTATAGAAAGAGGAAATTTTGAACATATATAGATACTACAAGAATGCACCCAGAGAAAAAGCTATGTGAGGACACAGTGAGAGGGTGTTAATCTGCAAGCCAAGGAGAGTGGATTCCAAAAAAACCAACTTGGCTGACCCTTTGATCTTGAACTTCTAACCTCCAGAACTGTGAGAAAATAAATTTCTGTTTTTTAAGACACCCAGTATTTTGTTATGACAGCCCTATCAAACTAATACAGGTACCTTACTCAACTATGTATACTATATATACCAAGTAATATATATAAAAAATTACCCTATATAATAAAAGCCTAATATGTTAAGTGTCCAGTTGTCCAGTCGTCCATTCAACCAATCAAAGTGTAATATGCTAATGATATGCTAAGGCCGCTCAACTGCTCGCTATGACGTGCACTGACCACCAAGGGTAGATGCTCCGACCCGTAAGTTAGCTTGCTGCTGGGGTCTGGCCTATCAGGACTGAGCGAGACAGGGCCGGACATGCCCTGGAGCCCTCCCGCGGCCCCTCCTCCACGGGCCAACCTCCCACATCCCTCCTCGGCCCCGATTGTGCACCAGTGGGGTCCCTCAGCCTGGCCTGAGCCCTCTCACAATACAGGACCCCTCGGGGGATGTCAGAGAGCCAGTTTCAGCCCAATCCTGCAGGTCAAGCTGAGGGACCCACTGGTGCACTAATTCGTGCACTGGGCCTCTAGTTATATATAAAACACTTAAGATGGTGTCTTAACCACTCAACCTACACTCTACTTCACATTGTTCATTTTAACAAATTATGGTAATTCAATGTCCCTTGTTTGCCAGTGATCAGTTCAGGATAGGCAGTTCTCAGGCATCTTTGTCCAATGAAAAATGATGACATAAGTGTATTGCTACAAAATATTTTCCTACCAAGAAGAGAGAACAGAGGCAGAGAGAGTCACTTTCCTGTTTCTTACGTTATCTTGTCTGTATCTGAGTCTGGGACCATGAGAGACACCTTATTACCAGCCTAAGAATAAAGGTATTCGTGACATAGAAGATGCAAAATAATGGTTCACTGACCCACTGAATCAAAGAGAAGTTTTGCTTGTCATATTGATTCAAACAAAGTTTTCATTTGTTATGTTATTTTTTAGTAATTGTATTACTTACTATTTGCAGAGTTTTTATTATATATATGTAGGTATACATACAAATATTTCAAAATTTTTACTTTATTTCCTAGTAATACTGCAAAGCTTTGGAATTTTCCACTGAATTAATTATTCAGTTCCATTTTCTTCCAGCTCTTGTATATACCAAGAAATATATATATTACTTGTTTTAATTCATTAATGCATTTCTATATCTAGATTTCCCAGTTCTTCTTGACTGACCTTGGGACTTTTATCTTAATTCCTCTCACACTGCTTTGGTCATAGTCTCTGCTCTTGAGTCAAATGGCCATTGACCTACATCGTGCCTAGTGGAGCAGTTACTTGTCATTACTTATCCCTTCAAATAATTTCTTGTTTCTCACAATACCACACTCTCCCAGGTTCTCCCTCATTCTCTGTCAATTTTTTCTTTTTCTTTTGCTCCTCTTCATAAATGTTGTAGTATCCCAGCATTATTCTCTTCTCTGCCTGTACACAAGTGTTCATTCCTAAGGTTTTAAGTGCCATCTATATGCTGTGACTCTGAAATTTATACATATAGTCATCAAGAACTCAATTAAATTTGTATATCTAACTTTTGTACCTAATATCTCCATATGAATATCTAGTAGGGACCATAACCCTGACATATCCAATCAAGGCTCTTGATTCTTTTCCTGCCCCAACTCATCTCCTCCATTTATCTTTTCTATCTCAGTAATTGCTACGACTATTGAGCTCATTGTTCAGTTTTCATCTTTGCTTTTTTTTCTTGCAATTTATAACTAGTCCATTTCAGTCTTCTCAGCTTTTCTGTCCCAATATATGTTAAATTTTACCACTTTTCATTCTTCAAAAACTAACCATTGGTTGAGGGCTTCTTCATCTCTATGCATAGCTTCCTAAGTGTCTTTTTGTTTTCTATCTGGCTTCCTATGGTCTATTTCCCACAAGTAACGAGAGTGATCTTTGTTAAATATGAATAATTAATACTTCACATATATTAGGTAATTTATTTTTCACAATCTGATAAGAAGGTTGTGGTTGTATTAACATTCCCATTTCACAGATAAGGAAAATGAGTGACTTGCCCAAGATTATAGCTGATATCTAAAAGAGTGGGTTGGAAACTGAGGCAGTCTGTTCTCTTAACCAATACTATCTAAACATTCATGCCTACACATAAACCATTCAATGGCTTTTCTTCATTCTTAGTATTAGGATAAAATACAAAATGTAGACCAGACTTGAAAACTCCCTGAACAGACAAAACCAGTTAAGCAAACTTTTACCCCAGTTTTTTTCTTCCTTTCCACCTCTCTACTCTCAATCCTTATCACTGCCTGGAATTAATAAAATATATTTGTTTAGTGTTTAACTGTATAGTATTATGTTAGCATAGTTTTGATTTCTTTACAATTTTGATACCTACATTTTAAAATACCTTTACTCTTATTCAAAATGTTCTTTTTATCTACAAATACAATCTTGGAAGAGGTCAACCTACAAGAAAAATTATATTTAACTATCTTTATGTCTATTTAAAGTGCCCACACAGTACCATTTCTAGTAGATAGTTGAAAAAGATATACTTTAATACATGAACACATAAAAAATGTTTTAAAATATAAAATACATTTTTAAAATATCACTAACTAAATAATGATTTTCATTTGGGGTAAACTTTCTCTGGTCTGATGAATTTAATTTGCCCACTTATACTTGATAGCAATAAATTATTTTATGAAAAATGAGTTAATATAAATTAGGAGTAATTGCCTTCTCTAGTTCTTGGTGTCCATAATTACTCTTTCTCCAGTTCAAGTCCAACCAAGAGACTATTAACCAAAGTGTCATTACACTATACACCCATTCTTGTTAGTTAGCAACATGTTTTAAAAACAAGATTAGCCTTGGCTGGATGGCTCAGTTGTTTGGAGCATCGTCGCATGCACCAAAAGGTTGCAGATTCAACTCCCAGTCAGGACACATACTTAGGTTGTAGCTTCAATCACCAGTCAAGGCATGTAGGCCAATGTCTCTCTCTCTCTCTCTCTTTCTCTCTCTTCCCTTGTCTCTCTAAAAATAAATCCTTGGTTGAGGAAAAATAAATAAATAATTTAAAAATAAAAACAAGGTGACTTTTCTATTTTACTTAAATGTGAGTGGGGCCAGTTTTGCAAATCTTTAATATTTAGTCCAGGAATACCATCTCTTCAAAGGTTTTTGAATTCCTTTATTTCTTAGAGTACAAGATGAGAGCACGGTGCTTGTAAAGAAAGGAGAACACGGGGAAGTTTGGGAAAGCAGCGTGTATGTAAGGCATGCAAAAATAACGAGGAAGTGTATTTGCAGATCTGAACTTCAATAGCAGACTGTTCTCCTGGGAAGATGTTTTTACAGACGCTTCGATCGTTTATGTGACTAGGCTTTGCTTTACTGGTGGGTGCTCAGGGTTGATTTTTTTCCTAAGTGGGTCAAGAGCACATATGTTTACAACACAGAAAAATATGTTAAGGCACTAAATAGCAAGGCCTTGATTTAAAAATTAATAGCATTCGCGAGGATGTAGTTTAAGTCTAGTTATTCGCAGCATGACCTCCTAGGCTTCCTGCGTTCTCAGCAGAAAACCATCTGCATTCTCTACAATGTATGCAAATGCTACCAACTGTTATTGGAGAAACACAACGTTATACACATGATGTGTCAGGTAAGGAAAAAGGCATGTGTTTTTCTTCTTGAATGTTAACCTCACCTCCCTCATTCCTTGTTCTCTCCAAGTAGTTTTACTGGGTGTGCTGGGGGGCAAACATTAAATCTTTCAGGCCACTGGGGTCCCATTAAATGTCTCATGTTTTTGAGCTTTCAATGGTTCACTCAAGGTCCCCTTGAACTCTAGACTCCTGAACAAACGTATTACCTTCTTCCCAGAATAATTACAAAATGTCCATTTCTTAGCATTCCAGAGAGATGCCGAATGAAAAATAAAAAATTCCATCCAAGCCTGATATTCCTATGAGTTTATGGATTTGAAGAAATTACAAAAGTAAACATTTATTAGAAGTCTTTTTTTATCTTTATTGTTGAGATTATTACAGATTTCCCTTTTTCCCCCTAGAGCTCTCCTCCATCCAGTTCCCACCCCACCCCATGCCCTCGTCACCCATTGTCTGTGTCCATAGGTAATACATAAATGCATATAATATCTTTGTCTAATCTCTTCCCGCACCCCCCCACACACCCTCTTCCTTCTGAGAATCGTCAGTCTGTTTTATTTCCATGACCCTGATTCTATTCCATTCACGTTTATTCTGTTCATCAGATTTTTTATTCATTTGTTTTTTAGATTCAATTGTTGACAGATAAGTATTTGTTGCCACTTTATTATTCATATTTTTTATCTTTTTCTTCTTCATCTTCTTAGAGAATACCTTCAGCATTTCATATATTACTGGTTTGGTGGTGATTAACTCCTTTAGCTTTTTCTTGTCTGTGAAGCTCTTTCTCTGACCTTCAATTCTAAATGATAGCTTTGCTGGATAGAGTAATCTTGGTTGTAGGTTCTTGCTATTCATCACTTTGAATATTTCTTGCCACTCCCTTCTGGTCTGCATAGTTTCTGTTGAGAAATCAGCTGACAGTCATATGGGCACTCCAATGTAGGTAACTAACTGCTTTTTTCTTGCTGCTTTTAAGATTCTCTCTTTGTCTTTTGCCCTTGGCATTTTAATTATGATGTGTCTTGGTGTGGTCCTCTTTGGGTTCCTCTTGTTTGGAGTTCTCTGTGCTTTCTGGACTTCTAAGTCTATTTCTTTCACCAGTTAGGGGACGTTTTCTCTACTATTTCTTCAAATAGGTTTTCAATATCTTGTTCTCCCTCTTCTTCTGGCACCCTCATAATTTGGATGTTGCTTGAAGTTCTCCCAGAGGCTCCTTACACATTTCTTCATATTTTGAATTCTTTTTTTCTTTTTGCTCTTCTGGTTGGGTGTTTTTGCTTCCTCATATTTCAAATCATTGATTTGATTCTCAGGATTCTCTAATCTTCTGTTGAATCCATGATTATTATTCTTTATTTCAGTCAGGATATGCTAAATTTCTGACTGGTCCTTTTCCATTTTTTTGGCATTCTCATTAAGATCCTTGAAAGTCTCACTAAGTCCCTTGGAGGTTTCTAGAAGATCCTTGAGTAACCTTATAACTATGGTTTTGAACTCTATATCCAGTAGTTTGCTTTCTTCCATTTCTTTCATTTGTGACATGTTTCTTTGTCTGTGCATTTTGGTTGCTTCCCTGTGTTTGTTTCTATGTAGCTACTAAGTCTCCTTGAGTTGATAGAGTGGCCTTGTGTGGTAGGTGTCCTATAGGGCCCAGTGGCTCAGCCTCCCCAATAACCTGAGGTGGACACACTAGGTGCACTTCTTTGTGAGCTGTGTGCACAATCTTGTTATAGTTGAGCCTTGATTGCTCTTGGTGTCACTGGGAGGAATTGACCTCTAGGCCAATTGGCTGTGGGACCAGCTGCAACTAAGTGGGAGAACTGCTGTGCAGGAGACACCTTATGGAGCAGGACTTGCTTCAGTGGGGCTTTGGTGCTCACTGAGTCTGCCTCTTGAGTGTGTCTCTTGTGGATGTGAAGAGTTGTAATCTGGTGTGGTCTCACACTGACCACTGGGTACACTGGCTCTTGGGTCTCCAGGGAGGTGCAAAGTCAGCCACTGCCTGGGGCCACCCAGAAGGAGCTACAAGGAGATCTGCAGATTTTTCCTCTTTGTATTGGGTTTGGAAGTGCCCAAACGAGGCCTGGCTGTGAAGCAAGGGAGGCTGGTGCTGGTGCCAGGTCTTGGGCCTTTTATTGATATGTTTGGAGATCCCTGATCCAGCTGCAGCTTATTTGACAGGTGTTTTAGCCTGAGAAAGGACAGGCCATTCCTATGCAACAGGGAGGTCCCAGTACGGGAACAATGACCATTGTGAGCACCTCTATCTGGAAGAAAGCTACCCCCAAGTTGCTGCCCCGATGCCAGACAGAACAGTTTCTCCTTATATGTGTCTGGGTCGCCCAGAGCCTCACCGGGCACTTGAGCTCAGACAAAGCAGGAGACCTTGTAAGTTCAGTTCGTGGTGCCAGCGTTTTAAGAGGAGCAGCTAGGTCTCCAGCAACCTCTGTGTCACTGAGCCCCAGTCCGTACTGGTTTTTACAGTCCGTAGTTCTTCCTGCCTATAGGGACTTCTTTTTCCAGCACTTGAATTCTGGGCTGGGCATCTGGTGTGGGGCGGGGACCCCTTGCTCCTCCAGGTGGCCTCTGCAGAGATGATTTCTCTCCTGATTAAAAAAGTGGCACATGTGGTTACTGGACCAGCCCACTCCACGCCTCTGCACCTCCCACCAGTCTCAGTGCGCTTTTTTCTTTACTTCTCTAGTTGTAGGACTTCCATTCAGTCAGCTTTCTGGCGGTTCTGGCTGATGGTTTTTCTGTATTTTAGTTGTAATTTTGATGTGGTTGTGGGAGGTGGTGACTACAGGCGTTTGCCTACTCTGCCATCTTGGTTCTCCCTCTTATTAAGAAGTCTTGACCAATTGAACAAATAGATACAACAGAATGGAGAAGAAGGTAAAACTTACATCATGGATTTGTTGACATACTCATCTTTTCTCTAGCTATCTGGGCCTTAAACCTTCCACCTATCTGGGCTTTAGAATTTACTTTTGGGGAAAGTTTAGTTGGTCTTTAATTCATAAAACCCAGAGGCAAAAGAGTTGTCTGCTTAGGTATTTGGCATATAAATGATTGATCAGGAAGTTATTAACTTTAGAAAAATATATATTCTCTATTCTTGAAAAGCTACAATTGCTCCTACTCTTTCATTAAGTACCTAAGCTAAAACTTCACTAACTGTTGAAATAGATGTAAACCTTTTAGTAGTCCCCACATACCACTTTGTTCACCATTTTTTAGTATATTAGACTACATAGATTTACTTTAAAACTGAAAGCATTCTTGTCATTCACGCTTGGCAGATGTTATGAGGTGGCAGAATACCCGTAAGTGTTTAAAAAATATATCTGCTCGATGATAAATTTATTTGTTCATAAATGTCAGCTAGGCTTTTAAGCCTGTAGGAAGCAAAGTCTGTAAAATTTAAAATTTTTATAAACTTTTAACATTAAATACAGTCTGGAGGAATGTAATTTAAGGCTACACCATGTAAAAAATGTACTTTTTTTCTCCCTCAGAGGTACTTCAACTGCAAACATGCTGTACAGAAACTCAAATCACATGACCAGGCTATGTTTTACTACTAGGTTGTGTAACGAGGGGCTTAATCAGCCTGAAAAATGTTGACACCTCAAAATTTGTGTTAGAAAAGAACATATTGCCTGATCTTTGGAACCTGAGACTAAAAGCTCACACTTTTCATTTAATAGAAAAGTAGATAACTATACACCAGTAGGAATAGACGGTGCAGAAAATTTCAAATTAAAGATGAAAGATCTAAACTGTCAAGCATTAGACTGTGCTACTACCCTTGATTTAATGAAGCCCAATGTCTAGAGAAAGACCTCTAACTTGTCAGGTTGTTCTCTGTAAAATGAACATTTTTCCTGCACCAGGTTGCTCTTTCCAAAGGTTTATTTTTAATAGGAGCCCTACTTTGTAAAGAAGCTATCAGAAACAAAACTCACACTCTTAAATTACTGAGTAGTCACGCACATGAACTAGCCATAAATCAAAGGGCATATGTAATAAACATTTTGAATTAAATTATTTCCTAAGACAAATATTCAAGTGAAGTTTTCTAATCAAATTTATTTTTTAAATTATTAAATTCTGCTGTTCTCAGACTAATACAACAGGCTCATAATTTCATTTATTTATTTATTCACTTACCAAATAATAACTGAATGACTACCATATGACAGGCTCTTCTTGGATTTTCAAGGGGATTTGTTTTACTATCCCCTGGAAGGCATTATAGGCACTACTTACTCTAGAGGTCAAATGAACTTCTAAGACTTTTTGACATCCTATCTCTCCAGAGGAAAGACATGAATCAATCAGACATATGAATTCAAATATGAACATTATTATTTAGTAGTTGCATGAACCTGGCCACCTGAAATCTCAGTGACTCTATTTTTACATCTGTATAATGGAGAATATAAAGATAGCTACCTTAAAGTACTGTGATGAGGATTAAATGTGATGGAATGTGCTTAGCACAGTGCCAGATATGTAGAAAAATGCCCCAATTAATTTTAGTTCATACCACTTGCAATAGTACTTTGACATCATCAGTATGAAAATTTGTATTTAGGCTAATACATTTTATTTTTTTTTAATATATTTTCATTTATCTCAGAGAGGAAAGTAGAGGGAGAGACAGAAACATCAATATGACAGACAATCATTAATTGGCTGCCTCCTGCATGCCCCTCACACCAGGGATCAAGCCCACAAACCCTGGCATGTGCCCTGACTGGGAATTGAACCACAACTTCTTGATTCATAGGCCATCCACCAGAACCACTGAGCCATACCAGCTGGGCTAGGCTAATACATTTTAATACAAATCGTGTATACTTTGTAGATATATACCTTACATATATAGTTTATATAAAAACATCATGTGAATTATTCTCATATATTTTTGTTAGATCATCATCTCCCAAGTAAATTTATACAGACACAAGCACATATATAATGTACATATATGTGCATGCTTTGTTTAACATGCATATGTGTGCATATTATAGAGGGAGATAGGAAGACAGAGGGGAGCATCCAATCTCAGAATCTTGCCTTATTCTAAGATTCTTATCTTATTCTAAGAAATGTCATCATAGTCCCCTTATTTCACTCATTTTGACTGACGCTTATTAACCTAAAATAACAAAATCTGCATTATACCATTCCTTTTAAAAATATAAAAATGTTATCACCATCAAAAGTTATAAGCAATGTTATGCATACATTATTCAGTAATTATTAATTAAATATTAAATACTGTAATGTTTACAAATATTAAATCTTCAACGTAGATACAATTATCAGCAATGAGCTATTGGTTGCCCATTTCATGGATAAATGAATTGTTATTGTCATCATCATTATTAAGGAATCTCCAACCACTTCTTTTTGTTTTAAATATTCTCTTTAAAAGAGTGGAATGTTAATATTATACAAAACTATAGAAAAATAAAAAGATTTATAAAAACAATAGCAAAGTAAATTGCAACTACTAAAATCATTACAGACTCTGTGGTGATAGAGCCTATATTAATGAGATTCGGTTATGACAAGGATTATATGATATGTTTTGCTTCCCAAAATAAAATTAATGCAAAAATTTTTGTACCACATCAATTTTTTTGTTGAATAGGCAATTTTAGTTAATGTCCTGTAAATTATAGAAATGAAGCCAATAAAAGCACTATACTAGTCTATTAGACAAGAAAATATTATAACATGGTTTAAGGGTATAGGATGGACAGTTTACATTTACTAGTACTTTAATATTTCTTTCTATCAACCTATATTCTTAGAGCATCTATTAGTTCTCTCTCTCAGAGCCACAGAGGTTGTCAGGTTTCTTTTCTTATTGATAAGAAATAATAGTTGGCATGAATACTATTTCTACCACTTAAATATATATATTTTGAAGTAGTTCAGAAATTTATTTTGAGGAGATATTAAAACACATCAATAGCTTTTTGTTTAAATAGAAAAATCAAAACTTTAAAGTTGTATTTAAAATCATCATAGAATCAAAACGTTTTACAGATTCTAAATATATTTAACCTATTTAATTCAGTAAACATATATTAAAACTATTACTTTGTGCTTAACACTATCAGTCACTAAGAATACAAAGATATATAAAATGGTCCCTGACTAGACCTAAACCTTGCATATTAGCAAAAAAAAAAAAAAAGACACTATAATGCCAAAAAGACTCAACAATATCATGAGATTATATTGTTAGGAAAGAGGTATGACTGAACTGCTCTATCATATCTGAGTGTGGGGAATCAAAACAATTCCATCCAGATGAGTGGAAAAGAAGGGATGAAATTTAGGGAAATGTTAAAGCCTGAGCTATTTTCCCACAGGACCTTTGAAACATTTGGGAAGAAATTTTCTTATCTCTTCTTAGCTTCCGCTGGTTTGCCAGCAATCTTTGGCATTTCTTGGTTTGCAGCTGCAAACTCTGATCCCTACCTCGTCATCACACGCATTCTCCGTGTGTGTGCGTGCGTGTGTGTGCACGCGCGTATGCGTGTGTGTGTGCGTGTGTGTGTGCGTGCGTGTGTGTGTGTGTCTATCTGTCTGCATATGGCCATCTTCTTCCAAGAACATCAATCATATTGGATTAAGGTCCATTCTACTCCCCTGTGATCTCACCTTAACAAATTACATTTGCAACAACCCTATTTCCACATAAAGGCCCATTATGAGGCCCTGGGAATTTGTACTTCAATATATCACCTGTACAGGCAACACAATTTAACCCATAACAAGACCTAATATTAAAACTCTCCTCAGACAAAAGTCAATTTAAGGAGGCATGAGAATTTTCAATTGTGTGACATATATTGTTGGTTAAAGAGCGAATTAGTATAGCACCTTTGGAATGCAATCATACTGTCTATATTCAGACTGTAAAATATTCATACATTTTAGCTCAAAATTTTTTTCTAAATACTGAAAAATATATAACATGAAGGCTTTCAGAACAGTCTTATTAAAATTTCTAAAATGTGTAAGTTAAACATATAAAAATAGGGAAATAACTGGATGAATTTTATTTCATCCCATTCATTTAAAAAATTAGGTAACAAAAAATTAGGTTTGAAAGTTTATTCATGAGAAATATTTCTATCAGTTAAAATAGACTGAAAAGTTATATATATCATGTCATCAGCTAAGTAACCAAAAAATCTCCATTAAAATATAATAGAAATTCTCCAAAATGTTTATTATAGTTCAATTAATCATCACATAGATTATAATAAAATTTATGTAAATTTTATTGAATACAAAACAACTCATTCATTAATTTAGTCAACAAATATATTTTCAAGGGGCTACTATGTGCCAGGAACATTAGTGACCAAATGGATAAAAATTCCTAACTTTGTCAAATCTATGGTTGGGTGAAGCAGACTATTATTTAAAAATACCATTTATTAGTGTTTTAGAGGATAAGTAGTATGGAAAAAATAGAGCAAAATAAGGGATATTCAAAGTGATGGAATGGTGCTTGAAATTGCCCTAAATATGGTCACAATAGAGGTGACATTTGAGCAAAGTCTTCAAGGAATATTAGAGTTTATCACTCAGTTTTTATTGTCATCTGTGTTAATAACCCCGAAGATGCCATGATTTAGAAAAGCTCAGGTACACGGTGTGACCCTCATGGACCTGCTATGGCACTGCTTCATGCTGTTTTAATTTCAACAGACTGAAGTAGCCTCTATTTGGAGTGTGCCATTCACATGTCAGAGAGAAAGAGAATAAATGGTGGAACCACAAAATGCTCTTAACAGTCATTCTTCTTCTAATGACATATGTCACTTTTATTCACTTTTCAATGGCTAAAGCATATCACCAGGTCAAACCCAATAGCAATGGAGCAGAAGTATTCATGTCACAAGGAGCGTCAGGGAGTATTTAGGAGGAATATGGCGTCTTGCTAACCTTCCTTTCTCATATAAAGTACACTTGCCCTGCCCACACAAAGGGAAACAACCTTATTAATGTCATGTTCAAGTCTGTGATCTAATGAAAATCTTAGAAAAGAAAAGAAAGAAAAGAAAAGAAAAGAAAAGAAAAGAAAAGAAAAGAAAAGAAAAGAAAAGAAAAAAGAAGAGAAAAGAAAAGAAAGAAGAAAGGGCTTTTCTTTTCTTTTTAAAATATGTTTTTATTGATTTTCAGAGAAGAAAAGAGAGGGTGAAAGAGAGAGAAACATCAATGATGAGAGAGAACCATTGATTGGCTGCCTCCTGCACACCCCACACTGGGGATCGAGTCACAACCCAGGCATCTGCCCTGCCTGGGAATCGAATCATGGCATTCTGGTTCCTAAGTCCACGCTCATCCACTGAACCATGCTGGCTGGGCAATCAGGACTTTTCTTGATCCAAAGATCTAAGAACTGAAAAGTCAAGTCATCTGTCCAACACACCCCTCACACAGTGGTAGAATATAAGAGTAGCCATATAAATATCCCCTTGGAAAAGGGTGAGAATGGGAAACAGACAGGCACTGCTGACTTACCACAACCCTGAAATCTCCCCAGGGAGGAAAAGTGGGCCCTGCTTCGGTTCCCTTGGAGTAGATCCTCAGTCCATTGTTCCCTTGGTAGCCATGTCTCCCTCTGGGAGATCTTCCCTTTGCTGTTTTCCTTCCAAGTCTCATCTGAAGAGGACATTGGAAAACGTGTTCTCCCTGAGGACCACACAGTTTTCTCATCCTCCTTTCTGTCTGGGAGAGATTAGGGGTCCAAAGGTTCAGTTTCAAGGAGTCAGTGTATTTTAAACCCAGACGGCCTCCTTTGGCAGTAATACAACTCTTTCAAAAGCTTAGCTAGCTTTTCTTCTATTACTCACCGCTATATGTTTGCAGCTTATCCACAATTATTCTTTCTTCCAGACTTAATTGGAGGTAACTTGAACTTATCAAGCTTTGATGGAAAAATCATGCCTTTATCATTTTTTTTTTTCTTGAGCCATTTTGTCTAACTTAAAATCACAAGGCATTAACTTAATGAATTTGGAGATTTTAACAAAAGGTTTTATGGCCACAATTCTAATTTAGTTCTTGCAGAAGAGACTGAGTATAAATTAGCCTTTGTTTTCAAAGGTTATTTCAGATTTATTTTTTTATCTGTTGGAAATTTGAAGAAATGTAAGCTCCTACCAGCTTCTACTACATCTGGAAGCTTTGAGAAATTTTTGAGCTTTCTATATTCCCATTCAATTTTGCTTGCAAGGTAGCCAAATATTTTATTTTATTTTTTAAAAAAATATTTGTTATAGATTTTTTAGAGAAAAAGGAAGGCAGAGGGATAAAGAGATGGAAACATTCAGTTGCCCCCACATACCCCCTACTGGAGATCAAACCCACAACCCAGGCACATGCCCAGACCAGGACTCGAACCAGGGACCTCTTGGTTCAGGGGTTGACGATCAACCACTGAGCAACACCACCCAGGAGCCAATTATTTTCTTATTTCATGTCTTTCTTGTAGTGCCCTGTCAAATTAGCCTATATTAATCAATCAACTCATATTCTGTTTCTTATCAAATGTTTCACCACTTCGTGATATTATAATCATGTGTTGAGACTCCAATAACAGTTTCCTGGGTACCCACTATCAATAAGGAAAGTCAATGTGAAGAGTCATTGTCTTTGTTTAATCAGCACCCCAATCCTTCTACCAATTTCTATATTAGCTTGCATTCATATGTTACTGTAACAAAAACCCCAGTGTTTCAGGGGCTCCAAAGAACAAGTATCTGTGGGTCAACTGCTGCTGCTCTCTGATGTTTGCTACCAGGTCCTAGGCTGAAAGAGCAGCCTCTATTTGGATGATACAGATCTCACAGCACAGGGAGGGGGTCAAAGATAAATCAGGCAATAGCTCCTAGAGCTTCTGCTTGCCAGGGGTATATATCACTCTATTTATAGTATATATCACTCTATTATGTTTATAGTATATATCACTCTGTTCATTTCATAGGCAAAGCGAGTTGCATATCCACAGGGAGAGCAACATACTGTCTCCTTGTTAAAGTAAGGAATGTTTGGCCACCACAACAACCTTCCAGGGAGAGAGCAAGGCCGACATGCCAGGCAAGAGAACTTCAGGCAAAATGAACAGCCAGAGAAAAACATGGGAATACGTCGAATGTGTCCAAGGGGTAGCAAGGAGGTCCGTGCGAATGACGGAGAGTTTGTGGCTGGAAAGTAGTAAACCTCAGAGAGGGAAGGGGGAGTAAATTTTCTAGGGCTTTTAGGCTATGATCATTTGGTCTCTAAAGTGAAGGAAAAAATGTAAGCAAAGATGTGACGTGATCTAATTTTTGTATTAGAAAAATGCCTGTAGCTGCTCTGAGCAGATGGAAACGGCAAAGGGCATTAGCAGGGAGACAAGTCAGAAAGACACTGCTATCGAAGTGAGAAAGTGATGCGTTGGACCGGGGTAGTCAAGACGGGGGTCAGATGTGTTCTGAGGATGAACCACAAGGTCTCTGAGTGGGTTTGCTATGGAATGTGAGAGGAATAAAAGTCAAAGTGAGATTCAGCATCTCACTTCTAACTTGTACCTGGAAAGAGGTTGTCGTTTACTGAGCTGGGAAGTCTGTGGGTACAGCAGGTTTAGGAGTTCCGTTGAGCATGCGGGTCTGAAGTGGCAATTAGACATCCATGGGTGGTGTGAAGTTGGGAGAGGGAAAGGAGAAATTTTAAAAATAGGAGGTAGGAGCCTATAATTTTATTTAAAACCATAAGACTGAATGAGATCAACAAATTGGTGAGTATAATTAGAAAAATGACTAAAGATCCGGGAAAAACCCCAATTTTAAGAGACTGGGGAGACGAAAATGAACAAGGAAGCAAGACTTATTTTACCGGAGGAGAACTAATAGTAGGTGATGTGCTGAGAACTAAGGAATTAATGTCTTCAAGGAGGCAAGTGTGAGCAAACGTATCAAATGGTGCTGCTGGATTAACCTAGAAGGAGACTGAGATTTGCCCACTAGCTTTAGCAATTAGGAAGTTACTGTGACCTTGAGAAATACAGTTATGTGAAGTGATGGGGCAAAACCCTAACAGGAGTAATTTTAAGAAAGAACAAAAGACAAGAATGGTGACGTGGGGAATGAATAATACATCCAAGAGAGAATGGAATGGGCCTGGGGTTCGTTTCACAGTGGATTTTAGCTTCATAGAAGATGGTGTATTCTTTTCTAAAAAATTAAGAATAACAATAGTCCACATTTGTTCATATCAGGAAAAATGATACATAGTGGTTTTATAGGATGCACTGACTTTTCTTTATTGAAAGACAAAAGGGAAAACAAAGACAATGAGTCCTTTAGAAGAGACAAGAAACTCAAACTTCAGGAATTGGACGTCGGCTTAGAAAATCATGTAAAGAGGAAAATATTCTAATGTGGCAAACACATTTATTATGACCATCTCTCATTGTCAAAAGAATCTGTAGCCCTGACCGGTTTGGCTCAGTGGATAGAGAGTCAGCCTGCGGACTGAAAGGTTCCAGGTTTGATTCCGGTCAAGGGCATGTACCTTAGTTGTGGGCACATCCCCAGTAGAAGGTGTGCAGGAGGCAGTTGATCGATGTTTCTAACTCTCTATCCCTCTCCCTTCCTCTCTGTAAAAAAATCAATAAAATATATTTTTTTACAAAAAATCTTTAGGGGCTAATTATAGATATGGTCAAAGCCCAAGTGTGGGGCAAGCTGAGGGATGGGTTGTGATTTATAAAGGTGAGAGGTAGAAAGAAACCAAGTGAGACATAGGACACGCATATCCTTTACAAGTCTGCCATTGAGACCTGTAGCCAAAAAAAAGTCAAATTATCTGTGAGTGTCAAGGGGATGAGATATAATGTTAGAAACTAAAGGGAGAGGCAAACAGATGAACTAAATCAAAAGCTGAAGGTAATTCCAGACTGTGTGGGAGAGGAAAGGGGAGACGTAAATAGTGAAGATGGAGGAGAAGTTAACATTGGACAGATGAGCTGTCCCAGACAACTAACATGGCCTGCACATATTAATTCTCCGCCCCTAAATTATAAAGTAAACCAAATTGTGTCTGGAAAATATTATAGCCCTAAAGATTTTCTGAATTTGGTCACACTGCCTCTGGACATTTTCAAATAGGTTTATTTATCTTTAAAGAACAAGTTACAGCTACGGATTTGCATAAGCTCCTTTATGGCAGTTAATTTGCTCTCTTATGTGTATGTACCCACCCCTTAATCTATGACTAGAAAGTAGAAGGGATTCAGTATGCATTATTAAATGAGTATAGATGTTCTTATAGTCACTGGATAGATTTTGTAAACAAATGACTTCAAGCAGGTATATAACATGTTGGTGAATTAAATCATATTTCAATGCAATAGGAAAAAGTGCTTTTCCAAAGACTCAGTTGAATCCATTCTTAAGGAGAATGTATACTTATGAAATAAAATTTTACCCATTAGCTTAAATTATGCATATGTGGTTATTATTTAGTTTGCCGATTTAATATAGTTCAAAATGTAATGTACTAAATATTTATCTAAAAAGAAGTGAAAATATAAATTTGTTTTTTTGAGGTTCTTCAGAAAGTTAAATGTAATCAGTGAAAAATAGAATGTAACAAAACTAAGCACTCTATTAATACTTGTTTTAATCACATAATAAAACTGCTTAATACAATTAATTTTGTATTCCAATGGATCAGTTTAGAATTAAGTCCACTATATTAAATCAAGAGTTTATTGGAAAATGTTGTTGAAGATAAATATGTAAAGGTTTGCTAAGATCAAAGAGCCTTTCTTTTAATAAGCGCAAAGGTTACATTATATTTGAACATTCTTCTTCTGAATATTTTGGAGTATTACTATACAAAGATCAGCCTTTTAATAGTTTTAAGCTGCCACCAAATATGATCTAATTTTATCTGATATTTCTGAAGAACTCTTAAAAGTAAATAAGATGTCAAACCTTCAATTTGACATTTCTTGAATTTAAATATTCATAAGGTGATTGATATTTAAACATCATCTACTTAAGAGCTCAATTTCAATGAACCAATCAATGTAACAAATTCAGATGTATTACTTTGGGATGAAAAGGGTACAGTAAAAGAGGAAAAATTGTTTTTTTAATATTAGAAAATAGATTTTAAGCATATATCTATTTTAATCTATAAAGTCTGATTTTAAAAGAGGAATCATTTTTTTCTGTAACTAAAAATACTATTGTTACCTGTATTGAAATATTTTCAACATCTTATTTTACTGTATTGTAATGTAAATATATTTTTCTATACCAATTAATTAGGCATTTTGCCTTGAGAGAAAATTTTGCCATACTTAAGCCCTTTGTTTTAAGAACAAAAAAAAAATCAATTTTATCATAAAACAAAAATATTCTCTCAACTTTGCACATGAACTTCATATAATTTGCCCTTAATAAATAGCATACTTTGAAAATGAAAATAATGTACACATCTTAAGACCACAAAAGTTCATGTAAAGAAAGAATTTAGAAATAAAACATAACTCGAAAAGTGATGTTTTTCATAACCAGTTGCAAAAAGATTCAATACTCCAGATCCAACTCAGCTTTAAAAAATGATGGAGCTGTTTTAACTCAAGAGTCTGATATAGTGCATATTTTTTAGAGATTAAGAAACCTCAATCTCCACCCTTTAACTAAACATTGAATATTTTACATATATTTTTGTTGAATTAGAGAAAGTATTTCAAAGTGCAATGTTTTATCTCACAAGGATACATAGGGAATTTTGAAATGAATAAGGATGATAGGAATTTTCAAATGCAAAAGGTGCTGAGATAACTGGTAACTTCTAATGGGTAAAAGGCAAGGCTACAGGAGCAATGCGTTCTGAATTGATTGTGGGCTGAGAGGCTTTAATGGGGTAAATGTGGAAGTTATTGGGCTTTCCCCCCATTTCGATCAGGGTAGCTGATGCAGCAAAACAAGCAAGTCCAGGTATGGTGTGAAGCCACTTGGCATTTGGGGGTCAGGCGTGGCTGATTTCTGAGAACTGTTCAATTCCTGCAGCTTGACGTTAGATAAGGTAAAGCTTCGTTTTTCAAAGGTGTCTGCTTTGGCCAACTCCATCTTGCCTCTGACATAAGTGACCCCATTTGAGTTGTGGTTCTACACAGGTTAACCTTAACCTTACCATAGATCCAGAGACATAGAACCATGGAACAGACTGACGCATTTCAGAGGGAAGGCATGGGGAGGGGGGAGGTGGTGGAGGGGGGGATTAACCAGGGAATTTATATGCATACTAGAGGCCCGGAGCACGAAATTCATGCATGAGGGGGGGAGGGTACCCTCAGCCCAGCCTGCACCCTCTCCAATCCGGGACCCCTTGGGAGATGTCCAACTGCCGGTTTAGGCCCGATCCTGGGGATCGGGACTAAACCAGCAGTCGGACATCCCTCTCACAATCCTGGACCGCTGACTCCTAACCGCTCACCTTCCTGCCTGCCTGATCACCCCTAACTGCCCCCCCTGCCAGCCTGATCACCCTTAACTGCCTCTACCTGCCAGCCTGATCACCCCTCACTGCCTGCCCTGCCAGCCTGATCACCCCTAACTGCCTCTGCCTGCCAGCCTGATCACCCCAACTGCGCCCCATGCAGCCTGCTGCTCGATCGTTTGGTTGTCCCTTACTAACCCCCCGGCCAGCCCGGTTGCCCCATGCAGCCTGTTCGGTCATCCATTCAGTTGCGAGGGTCACTTAGGCTTTTATATAAATAATTATGCATAGCCCATAGACACAGACAATAGTGTGGTGAAGGCTTGGGAGGGGCTGGTGCAGAGTGGAGGGAGTCAGTGAGAAAAACAACAACAACAAAAGCAAAGGGGACATCGGTAATACTTTCTACAGTAAAGATAAATTTAAAAAACAAAAGCAAAGATAATCTTGAATTACAGTGGCCACAGTGGAGAATGTTTAACTCATCTTACATAAACATACCTATTTTCCAGATGCCCTAGAGAAAATGGGGTATCAGCAAAGCACTCACTAAAAAGAGTAAAGGAAAAATAATTGTTCCTTCCCTGCATTTTCTGGTGAGTAGGATGAGACCCTCTGGTTCACCCCACTCACTCCAGAGCCTACAACAGCATCCTGGGAAAACTGGCAGAAGCCAGCAAAGGATAAGAATTATGAACAGTCAGCTCTCATAGATTTCTCCCGGTGGTGCCTGGTCAAGAAAGGAAGGTAAAATTTCACACTGTCCCTTCCTTTCCAAATTCTGATTGACAGGAAAAAAAGCACTGATTACTCTCCTCCTAGTACAACTATTGCCTACCCTCTTGTTTGTCTCATTTGGATCCTGAAAACTTGTCTTGGCAACTATTGGGTTGGGAACCCCCAAAGCAGGGGTCCTCAAACTTTTTTTTTTAAATATATTTTATTGATATTTTACAGAGAGGAAGGGAGAGGGATAGAGAGTTAGAAACATCGATGAGAGAGAAACATCGATCAGCTGCCTCCTGCACACCTCCCACTGGGGATGTGCCCACAACCAAGGTACATGCCCGTGACCGGAATCGAACCTGGGACCCTTCAGTCCGCAGGCTGATGCTCTATCCACTGAGCCAAACCGGTTTCGGCAGTCCTCAAACTTCTTAAACAGGGGTCCAGTTCACTGTCCCTCAGACCTTTGGAGGGCCGGACTATAGTTTAAAAAAAAAAACTATGAACAAATTCCTATGTGCACTGCCGGCCCGGGACGAGTCAGCTGCTAAGCAGGACAGGCAGTGGCACCCGGCGGGCTGGATAAATGTCCTCGGCGGGCCACATGTGGCCCGTGGGCCGTAGTTTGAGGACGCCTGCCCCAAAGTATGGCCAGACAGAAATATAGTTGCATCCCCTTTGCAGCTAGGGCCCCATTGCCAGCTCTCCAGGGAACTGTCTAAATCTTTCTTTTTGTTGGTTATCACTGAGAGTGTCTCTGGAAATTCAGAGTGTAGTATCCTTTGCACCCTCTTTGGGGACTCCCTATGTGTCCCTGGAGTGGTCCAATATTGCCAGTAGTATTTACTATTTGTCCAGGCAGAAACTGAACAAGATATTTGAAAGGTTTTTTTGTTAAGTAGCTCTATGATCAGATGTTACCAAATTGTAAGATGACTGATATTCAGACCATGATAGGAACTTTGATAGGCTTTCTTCTCTAAGCTAAAAGGAAACTTCATTCCCAGAGGGAAAGAAAAACATTCTAAAGCGACTGTGGAAGGATTTACTAAAACATTCCTAAGACACAGCTCTAAGTTTAGAACATAGGAATCTCTCGATTTCCATCTTAGTTGAAGATATTCCCCCTGAAGGAGAAGTCTGGTCATAACAAATACCGCCTGCTGTGCGTGGATCAATACCTGTGGTATTATAGCAAATACGAGAGATGCACAAACCAGCCACTGGCTAAAATAGGTTATTGTCCCTTCAGGTACTTTCTTTGATTTATTCGATACCAACTGGCTTGATTTATTAAAAATAAATAAAATACAGCCATGGTTATAATGTTATTAGTTCATATTCAAATTGATACTCCTTTAAGACATGATCCTGTATCCAATACTAGCAAGGGTGAGTTTGTAATACTTCTCAGAGGCTTAAAATATTTATATTTTGATTCAGAAATGCTACTATAGAAATTAAGTCCAAGATTAAAAATAAGATGAAACAAAACAGACACATAAAATATATATACAAGAATGGCTACTGGAAAATCTACACTAATAAAAGAGAAACATGCAAAGTGACCGTGCCTCTGTTACACCCACAAGCCACGCCCACCAGTCAATCAGGAGCAAGTATGAAAATTAACCCAACCAAGATGGCTGCGGCCACAGAGCGAGCAGGAGGCTTGGGTTTCCCTGGCAATGGAGGAAGCCAAGCTTCCTGCCCGCCCTGGCCGGCCCTGGCCTCCGCTCAAGGCTTCAAAGTTTCAATTGTAGAAGATAAATAAATCCCAGATACCAGGGCCTCCTCTTGGGTCACCAGGGGGGCGTGGCCGGCCTGTAAACCACCACAGGCCCCTTGCCCAGGCCACCTCACACCCTGATCCAGGACACCCTTCAGGGCAAACCAGCTGGCCCCACCCGTGCACCAGGCCTCTATCCTATCTAATAAAAGAGTAATATGCAGATTGACCATCACTCCAACACACAAGATGGCTGCCCCCATGTGGTCAAAGATCCTGCCCCCATGTGGACACAAGATGGCAGCCACAAGATGGCCAGCAGGGGAGGGCAATTGGGAGGGACCAGGTCTGCAAGGGAGGGCAGTTAGGGGTGACCAGGCCAGCAGGGGAGGGCAGTTGGGAGGGACCAGGCCTGCAGGGGAGGGCAGTTGGGAGGAACCGGTCCTTCAGGGTAGGGCAGTTAGGGGCAATCAGGCTGGCAGGGGAGTGGTTAGGGGGTGATCAGGCCGGCAGGCAGAAGCGGTTAGGGGCAATCAGGAAGGCAGGCAGGCGAGCAGTTGGGAACCAGCAGTCCTGGGTTGTGAGAGGGATCCCAGATTGGAGAGGGTGCAAGCTGGGATGAGAGACACACACCCCTATGCACGAATTTCGTGCACTGGGCCTCTAGTTATACTATAACTCAAAACCAGAAATAAATTCAAGGTATAAAAAGACAACTAACTAAGTAAATCTTCACATGTCCATGAACCAGAATTTTCTGCTAGCATTGATAATCATGTTTCATCACAATATTTAATGACACAGGAAATCAATGTCATTTACTGATGAACTTTTAAACTTTAAAAAATATGCTATAAAATAGGATTACTATAAGACTAAAAGGATAAGTAAATAAAACATGTTTATAGGTAAATAATGTTTTATATGTACATTCATGTGGGGGATATAAGTATTAATATCAATACATTTTTTCCCATATTGTTGTTTTCTTTTCCTGATCTTTCATTTAATTTAGACAATTTGGGGAGATTACTTTTGGGAACACTTGTTTAAAGTGAGGCTTTTGTCACACTCGCTTGAATTATAAAACTCAGGAAAGGCTTTCCTACTTCCTTCTTCAGCACAGCTTGAGCCCGGAGCCTTACTGCACACATCGGGATCGGACCAGCAGCTGGAGAAGAATGATGGAGCTTGTTAGGAAACAGAGTCTTAGGCTCCCTTCCCCGCCCCCACCTGCAGAGTTACTGCATCAGGGCCTACATTTTAACAAGATGCAGAGTAATTTTTAAAGGAAGTTAATATATGTATTACTTCTCATAAAGGTTTTTGCCAGTAACAGTATCATTTTACAAAAATTTCAAAGTTTAAGATAACTTATGAAGTTGGAGTATTAATTGGTACAATACTTTTGACAATTTTGTAGTAGTCTCAGGAATCTTAAAATTGTTATACTCTCAGACCTAGTAACTACACTTAAAAAAATGTATCCTAAAGAAAGTGTCCAATTAAATGGTAAATACTTTATGTACAAAAATGTTCATTGTAGCCTTATCTAATAGCAAATTATTAGAAACAAACTAAATGTTTAATGATAAAAAATAATAAATAGATTATGGCAATCCACCAGATAAAATTTTGTCCAACAAAACTATGTTTTAAAACTTATATTTAAATCCTTCTTTATCCCTTTTAATAGTGTTACCATTAAACATATTTTATTTCCATTATCATTGTTTCAATTGCTTTCTTTTTTACATATGTCTGGTAATTCGTTTCTCATCCTTGACTTCCAATGATCCTATACCTTTTTGATTTAGATATTCTTTAAGCAGTTAAAGTTTGTTTTGTTTATCCAATCTTAAAGTCCACTTTAAATTGGTGAACTTAATCTATGGGTTTGTACTAATTTTCTCTGAAAACCATAATTAGCTCTCATTCCATATAAAGCAGTCCATGGGCTTGCCAATACCTGGATTAAAGTTTAACCCATTCAAGTTAAATAACTACAGTTAATACTTTATAGAAGTTTCCAAAAGCTAGACACTATTCTGAAATCTTGCATATAATAATTTATTTAATAATACTAAGAATTGTTATTATACCCATTATACAGATGAACAAACTGAGAGACAGAAACTTGTCACAAGGTCACACATCACTAATTTGATGCCAGGCCATCTGGCTTCAGAATCATTGACCAATGTAATATATTGCCTCTTGTTGATTAAAGACTGAAACATGGGTTTTACCATCTCCTTACCATCTTATTTCACATATTCTTTTATAAATGATTATTAGTCTTCGAATTGCTAATATAATACATTGCCATAAGCAGTGCTTACAACAACACTAGGTTATTATCTCACAGTTCTTTAGTTTAGAAATCCAGTGGGTTCAATTTTCTTCAGATCTTTACAAGACTGACGTCAAGATGTTGACAGAGGCCATGGCTGGTGTGGCTCAGTTGGGTGAAAGGTCACTGGTTCGATTCCTAGTCAGGGTACATAACCATATTGGGGGTTCAATCCCCAGTCGGGGTATAAGCAGGAGGCAACCAATCAACCAATCAATGTCTCTCTCTCTCTCTCTCTCTCAAGAAAATCAATAAAAACATTTTGAAGAAATTTTTTTATAAGTTGGTGACAGAGTTTCTTTCCCCTCTGGAGGATCTAGGGATAAATCTGCTTCCAAGATCATCTGTTTGCAGAATTCAGTTCCATGCAGCTGTAAACCCAGGTGTTCTTTCCCTTTGTGGGCACTGGCCGCTGGCCTAGTTCTCAGCTTGAGGCTGCCAAGCCAGCAAGGAAGAGCTGAGTCTTTTTCGTGCTTCTGATCTCCAACCTGCTTTCCTTTCCCCCCCATCTCTTCCTCTCCCTCTCCCTCTCTCTCTCTCTATCTCTATCTCTCTCTTCTGGCTTCCTCTTCCACTTTTAAGGATTCAAGTAATTACCTGGATAATCTAGAATAATCTTTACAGGCAGTCCTTGGGTTACATCGGAGATCCGTTCCTATGGCGCAACATAAAGTGATTTTCGCCGAAGTCAGAACCCACCTACATAAGCACCTACGTCACTCACATGGAGCACATACACAGCAGTAATGAAGTGACACAATAAAAAAAAAAACTAAAAGAAAGATAACAATTCCTGACCTTTACTTGTGGTAAATAAATAATAAAAAACATAAAGCACATATGTACATACATTGAAATGACGGACCTTTTTTTTTTTTTTAAATAAATAAATGGGATTTAGCGACATAACCATGAAATGACATAAATCGAGTCCGACGTAACTCGAGGACTGCCTGTATATGTTAAGGTCTGTTGATTACAGATCTTAATTCCATCTGAAACTCCCTTCACAACAGTAGCCGTAGCCGATGAGTGTTTGATGAAATAAGGAGAGAACAGACAACTTAACAGCACATGTGTAGAATACTGTCTACCAGGCTGTGCTTTTCATTTTTCTTTCTTTTCCCTCTCTGGGTTTTCAGTCTGGAAATACCGCTTTTTAAAATATTTATTCTGCCTTTGGGATAAGTTACTTTCCTCAGCAAGAGAGCTAGAAAAACTCATTTCATCTCCATTATATTAAATTTCCTTTTAATTGAACAAACTATGTAGTAACATCTTAAATAGGCAGTGTGATTTACCTAAATTCATACTGTCCTCCCATAACTGTTTTTGCATATTACTTTGCAATTCTCCATGTTTATATTTTACATAACTGCAATCACGGTGTATATAATAGGTTCATTTTGTCAACTTCAAACCTGTATTATAACTGAATATTTTGCTCTTCTGTGAACTTTCCATTGCCTGGGGAAGGCACCTGAGAAGGCAACACAGTACATGACCTTCAAATCATGATATACTCTCCTGGGTCAGGGTCCTGTCCACTTATCCTCCCCAGACAGCCCTTCTCCTCACTTGACCCTCATGTATTTCATTCCAGCGTAATGAGAAATTTGCAATTCTCACCTTTGCACACATGTCATCTCTCTGACTTCATTTCTTCTGCTACTAACTCCTATTTGCCTTTCAAGACTAAGCTAATGTGTCGCTTCCTTTCAGGAAATTTTCCTAGCCTGGGTTAAGTGCCCCTCATGTGCGCACCCATAACACTTTGGCATACTTTTATCGGGTATCTTTTATATCCAAGTATAATCAACTAATGATTTCTATAGCTTTCACCCAGACTTCAAAGCCCTTGTGAGCAAATCCTGAAAACTACTAGTGGTTTTGCTTGGAATGAGGTAGGTTTGGCTGCGATTAAAAACAACTCCCAAATATCAGCAGATTAAGACAACACGGGTTTAGTTCACCCTCACGTTCTGTGTGCTTCCTGGATTAAGGGGAGGCTCTATTTCAGGCTCTTTTCACGAACAAAGCCGCCATCATCTGTGAGCTGGCCAGCTGCCATGGCAGAGGAAAGAGAGGCCACACAACGGCTTATAAAGTACCTCCCTGAAGTTCAAGGGTCACGTCTGCTCACCTTTCATTACCCAAGAAAGGAGGTGACTATCCTCAAAAGAATAGGAAGTCAAATCTTATCATGTGCCAGAGGGGGAGCTATACATATTTGGTGAACAGCCAACAGCCACAAGTAGTCTCTTTAAATATGTGCATTAGTTTGCTAGGATAGGCATGACAAATGGCACAGGCTGGGTGGCTTACACAGAAGTTGATTGCCCCATAGTTCTGGAGTCCACAATCAAGGTGCCATCAGGATTGGTTCCCTTCTGAGGACTGTGAGGGAAGGATGTTCCCCAGGCCTGTCTCCTTGGTGTGAGAGGGCCACCTTCTCCCTGTGTCTCTTCACGGCCTCTCTCTGCATGTCCCATTTTCCCTTTTTACAAGGAGGCCAGTCATATTGGACTGGGGCTTACATGAATCCATTTTAACCTCGTTTTTACATGATTACCTCTGTAAGACTCTCTCTAAATAAGGTCACAAAATGAGGTCCTGGGGGATAGGACTTTATGAATTTGGGGAGTGGGACACACAATTCAATCCATAATAGCATGTAATATAATGTCACTGCCACATACTATCTCCTTTGATTTAATGACTAAATCGTGCCCGCTCTGATATATCTCTATAATCTTTATAACTGTGTTTGTAATTAATATGTATTATACTTCTAGGCAGAGTAAAACAATATCTATAATTGTTCACTGTTATAGGAAAACTACAATTAACACTTTATTGTTAGAGCTTTTGTTTCCAGCTGATATTTTTTTAGGCTAAGTTCCCTGCCATGAAATAACTGGATAAAAATTAATTTTAAAATTAATATTTTAATATACATTGCCAAAAGCTTTAAAAAAAAAGGTCTGCTAATTAATAATATAACTGACAGTAATTAACACAGTATTTTTTTTGTTTTGTTTTGTTTTTAATTTAATAAATCTTTATTGTTCAGATTATTACAATTGTTTCTCCTTTTTCCCTCCATAGCTCCCCTCCACACGGTTCCCACCCCACCCTTTGCCCTTACCTCCCCCCACACTGTCCTCATCCATAGGTGTATGATTTTTGTCCAGTCTCTTCCTGCACCCTACATACCCCTTTCCCCCTGAGAATTATCAGTCCACTCCCTTTCTATGCCCCTGATCCTATTATATTCACCAGTTTATTCTGTTCCTCAGATTTTTAATTCACTTGATTTTTAGGTTCACTTGTTGATAGATATGTATTTGTTGTTCATAATTTTTATCTTTACCTTTTTCTTCTTCCTCTTCTTAAAGAATACCTTTCAGCATTTCATATAATACTGGTTTGGTGGTGATGAACTCCTTTAGCTTTTTCTTATCTGTGAAGCTCTTTATCTGCCCTTCAATTCTGAATGATAGCTTTGCTGGGTAGAGTAGTCTTGGTTGTAGGTTCTTGCTATTCATCACTTTGAAAATTTCTTGCCACTCCCATCTGGCCTGCATAGTTTCTGTTGAGAAATCAGCTGACAATCGTATGGGTGCTCCCTTATAAGTAACTAACTATTTTTCTCTTGCTGCTTTTAATATTCTCTCTTTGTCTTTTGCTCTTGGCATTTTAATTATGATATGTCTTGGTGTGGTCCTCTTTGGATTCCTTTTGTTTGGGGTTCTCTGCGCTTCCTGGACTTGTAAGTCTATTTCTTTCACCAGGTCGGGGAAGTTTTCTGTCATTATTTCTTCCAATAGGTTTTCAGTATCTTGCTCTCTCTCTTCTTCTGGCACCCCCATAATTCTGATGTTGGTACGCTTGAAGTTGTCCCAGAGGCTTCTTACACTTTCTTCAACTTTTTGGATTCTTTTTTCTTTTTTTTGCTTTTCCGGTTGAGTGTTTTTTGCTTCTTTGTATTTCAAATCTTTGACTTGATTCTTGTGTTCCTCTAGTCTGCTGTTGGGTCTCTGTATAATATTTTTTATTTCAGTCAGTGTATGTTTAATTTCTAGTTGGTCCTTTTTCATATCTTCGAGGGTCTCGTTATATTTATCGGCCTTTTCTAGGATATTCTTGAAAAGCCTTATAACCGTGGTTTTGAATTCTATATCCAGTCATTTGTTTTCCTCCATTTCTTTCGTTTGTGATCTGTTTCTTCGTCTCCCCATTTTTCACTGCTTCCCTGAGTTGTGTGCTAGGTTTCCTATATGGCCCAGTGGATCGGCCTCCCCAGTTAACCTGAGGTGGACACTCTTGGTGCACCCCTTTGTGGACTGTGTGTACAGCCTTGTTGTAGTTAAGTCTTGATTATTGTTGGTATCACTGGGAGGAATTGACCTGCAGGCCAGTTGGCTGTGAGGTTCAGCTGTGTCTACACTGGGAGATTTTCGGTGCTGGAGACAGCCTTATAGGATTAGCCTTGCCAGATTGCAAAAGCCTCTGTGCTCAGCTTGGAAGGGGTGAAGTTTCAGGGCAGGGCAGACAGTCTTGGCTTCCCATCAACCCTGCTCTTGCGCGCGAGTCTCCAGACCTCTGCCTTCCGCAGTTCCCGAGTTTCTGCCTTACAGTCCAAATTCCCCCCACAAGAGCATGGGTCCCCAGGGGCTCGCCCGGAACTGCGGTTCAGTGCAGTCGAAACTGGGGTTCAGTGCCGTCAGGAGCTTCTGACTCCCTTCCGCTAGGGATAGCCTGTGGTAACCTCCTCAGTCAGTCTTTGTGCGCACTCGCACCTCCAGACCCCTGCCGCCGCGGCTCCCCTGAGTCTCCCAGTCTCTGTGTGCCTTTCTCTCTACCTGACAGTCCAAACTCCCCCTGTATGAGCCTGGGTCCACAGGGTTTCACCTGGAACTGAGGTTCAGCGCAGTCGGAACTGGGGTTCAGTGCAGTCGGGGGCTTCTTTCCCCCTCTCGCCAGAGAAAGCCAGCCAGGCACTCCGCCGCCCTTCCTCTCTGCGTGGGTGTCTCCGTACCTCAGCTCTTTGCCGCTCCTTCTCTGTGAGCTTTCCTCTTTCCTTCTAGTTGTAGAATTTCCACTCAGCCAGCTTTCCTGTGGTTCTGGATGGTGTCCGTTCTATCTTTTAGTTGTAGTTTTGAAATTGTTGTGCGGGGCAGCAGTTTAGGTGCTTACCTATGCCGCCATCTTGGTTTCTCACCTTAACTATTAAGTCTTAACTGTCTATGACACAACTGAGATCAGATCTCGACTTCTACAGCTGATCAACACAGTATTTTTGGCCAAAATTGTATTACCATTATTAATTACATTCTCATATTTACAAAATAGTATCTTAAATTTGCTTTAAAATGAATCTTATTGCTGCCTAGATGATGTTCACTGTTCAATGAATCTCTGACTTCATCATATTGTACCTGTTCCTATTCAACATTGTACATCTAGGCACTTATACAGTGGTTAGGAGAACAGCCAGAATACCTGGGAATGAATGCTGACTACACCATTTAGTGTCAGTGTAATCTTGGTTAGTTTCTATGATTACTTCCTATGCTTAGTTTAATATACCTTATTGTGTTATTTATTTATTTTTTTCCTTTATTTACTTAGTTATCCATCCTATTTCAGAAACTATAGTAGTAACATTTCATTGCAACTGATATGGTAGGTCAGGTGGTGGGGACTTACCAGACAAGAAACAGTGAATAAAACATATAAAATATATGAATGGTCTTCAAAGGAACCCATCCAACCACTTATGATGTTTGAGTAAAATCATAGAATTTATAAAATGGGTGTCATAGTATTCTCTACCTTGTTGGTTTCTTTTGAACAGTAAATGAGTTAATGCATATCAACTATTTAAAGCAAAGCCTGTTAGAGGGTAAGCAGTCATTGAACACAGATTTTTATTGAAATTATTATTCTATACAAGTTGGATATTAATGAGTTTTTATAAATTTGAATTAATTCTTTTCAGAGTATAAATTGAATGCTTTTTCTTCTCCAATTTTTTCTTTCTTTTTTAAAAAAATATATTTTATTGATTTTTTATGGAGAGGAAGGGAGAGGGATAGAGAGTTAGAAACATCGATGAGAGAGAAACATCGATCAGCTGCCTCCTGCACACTCCCCACTGGGGATGTGCGCACAACCAAGGTACATGCCCTTGACAGGAATCGAACCTGGGACCCTTCAGTCTGCAGGCCGACTCTCTATCCACTGAGCCAAACTGGCTAGGGCCTCCAATTTTTTCTTACCAATTTCAGAAGTGCTTTTAAAAAGTCAAAGTTATCTAGGTATAATGCATATTCAATGAACTACATCCATTTTAATTGTACATTTTAATAGTATATTGTGGGTTTTGAAAATGTATACAGTCTGTAATCACCATTAAGATTAGAATCATCCTGCCCTCACCGGTTTGGCTCAGTGGCTAGAGCGTCGGCCTGGGGACTGAGAGGTCCAGGGTTCGATTCCGGTCAAGGGCATGTACCTTGGTTGCGGGCACATCCCCAGTGGGGGGTGTGCAGGAGGCAGCTGATGGATGCCTCTCTCTCATCGATGTTTCTAACTCTCTATCCCTCTCCCTTCCTCTCTGTGAAAAATCAATAAAATATATTTAAAAAATAAAAAAGATTAGAATGACCCCACCATTCTTAAAACCTCTCTTATGCTTCTTACCAAACAGTCAACACCATCATGCATGGCTCCAAGAAACCATCAATGTGCTGTGCAGAGCCCTGCTTTCTAAAACGCTGGCTTACAACTTGCAGGGGCCTCGGCCTCCTTTCACCTTGTACTTCATATCCTCAATTGTTGGGATTCCTCCCCCTCATCCAGCATCTTAAAAGACCTATTATACATTGATCAGAAAGTCAATGTATAACAGATAACACACTTTATTGGTCCCCTTCTGTCAAGGACAACCTTGTAAATAGTAGTTACATGTATTTTGTCTTGTTTTCTAGTTTTTAACAAGAAGTTAAGTCCAGTCCTTGTGAATCAACCATAGCCATAAGTAGAAATGTACGGTGTTTGTTTAAAGAGACTGTATGTCATAATTGATGATGTGTTTACAACACTAAAAATTGGGATATAGGTCAAGGCCACTAGCTCAGTTGCAGGCTCCTGGACCTAGTCTGGAGCATATGGGAAGCAGCAACCAATCGATGTGTCTATCTCACATCAGTGTTTCTCTCTGTCTCTCCCTCTCTCTTCCACTCTCTCTAAAAATTCAATGGAAAAAAATATCCTTGGGTGAGGATTTAAAAAAATCGGGTTATAGCCACATGTATAAGAGAGCTCAAAAGCACATGTGTTAGCAACCAAACCATGCCAAACTTGGTCTGGAAGGTTTCCTTACAGAAATGTAAAAATACTAATTTTTCATTAAAAATTATTGGACAAAAATACCCTGTCCCCCAATCATGTCACTTAATGAACATATGCCATCAATAAACATTCTACTGAAAATGGTTGACTAATATTACATTAAAGATTTTGTTAAGAATTTATATAAATACTAGAGGCCTGGCGCACGAAATTCGTGCATGAGATGGAGGGGAGGGGTGTCCCTTAGCCCAGCCTGCACCCTCTCCAATCTGGGACCCCTTGAGGGATGTCTGACTGCCCGATCCTAAATGGGCGGTTGGACATCCCTCTCACAATCCAGTGCTGCTGGCTCCCAACTGCTCGCCTGCCTCTGCCTGATTGCCCCTAACCACTTCTGCCTGCCAGCCTGATCACCCCCTAACCACTCCACTGTCAACCTGATTGATGCCTAACTGCTCCCTGGCTGGCCCGATTGCCCCTAACTGCCCTCCCTTGCCAGTCTGGTCACCCATAACTGTCCTCTCCTGCAGGTCTGGTTGCCCCCAATTGCCCTCCCCTGCTGGCCCGGTCACCCCTAAATACCCTCCCCTGCTGGCCTGGGTCCACTCCAACTGTCCTTCTCTGCCAGCCTGGTCACCTCTAACTGCCCTCCCTTCTTGCCTGATCGCCCACAACTGCCCTCCCCTGCAGGCCTGGTCCCCCCCAACTGCCCACTTCTGCCGGCCTGGTCACCCCCAACTGTTCACTACTGCCCTCCCCTGCCAGCCATCTTGTGGCAGCCATCTTGTGTCCACATGGGGGCGGCCATCTTGTGTCTTGGTGTAATGGTCAATTTGCATATTTCTCTTTTATTATATAGGATTTAAATGACTATTGTTTAATTAATATTTAAAATTTCAAGTTGCTGTTCCTAGCCATTAAGCCAAATAGAATTTTATCTGCAATTATATTTTGATTTACACTTCTTAAAACTATAGCATATTTTGTTACTTTATTTGCTTGTGGGTTTCTTTATTTATTTATATCCCATTCAATTTTTAGGACATATGTATGATAGTAAAATTCTATTACAATAAAAATATGGTCAGGTGGTGGGGAACCATCAGCTAAGAAAAAGTAAAGAGAAAACATATGAACAATGGTCTCCAAAGAAATCAAATCCCATCCAACCACTTGTAATTTTGAATAAAAACATACTCGAAAATTTTTTTGCAAATCAGCACTATCCAATGCCTAGAACAGTACTAGTAGACTATATGTACTATTACTAAAGACAATAGACGATAGAACTAAAAATAGAAATATCCAAACTTAATATATATTCAGTAGTGTGCCCATATTATTATATAAGTTGAACAAAGATGTTTTGTTTTGATCACAATTTAGGTAATGTATTAACAATGGCAATGACTTAAAAGCAAAAATTGGCTATAGGGCTGTCTCATTAAATTTCAGTATTCATTATGAAGTAAGATTTTATAAATAGAGTTGATTTTATGCTTGTTTCTTTGGTCCTTGAACAAATTTAATGGCACCACTAACATATTTCCTTGGTTTTAATTATGTACAGTACGTATTTTTGATGTTGCCAATTTTCCTAAAGAATAGCAAATGTTGCCTGCTCTCCAAAGGCTTTGATTTTTTGCATTACATGCCAAACATTTTCTTTCTCAACGACTCTTAAGCGTGTTGACACCCACAGTGTTCCAGCATGGCCAGGCATCCTCAGGATGTCTTTACTAAGAACATACTTTTTTAAATGTTTACACTTTTAAAATCAATTTATAACTTATATTAAACTAGAGGCCGGGTGCACAAAATTTGTGCATGGGGTGGGGGGTGTCCCTCAGCCCAGCCTGCACCCTCTCCAACCTGGGACCCCTCGAGGGATGTCCAACTGCCCGTTTAGGCCTGATCCCAGTGGCCAGACATCCCTCTCACAATCCAGGACTGCTGGCTCCCAACTACTCACCTGCTTGCCTTCCTGATTGCCCCTAACCACTTCTGCCTGCCAGCCTGATCACCCCCTAACCACTCCCCTGACAGCCTGCTTGATGCCTAACTGCTCCCCTGCCAGCCTGTTTGCCCCTAACTGCCTTCCCCTGCAGGCCTGGTCACCCCTAACTGCCCTCCCCTGCAGGCCTGATCACCCTTAACTGCCCTCCCCTGCAGGCTTGGTACCCCCCAACTGCTCTCCCCTGCAGGCCAGGGTCCCCCCCCAACTGCCCTTCCCTGCAGATCAAGTCACCCCCAACTTCCCTCCTCTGCTGGATGGGTCACCCCTAACTGCCCTCCCCACCAGGCTTGATCGCCCCCAACTGCCCTCCCCTGCTGGCCTGATCGCCCACAACTGCCCTCCCAGGCAGGCCTGGTTCCTCCCAACTTCCCTCCCCTGCTGGCCATCTTGTGGTGGCCATCTTGTGTCCACATGGGGCAGGATCTTTGACCACATGGGGGCAGCCATCTTGTGTGTTGGAGTGATGGTCAATCTGCATATTACTCTTTTATTAGATAGGATAGAGGCTTGGTGCACGGGTGGGGGCCAGCTGGTTTGCCCTGAAGGGTGTCACGGATCAGGGTGGGGGTTCCTTTGGGGTGTGGGGCAGCCTGGGCGAGGGGCCTATGGTTGTTTGCAGGCCGGCCATGCCCCCTGGCAACCCAAGCAGAGGCCCTGGGATCTGGGATTTATTTATCTTCTACAATTGAAACTTTGTAGCCTGAAGTGGAGCGAAGCCTTCTGCTCGCTCCGTGGTGGCAGCCATTTCTGTTGGGATTTATGTATCTTCTATAATTGAAACTTTGTAGCCTTAAGCAGAGGCCAAAGCAGGCCAGCACTGCAGAAGCTTGGCTTCCTCCATCACTGGGGGCAACCCTAGCCTCCTGCTCTCTCCAGCTGCCGCCATTTCTGTTGGGCTTTATTTATCTTCTATAATTGAAACTTTGTAGCATTGAGTGGAGGCCTGGGCTGGCAAGGGCAGGCAGAAAGCTTGGCTTCCTCCATCACCAGGGAAACACAAGCCTCCCTCCTGCTCTCTGTGGCCATAGCCATCTTGGTTGGGTTTATTTGCATATTCCCTCCTGATTGGCTGGTGGGCGTGGCTGGTGGATGTAGCGGAGTGATGGTTAATTTGCATATTACTCTTTTATTAGATAGTATATTAAAATTAAAACATTAACCCTAGTGGAAATTTGTGAGGAGTGATGGAGGAAATCTATCTAGTCCTGAGTTTTAGAAGTATCTGTGCCTCTTTTGATCCTGTATTCTTTTTCCCCTATTACTGTTTATTCAAGTACTAGAAGCCCGTTGCATGAAGATTCGTGCAATCGGCCTTCCTTCCCCTGGCTGCTGGCACTGGTTTTCCTCCGGCACCTGGGACCCAGGCCTTCACTCTGGCCGGAGTGCCACTCCTGTAGCTCCCTCCACCCCCTGCCCTCCCCCTCATAGCAGGCTTCGCGCCCCACTCAGCCACTCCACACCTGCATGAGTGCTGCCCAGAGGCTGGGGGATGGGGCCGCCACCATCTTTGTCGGATTAATTTGTGTACTCACTCCTGATCGACTGGTGGGCATTGCAGTGATGGTAAATTTGCATATTTCTCTTTTATTAGTGTAGATATGTGTATTAATGTATGTGTTTGTGTTGTGTGTGTGTGTGTGTGTGTGTGCGCGTGTGAATGTGCATCACAAAGACTTGCTGTTTTATGATGAATCCAGGTATTCAAGGTATCATTCTTGCAAGATGGCTTTTCCTGCCAAAGGCTTGATGTTATTGATGTTTTTTGAATTAGACAAACTGATGTACTGTTTTACTCTATATATTGGTTTATTGGTTTACACTCCCCCACAAAAAAGAAAAAAAAAATCTCTTCATTCCTATCATTTCTCTCCTCATTCACAGACAAGCTAGTAAATGTGCACATAAAGCTAGACCATTACACACCTTTTAATACGTTTTTATGGTGTCTTCTGTGATCACTTGTCCCCTCTGCTTTCTGAATAATGGAAGCACTAGATGAGCTACATAAAACCAACATGAAGTAGGTATATTTCAAATTAACTATGGTGATTCTTTTTTTCTCAAGTAACATTAAGCATTGTTGAGAAACTCTAGACAAAGTTTTGTGTTAATTTTTCTTTCTGGATGGAAACCATCATTGATGTTTCTATATCTCCCCCTCATCCTTCCTCTCTGAAATCAATAAAAATATATTTTTAAAAAATAAGAAGGGAGGGTTGTATGTGAATGGAATAGGAATAGATAATTTGTAGTAAAAATAATGATAGATGATAGATTAGATACATACATACAGTCACACACATAGACAGACAGAGAGATTTATAACTTAAACCCAAAGACAGAGACATAAACAGGGTTGGAAGTTCTGGGGTCTGGATGGGAGTGTGCTATTTTAATTTATTCCCAGTTCCTATTGCTAAGGCTGGCTGAGGTGTGAAATTGGCCTCACTAAGTGAATACTAACAGTTCATATATGACTAATAACATTCATGGAACATGTATATACACAAACTAGAGGACCGTTGCACAAAGAGATTCATGCAATAGGCCTTCCTTCCCTTGGCTTCCAGCACTGGTTTTCCTCCGGCACCTGGGACCCAGGTCTTCACTCCAGCCGGAGTCTACCACCTTTGTCTTTGCTGCAGGCTCTGGCCAGAGTCTGCCATTTTCGTCTTCGCTGCAGACTCCGGCCAGAGTCTGCTGTCTTCCCTTCAGACTCCGGAGTCTGTAGTCTTCATCTTTGCTGTGGCCAGAATGCCGCTCCTGTAGATCCCTTCGCCCCCCCACCCCCCAGCCCTCCCTCTCATAGTAGGGGTCCTGCCCCACCCAGCCACTCAGCGCCTGGATCAGCTGGGCAGCCGCCATCTTTGTCCTTCTAATTTGCATATTCCCTCCTGATTGGCTGGTGGGCGTAGTGGAGTGATGGTCAATTTGTATGTTTCTCTTTTATTAGTGTAGATGCTATGCTATATATTTTCTCTTTAATTCTCACAATCATAAGAGATATATAACTTTTATCCCAATTACACAGGTGATTAAACAGAAGCTTGGAAAAGTTAAATATCTTATTCAAGGTCATACAGATACTAAGTAAATGACAGAGTCAAGATTTGGACTCAGAACCCTAACCTGTTTGGCTCAGTGGATAGAGCGTAGGCCTGCGAACTGAAGGGTCACAGGTTCGATTCCGGTCAAGGGCATGTACCTTGGTTGCGGCCACATTCCCCAGTAGGGGGTGTGAAGGATGCAGCTGGTCGATGTTTCTCTCTCATTGATGTTTCTGGCTCTCTATCCCTCTCCCTTCCTCTCTGTAAAAAATCAATAAAATATATTAAAAAAAAAAAAAAGATTTGGACTCAGGTGTCCCTGCCTCCAGCCTCTGAAATCTCAACCATTCAACTTGCACTGTCACATATAGTACTCACTAGTCACTTGTGGTCACTGGTGGCTAATTAAATTATTTAAAAGTCAATAGAATTACAACTTCCGTCCCTCAGTCTCACTAGTCACATTTCAAATACTCTTATCCCCTGGGTTTAGTGACAACCCTACTGACCCTCCTGGGCAGCACAGGTATAGATTGCCGTCATAGCTGAAATTCCTCTGGGGTGGTGCTGCCGTGACGGAGCTGCTTCACCAGAAATCACTGTGCTCTTATCTGATGCAATAGGGCTTATTTCAAAAACTAATAGCTACCACCCTTCCTCAAGAGAACAGAGTTCAGGTCACCAAAGTCTCCGTCCCTGCTCAGCACTGCTCTGCCTCAGCACTATTGACATGTCGGGCTGAGGAATTCTTTGTGATGGGGCTGTCTTGTGGGTTGCAGGATATTGAGTAGCAGTATCCCTGGCCTCTCTTCACCACATGCCAATAGCATAGACTCTTCTGAGTCGTGACAGTCAAAAATATCCCCAGACATTGCCAATGTCCTCTACAGAACAAAATCATTCCTGGTTCAGAAACACATCATGATGTCACTCATAATAAGGTATGAAGAAGAAAGCAAGTTGGGTAAAGAGTAAACTCTAAGAAGAAAGACCTCTATTTTTAAAAAAATAAATAAATTTAGCCCTAACTGGTTTGGCTCAGTGGTTAGACTGTCAGCCTGCAGACTGAAAGGTCCTAGGTTCAATTCGGGTCAAGGGCACATGCTGGGGTTGCAGGCTCAATCCCCAGTTGGGGCCGTGAAGGAGACAGCCGATCAATGATTCTCTCTCATCATTGATGTTTCTATGTCTCTCCCTCCCTCTCTCTTTCCCTCTGAAATCAATAAAAATATATTTTAAAAAAATAAAAGTAAAATAAAAAATAAATTTATGCCTGGCCATTGTGACTCAGTGGTTGAGCGTTGACCTATGAACCAGGAGGTCACGATTTGATTCCCCATCATGGCACATGCCTGGGTTTCCGGCTCAATCCCCAGAGTGGGGCATGCAGAAGGCAACCATTCAATGATTCCCTCTCATCATTGATCTTTCTATCTCTCTCCCTCTCCCTTCCTCTCTGAAATCAGTAAAACTATTTAAAAATAAATACATAAATTTATAAAAACCTCATCCTTTCCTGTGTCTGTGGCAGTGGGCAGCCAGGACCAGGGAGGTTACCAGGAAGCTTCCTTGCCCTTCAGTAGTTGTAACTCTCAGGGCTCTGCTCCGCTCAGCCAGCCTGGCGTGCTGTTGTTTGAGACTGTGCCCCTCTAAAGAAAAACACTGACCCACTAATTACAAAAAAATCAATGAATGAAGGAACAAAGAATTTACAACTATGTACTATGTGCCAGACTTGCCACCTTTACATAATGTCCTTGTCTTACAGCATCATTCATAGCTTGATTCTCCCTGCGGCAGACCCTGAGATGAAGGATTTGAGCACAAGTAGTTGATTTGGAAGGTGGTCCCAGGAAAAACTAGTAGTGGAGTGGGTTGGTGAGATAGGCAGAAGAATATAAAGAATAAAGTGTGTTATACCAAGAATAAAGTCAGTTACCATGGTGGGTAACTGAAGTCTAATCCCATGAAGAATTCTGAAAGTCAGGAGGATCCTGTGTTTCAGGTTACTATCTCCCACAACCCACATAGGGAGCAAGAGAGCTCGGGTATATATACACCAACATTAGCCAGTCATGGATTGAAAGTCCTAGGAGCTGACAGGTTGCTAGTTCTTCAGCACTTTTAGCTTGAACACACAGAACAAGCTCAAACACACACACACACATACACACACACACACACACACACACACACACACACCACCATCACCACCACCAACAACAACAACTCTCTGGCAGTTGGTTGGCCCCAGGTATTTAGAAGTTCTAGGACAGTGGTTCTCAACCTTTCTAATGCTGCGACCCTTTAATACAGTTCCTCATGTTGTGGTGACCCCCAACCATAAAATTATTTTCATTGCTACTTCATTACTGTAATTTTGCTACTGTTATGAATCATAATGTAAATATCTGTGTTTTCCGATGGTGTTAGGCTCTACAGTCACGACCCACAGGTTGAGAACAGCTAGCAGGGTCACCTAAGACCATCAGAAAACACAGATATTTATATTACAATTCATAACAGTAGCAAAATTACAGTTATGAAGTAGCAATGAAAATAATTTTATGGTTGGGGGTCACCACAACATGAGGAACTGTATTAAAGGGTAGTGGCATTAGAAAGGTTGAGAACCACTGTTCTAGGAGATGGGGGTTAAGGCACATCAACCAATAGTGAGTACAGTAAATAAACATTGGTAAACCTGTTTCAAACCTATATATTTTCCCCGCTCATAGGTCATTAACCTGGAGGTCAATACCTGTGATGTCTGCCTAAATTAGGTTCTCTTCATTAAAAAATGTTTCCACCATTACCCCTTTAGTTGTCACAATTTCTAGGGTTGGTATTATTAAGATTGTGATTTTATAGATGAGGAAATTAAGTCAAAGAATGATTTGTGAAAGATCACACCACTATAAAAAGAAAAAGAAAAAAAAAACGGGGGGTGGGGAGGAGCATATGCTGGGAATCTCACCCTAAGAGCCATGCTTTTAATGATCATGCTACTTTGTCCTCAGATGGAAGAAAGGCTGGATATCCACAGTGAGTTGTGCTGTTTCTAATGAGGAAATGATGTCTGAAAACTACAGCACAAAATATCATGAGGAAGAGAGGCAAGACCCATACAGAACTTCCAGGGTCCACATAGGAAAGAAGAACCCAGTCTCTGTCTTTGGTACAGCTACATGGGGGATCAAGATGGTACAATGGCTCTCAAAGTGAAGAGCACAGAAATGATAAAACTTAAGACTGTCATTTAAATTTAAAGCAGAAGAAGCAGACATTTTTAAGCAAAACTGCTTCATAAATATTTCAAGGTATGTGACAAGTGGCAATCTTAAGGACTTCTATGCCAGGAAGCTCTGGAACCCTCAAGCTATGAGCAAGATTGTGTCCTGTATTCACAGAGCATGTCAGAGGTGACAGCAGACCATCAGTGGAGATTTAAGGAGCCGGGAAACCAGGAGGAAAGGAGAGAGCTGAACCAGGGGAAACTATCACATCGGGACTAGAAGATTTTATCCTAAAAATAGGGACCCCTGGGATTCAACTCCCCTTCCCAGGGGCTATTCACCACCTCCTCTCGTGAAGAGGCACAGCAACCACAGGTTGTGCTTCATTCCTATCTCCTGTCCTCTAATACAGTCCAGGTGCACAGCAAGCCCTGGGAGCAGCTCCAGAATCCACGGCTGCCCAATATGTGTGCAGATTCATGCTTAATAATGGCCCTCCACTGAATATTCAAATGATATTTAAATGGATTTCAAAGTTATAAACTGTTGGCTGAAAACAAGGCAGGTTTTTAAGGATTTCTCAAAAAATAATCAGGCTTCAAATGTCTTTCGAGCCACAATATTTTGACAAAATGTCAAAAGTAGTCATATTATACATAAGCATGCCCTGGCCCCTGACCTCAGCCCCACAGGCACCCGCTCAGCTAACTGCTTTTCCTGCTGGCATTTTGCCAGATTTTTTTTATCCTAGTTTCATGACACTCAGGAGTCTCCAAGTACCTTAAGGACTATCAGAGTCCCATAATTAGATTAATTTTCATTTACTTGTATTTCAAAAGCAAATATATGTCAGACTGTACTTTTAGGAAGAGAAAATGACACCATGAAATTAAAGGTCTTTGCCTCCTGGCAGGCTGACAGAGCTGACCTTGAGCAGATGTGGACAATATTTTCTCTGGGGTGTCTTTCCCACCTCATTTTAATCAGCATCCATTTCTCAAGAGTCTCCTGCTATCTGCTGGCTTGCTCCCCGCTGCGATGAATAGGACAGCCAGCATTTGTGGAATGCCGACGACCTGCGAGGCACTGCCCTAGGAAAGCACTGTCTTTCTCATCTGCACAACAGCCCTGCAAGTCAGCAATCGGACTTCAATTTTGCAGATCAGAAAGATCTTTCAGAGGTTTCCCATCTTGCCTAAAGATCTTGAGTGATAAATGAATTGGCTAGGAATCAGAGGTTTCTCGGGCTCCAAATCCCTCTTACATGCTAAGGAGAGAAAATTATTGTTCTTCTTCTTCTCTCTCTAACCTTTGTCTCACAAGATGCTTAATTTTATACCAGAATCTAGCTCCAAAGCATTGCAAGGCAGACTAGCCCTTCTGGAAACACCAAACAGCAGGGATGAATGAAAGCTTTGAAATCAAGAAGTCAAGACCAAAGCAGGCTGATTGGATGGGGCATGGGCTTCATTTTGGCAAGCCCCCAAAAGACACACAGGACTGACATAGGCCTTGGGACTGAGTAATCAATAAGCTAAAGAGCTGTTAACCTAATCAATACTAATAATAGAGGAACGTGCAAATTGTCCGGGATGTCGTCACAGTAACAGTAACAACCGACCAAACAGCAGGTTGTGTGGGGCGACCAGGCCGGCAGAGGGGGGCAGTTGGGGGCGACCAGACTGGCAGGCAGAAGGGGTTAGGGGTGATAAGGCTGGCAGGGGAGGGCAGTTAGGGGCAATCAGGCAGGCAGGCAGGTGAGTAGTTAGGAGCCAGCAGTCCCGGATTGTGAGAGGGATGTCCGACTGCCAGTTTAAACCAGCAGTCAGCCATCCCCCGAGGGGTCCCAGATTGAAGAGGGCCTCTAGTGTTCTTAATAAAGGACTCTCATAACAGAGGAGAAGCAGCAAAGTGGAAGTGCTCTCAGTGAGGTAGGCATGGTCAGAAAATGTAACATTGGGCAGATTTACCAGGGTCAGGGGAAAGGAAGCAGGGATGTCACCACCAGCTCTCATGAAGAGTCCTCACATCAGTCCTTGTGAACCACACTTCACATTCATCATCTCCATAACCATCAGAGATGTGGCTAGAACACCCAAGGTTCCTCTGATAGGATTTGAACCTAGATATACCTGATTCCAGTATATTTCATACTCCCCATAATAATTAGAAGTGGAATAAGGTCCTAAATGAAATCAGATTTGTAAGTGATCTGTTCCTTTATGACTGGTAACTTCACGGATTCAGATAATGTGTAATCAGGTCCCTCATACTATGTAATCATGTTCGTGTTATTTGAATTTATATTAAAATTCTCAAGTCGTTTACAGCTTGTTTAGCCATCTTCTCTTTCAAAAGGCAGAGGTTCATCAAATGCATTCATGAAATTTTTCCATTTTTTCATTGTTTACTTAATATCGACACTTTTAAAAATGAGCCAGTTTAGAGGATAAACTCATGAGCAACAATTTATTCAGAGCTGGAGAGGACTGTCTTTACCTGTGGCTGAATAATCTCTCTTATGCCTCCTTACGCTTGGTCCATTTTCTCACATTACAGATCCTTGCCTTTTCAAAGTACAGGTCAGAAAACTCTCCTGTGCAGCCTTTTCTGCAGCCAGGTGCAGGCAGGCGACTTACTCCTGAAAGTCAGAAGCACCAGTGCAGATGTGGGTTTGGAAATGAGCAACAGGAAGGTGCCACACATGCCTCACTTTCCTGTAAAGGCAATGGTAAGGATGGAAGTGTCAGTGACCAGGTGACCAGACTCCATATCCTAGGTGCAGCCCATCTTCCCCACTCCTAGCCATCCCACTCCTCTCCTTCTGTGGCATCCGTCATGGTGGAGTATATTCTTAGTCTGGCTCTAGCCCTCCAGGACATTCTAACCTGGTGTAGTTGTCAGTAAACCTAATATAACCATCTCTGTTTAAGTCCAATGTACTTGTGTGCTTGACCTAACTAGCGTAGAGTCAATGATTTGCGGCAAAGTATCCTGACTGACCCAGATGCATCCTCCTGAAAGGTGCTGTGGAACTAGCTTTTGAAGCACTCAGAGTCGAAGGTTGCTGGTTTAATGAAAAGATGACTTCTGGACATAGAGTGAGAGAACATTTCATCTTAAGACTTTAAACTCGTAGAAAGTTGGAGTTTTAAAAGACTTAGGTGATCGCCCTAGTTGATCAAAGAGGTTAAATGGCTTAGCCAGAAGCACTTTCCCAGATTAAACGCAGAGCAGGGACTAAAAGCCAGTTCCCTGGCGTGAGTTCAGAGTGTTTTCTTTTTGTCCCACAGGTTTCTTGCCTTGCCCAGACGCAAGGCTGAAAAAGAATGACGTGTCTGCCAGCTCAAGTGTGGGATGTCCCATTCCTGGGTTTGCTTGCCCGGAGGTGCAGAAATCTGATTCAGATGCTCATGGAGGTTGTTTCCTGCTCCCTTGACCCGGTTCTAGTGAGGACCCCACAAAGTTGCAACATTATCAGGCTCATCCTTTCTCCTCTGGTGGTCTGATTATTCATTCTTTAAAAAAGGGAGAAATGAGGAGAACATTAGATACAAGGCATATTTATAGAGAGCTGCACACTGGTGTCATATATCAGTAGGTCACTACAAGCCCAGGGAGATGAGGGCGTTGCCTTTCACCTTGATTGATAGGGAGAATTCTATTCTATACCAGAGAGACCACATTGCATTGCGCTTAACAAATGGCTCAGGACCTCTATCAATAATTAATTATGCCCCTTTGAGCATGTTATTACTTAGTCTTTTGCAAGCTTTGGTTTATATCCTTGTATATCGAGGCTAAAATATCACTTATCTCATAAAGATATTTATGAGAAACAATTCATATAAAGTGCCACATATATTGCAAGCACTTTACAAATGCTAGATGTGCTGTGCAAATATATATTTATAGCAGTCATTTACCTTCTTAAGCAGTTCTAATCTCACGTTGTTTTTTGGGCACTCCTGAGCCTATGATCTGCTGCCACAGCATCCAGTCAAGTTCAGGCTTCTAGACCAAATACAGTAGGCAGTCCCTCGCTTAGACTACACCCAGAATATATTGTAAGTTCCATACAGTTGCTGTATTCCCAAGCAGCGGTTGGACCACTAATTCTGTATAAGAAACTACATATATGGACAAGATGGTGCTTAGATGGGAGGGGAAGGGGACAGAAGAGGAGAGAACAAAATGCAGTTTTAAAAAAGGAAGTCCAAGCTTTCAGATCCATTATACAGAGGATGCCACAGCTGGACATATATCTTTAATGTGACAGCAATGCCACTGTACACAGCTGTTTGGCTCTAAGCCCCCCCACGTCTAACATGACTTAAGTATAATACTAAATGTGACCTAGTCTTTTCTTTCAGTCTGCAGACTTCAATGAGGAACCCCAATGACTTCTTACTCCAGGGCTTTCTTTTGACCTTGCTCACTACAGAGAACTTTCCTCATGGCTGCAGAAAAAGAGTAGGTCAGGAAATTTACCAAAGACGTGCCAACATCCTTCTCTTTACCAGGCTGAAACCTCACCTCATATGACAGAGGAACTGCACTGAAGCTTTCACAGGTTTGTGCTGAACAGTGTGTTGTCATCAGGTGGACACACAGTTTTTTTGGCATAAGATTTATGGAAAATAAGATGGAAAATAAGGCTTCTCTTAGTAAGATTCCATGTATAACAATTTGCATGATTAGGAGTGACTACTATAAATTCCACAGGCAATTTGTCAAAAAGTTAGTTTGAATATATTTTAGTATTGCCAAATTTCAATGTGTATATGTTTGTTATTCTCATGGCCCACCTTTGTATAAATTACAATTCTACTCGCTTCTGATTCATTCTCAGGTTTTGGGGCATCACCACTTAGTACACTAACGAAACAATAATTTGGTTTGGAAAGGTGTTCTTTGTTGGCTGAACTTAGAATTAAATTTACTATTAACTTTTCTGACCCTTACCATTTAATTTGTTGTACAGTCTAGATCTGAACTGTTCCATACAGTAGCCACTAGCCGCAGGTAGCGATTTATGTTTACATTTAAATTAATTAAAAACAATTAAAGTTCATTGCCTCAGTGGCTCTAGTGTCTAACTTAACTGGACAGTACAGAGAACATTCCTACCTACAGGAGAAATTCTGTTCAACAACACAGTTCTCAAAGATATGTTAACAATGGTAAAAGCAAAGTGATAGTAATAATATTAACAAAAATGCTCATTATTTGCTAGGTAGTTAAGAAATTTATCACAGCAATTTTGTGGGTTAGATACTATTATTATTTTCATGGTAGAATTTGAAGAAGCATGACTGGTAGAATATAATTATAAACAATTTAAATTGCATCTTCCACAATCTGTTAGGTTTTTTTTTTTTTAATCCTCACTTGAGGATATGTCTTTATTTTAGAGAGGGGGGGGGGAGAGAGAGAGAGAGAGAGAGAGAGAGAGAGAGAGAGAGAGAGTAAAGAAAACATTGATTGGTTGCCTCCCCCACACACCCGAACCAGAGATTGAACCCACAACACTGGTTCAGGGAATGGAACCCTTTTGGTGCACAGGAGAACAATTAACCAATTGAGCCACCCGGCCTGCTGAGGCACTCCCACTATCTTTTCAATATACCTAGCAAGTCTAGTTTTTATCCTGCTCCAATGTAAAAACTTAGTCTGTTACTTTCCTGGTCACTAATAAAATTCTACAATGACTTTAAGTCACAAGATACAGCATCAAGTCAATAATAAGAATTTATGGTCCCATGTAATTATCAAAGCTCTGAAGTCATTTAAAGTTGAGTCTCCTGCCCTCCTGCAGCTCAGGCCTATAGTGGGCAGGAAGATGTCCTGTGATAAGGGAGCCTGGTTAGCTTCTTGCCTGTTTCTCTGCCTGGCACATCTTTTCCTCCTCTACCAGCCTGACAATTACAGCTGGCACTAAGATAATACTTTTCCAATGGTCTGAATGTGTGTGTCTCCCCAAAAATGTCTATGTTGAAACCTAATGCCCAATATGATAATATTAGAAGGTGGGACCTGGAAGGTGATTAGGCAATGAGGGATGAGCTCTCATGAATTGGATTACAGTAATATCCTTACAAAAGAGGCCCAAGAAGGCTCCCTCACCCCTTCCATCATGTGAGGTTACAGCTAGATGCCTCCAGCTATGAAACAGGAAGTGGGTCCTCACCAGGCACGAAATCTGCTGGGGCCATGATCCGGGACTTTGCAGCCTCCAGTACTCCAAACAATAAATGTTTGTTGTTTATAAGCCACCAAGTTTATGGTACCTTTTTATGGTATAGCATCCCAAACCAACTAAGACAACTTTCCTTGGTATTTCTGTAGGTTTTCAAGTGATTTCTCCATTTCTGAGGACATCTGTGCATTTCCTCTGTCAAGCAAGGTGCCTTCCCTGGTGCTTCTGGCTCAGGATCTATCACAAAGTGCAGTCAAGGTGTCTGCGTGGTCTGTGGTCTCAGCTGAAGGTTCAGCTGGGGGAGATTCCTCTTCTAAGCTCACTCATATGGCAGCTAGCAGGTCTCAAAAGATTCAAGCTCATCCATTTGACCATTGGCGGGCTTATGGTTCTTGCTGGGTGCTGGCCATAGATAGTTTCTGTCCCTTTAAGCCTTCCATAGGGTTACTCACAACATTGCAGTATGTTTCCTCAGAGACAGCAAGAAGAGAACAGGAGAGGACCCAGGATAGAAGCTACAGTCTTTATTTGACCTAATGTTGGAAGGGACACCTATTACTTTCACCATAATATGTTTATTTGAAGTGAGTCCCTAGGTACAGCCCACACAAAGGGAGGAGAATACACAAGAAGATAAATACCAAGAGACAAGGTTAATTGGGGCCATTTAGAAGCAGTCTATCATTCATGGGACCTCTGTTTTGATTCAGATTCTAGTACACAGGTCACATGACTTCAGCAAAATTTTCTCAGTAAGTACATGATTGATAATAACCTGCCTATCCAAAGTCTTGGAACTATTCAAGGGATAAAAGAAAATCATGGATATGAAAAGTTAAGAGCTTGAAATAAATATGACCTACTATATTTTTATTTTTCAAAGACAAGAGATTATGACAAACCTATTTTTATTAAATCATATCTATTCTCCATTTATTTCCTCATTATACTGCACATCCATGCTAAATTGTTCATTTTCTTTTTTTAGTTTGTTTTTATTGACTTCAGAGAGGAAGGGAAAGGGAGAGAGAGATAGAAACATCAATAATGAGAGAAAAATCATTGATTGGCTGTCTCTTGCATGCCCCCCACTGGGGAATGAGCCTGCAACCCAGGCATGTGCCCTGACGAGGAATTGAACTGTGACCTCCTGGGTCATAGGTCCATGCTCAATCACTGAGCCACACTGGCCTGCCTTCATTTTTAGCTTATATCCATATTAGAGGCCCAGGACACGAAATTCGTGCACAGAGGGGGAGGGGTCCCTCAGCCTGGCCTGCACCCTCTCACAATTTAGGACCCCTCAGGGGAAGTCTGACTGCCAGTTTAGGCCCGATCCTGCAGAGATCCCTGTAGGATCAGGCCTAAACTTCCAGTCAGACATCCCTCTCGCAACCGGGAACTGCTGGCTCTTAACTGCTCACCTGTCTGCCTGCCTGATCACCCCTAACCACCTCTGCCTCGGGCCACGCTGCAGCAGCTTTGTCCGGAAGGATGCCCGGAATGACGTCCGGAAGGTCATTCAGCTGTCCGGTCAATTAGCATATTATGCTTTTATTATTATAGATATATGCAAATAAGCAGCAAAAGTGTAAAATGGCTAGAAAAAAGAAAACTAATATTTATGGAGCATTAGGCATATGTTGATCTCTGTGCTAGACATTTGATATACATGATCTCATCAGATTCTCACAATCATTTTCTTAGGTGTCCTGCTATTCCATCTGCAGGATACAGACTCTTAAGGAAAGAGTACAGCTAATGATACGAGAGAGTAGTTGTATTTTTCCTTCACTTGTCCTCCAAGGCAAGTTCATAAAAATGTCTTTCATTTGGCCCATTCAGAGATGTAACAATGACCTCATATTAATCTTGTTCAGTTTTCTTTTTTACCTCCAAGAAATACCACAGTAAAAACAAGTTCCATGATTGTCTATCTGTCATTTTCTTTAAAATCACCATGGAGTCCAGTTGGCATGGCTCAGTGGTTGAGTGTCTACCTATGAACCAGGAGGTCACGGTTCAATTCTCCTTTAGGACACATGCGGACTAGATCCCCAGTGCGGGGCATGCAGGAGGCAGCTGATCAATGATTCTCTCTTACCATTGATGTTTCTGTGTCTCTCCCTCTCCCTTACTCTCTGAAATCAATAAAAATATTTTTTAAAAGAAATAAATAAAAAATAAAATTGCATAGAAGGAAACCTCCTTATAATACGTGATTTTTGGACTGGAGCATGCGGTGTTCCCCTGGGCAGAATGGTCCCGGGCTCTTTGTCAGTCGGAATCGAAGAATGAATCCACGGGCGGGAGATGCTATAGCAAAGGTGGAAATTTATTGAAGAACAAGTACAGACTCCAACGTGGGGATGGGGAAAAAGTCTCATCTGAGACCCTGTTTCCATGGTTTATAAAGGATGTAGATCTTTGTGACTTGATATCTCCTCTGATTTGGTCACTATTTCCTTGGACTGGTTACTATAGTAACTTCTGAGCTCAAAGGTCAAACCTCACATCACATGGGACGGGTGAGGTACTCCTCCCCTCCTTCCTTATTGTTTTCCTATTCCTTTTGGGCTTTCTTCCCTCTATTTTGTAAATATAGACCTTCTGCTGTTTCCAGCTCCCTCATTCTATGGAAATGTACCTGTTGCAGTTTTTTAGCTTCCCCTGTTCTATGGAAATATACCTTCTGCTGCCCTGCAGCCCTGTGCTTCTTCTTGGTCCCCCTAATTTATAAAATTTCTAAAATTTCCTAAACCTGTCTTTTTCACCCCTAAAAATTCCTGCTTCACTTAATTGACATGTCACATGGTTTGGTGCCTGTATGCAGTACAGTGGCTCAGGCTGTCTTATATGTGGCTTTACATATATTCAAGATTTAGATCTTCATGTTAAATCAAAATGCTTCAAAAGTAGACATAATGCCTTCCATAAAGTATAAAGTACTGAATCTCTCTCCCTCCCTCATATATACACACATACATATCCAACATACATACCATAAGGACTCATATGCATACACACACTTAAATCAATCATTAGATGATTGGCCTCGTATAGTCTGTTTGAAAACTCTAAGTCAATCCCACTAATTCTAATATAATTTGACTTTTGTAAGGAGCACCTTTTAAAAATAATTGCCTTCTAGCAGCTTTTACAAACCATATAATACTCAAAATAGGATATTTCAACTTGTTTGAATTAATGTAATATTGTCCACTTCTATCACATATTTAATTTAAAAGGCTCTGAATGACCATTTCTAGTAATCGATAGCACTTTCAAAGGATAAAAGGAATAGTCACAAGAATTTTTCAAGAACTCTGCACAGTAAACTCAAGAATGTTCAGGGCACTTGCAGTGTCATTAGGGTAATCGTACAACTTCTCAATATGACAAATTTGAAGGTGGTTGCACTGATATACCCTGATTTGCTAGCATTCAGAAATGCCTTTAATAAACTTACATGACATCGTAGTTAACCTTACCCTAGATGGGTGCTGCTGTCCATGAGAAGGCAAGGCATGAATAAATGCATATTAAAAATTATGATTTATGTGTGGATTGTATCCCATGCTGGTTAAGATAAAATTAATTAAAGTACTTAGGTCACATCAGATACTCTGCATTTCCCATAGTTCCTTTCTAATTTCTAGGTGCAAAATAGGTAAGTAACACGCGTTGAAATTGAATTTTTTAGGTGAGACTGACTACTGATGAGCTACTCTGACGTTTTCAAATGACACATCCCAAACATTGCCAGAACAATTAAATTAGATAAAAACCGCTCCCGAGTAAGCTATATATTTTCATACTTCTTTTGAACAATTGCTGAGTTTAGAAAACTATGAGGCAGTGTCATGGAAACAGATTACATGGGGAAATAATTTTTAAAAATACAGTTCTGGCCCCAGAATTTAATGTAATGGGTTAAGTGGCCTTGACACAGTTGTTATGCTTTCCTATGATTGAGTTTTCAATTTGAAGCTGGGAAACCTAAAATCATAGAATATGAGTACTACTATAACTGACCTTAGAGACATCTAGTTAAAATCCCACATTTTACAGATTAAGAAACTGTATTCATTAGAATGGGGTATATTTTGCCTTTGAAACAAATAACTCCTGAAGCTAGAAAGATAGAACAGCACGGGTGGGATGAGGGGAGAGGGGAGGGAGGCCTGCCCCCTCTGGGCTGGGGCTTGAAGAATCTGAGTGCTGATTTTGAATAAAGAATCTCCCTGTTTTTGAAAAAAAAAAAAAAAAAAAAAAAAAAGAACAGCACAGGATTATTTCTCACTCCCACAAAGAATACTCAGGTTTGGGTGACTATTCGGGGCATTTGTATTAAATCACTTCATAAGGCACCAATTAATTAGGTACTACTGAACCCTCATGTATGTGTTGTTTTCAGTCTTTCACTCCCAACTCCCATGATCTGTTTTGAATTGAACATTGACAGCATCAGAAAGATGTACAAGGTGACTGCTGTAGCTGGGCAGAAACTGGCCCTTACCAGGGATGTCCAGGGAACTGTCATACCCTACATGTTGCCTAAACACTCCAGGCTTCAATCTTATGACACATATATATTAACATGTTTTGATGGTTAATTTTATGTGTCAATTTGATTGAGCCACAAAGTGCCAGGATATTTGGTCAAATATTATATTGGGTGAGTCTGTCATTTGGATGAAATTAACATTTGAATCAGAAGACTGAGTAAAAGTAGATTACCCCCTAATGTGGGTGGCCCTCATTCAATCACTTGAAAACCTGAATAAAACAAAAACACTGACTAAAAGGGAACTTCTCCTCTCTTACTACTTGAGTTGGGAGATGTTTTTTCCCCCAGGCTATGGACTGGGCCTGAAATGATAGCTTTTCTTGGACCTTAAGCCTCTCAACCACATTTTAGGACTTCTCAGCCCTCCATGATCACTTGATCTCTTGAGCCAATTTCTTATAATCTCTCTCTCTCTCCAAAAAAAATGTCTATCCTATGTCCTGTAGCTTCTGGTTTTCTGGAGACTAATATAATATGGATTTTGGTACCAAGAATGGTTTAAGAAGAACAGATTTTTAAGAATGAGTTTTCTGTATTGATCCTTAGGTTTCTGGAATTGGCTGTGATCTGATTAGAATTAAAGACTCTAATGACTATTTCCAATAGTAGAGAGAGTTCTGATGTTCCCTGGTATGATCTGGTACTAGCGATATGCAAAATATCACCATCGGATATTTTTTTTCTAATCAATCACTTAGGAGAAGCAAAGATCTAGGAGATATGTTTTTAAATTTTAATATTTTTGAATATCTTTGGCAAAATGACAATATCATGAGATTGGCTGGTTGCCCCTATTGTAGCTAAAGCAGAGAAAGAAAAGGATGAGCTCAGGGATTTAAACTCCCAATTCTAGTGCTATATAAATGACCTGCGAGTTTCTAGATGTGCCCTCAAGCAGACCCTTATCTCTAGTAGTTGCAGAGCTGAGATTGCTGAAAATCAAGCAAAGAATATCATCCTGTAGCTGGCTGAATTACAACTCAAGTTGAACTTCCAGCTTCTCAGGTTGCCTACTATTATGGGGAGGGCATTAACTGTGAAGTATTGGTACCCCGAAAGTTAGAATGAAGACATGTGAACAAAAACTGATGAAGCTAGAAACACTGAACCCCTAAAATATGAGATCTGCTTGGCCAGTGAAAAAGACCTCACTCCTCATTCCTCACACCACCTGAGGATTAACCCAGCATTACCAGAAGAAATTGTTATGGCCTGCCCCAAAGCAAGACAATGCTGAGTATCGTCAGGACCCATGCCCACCATTCTCTTTGCCTCTAGATCTACAGCTAGACTGAGGTTCCCTCAGGTTTCTAAAAATGAGCTAAAAAGTGTTGGCCAGACTGGCTGGCATGACTCAGTGGTTGAACCAGGAGGTCAGGGTTTGATTCCCATTTAGGACACATGCCTGGGTTGCGGGGCCAATCCCCAGTGTGGGCTGTGTAGGAGGCAGCCGATCAATGATTATCTCTCATCATGGATGTTTCAATCTCTCTCTTCCTCTCCCTCTTTAAAATCAATTAGAAAAATATTTTTTTTAAAAAAAAGAGTAGACCATGTGCTACATACCAAAATGACTATTTGAGTTTTCTAATTCATACAGATAAGTATCTAGGGAACATGTGTGGGGATGGATATTAAGAATGTGAGAAACATAAAGTTGAATCTGGCTGAATTCATTAGTTGTGGCAAATGGCCCAGGAGAACGACAGCCAGCACCCAGAGGAATCAGGAAAGGAAACCTTTATTACGCAGCGCTGCTAGTCCAGGGAACTCAGATCCGAAGCCTGAACTGCCAATGTGGGGAGGTCTTGATATATATGTCTTCTTGTGGCTGGCCCCTTGGGGTGGGCTTTGCAGCTCTGCCCAAGTCAGTTAGAATGGGGAAGTAAGATTACTGTTTAACTAGATACTGAACTGGGCTATAAGCTCCCAAAGTCGCCCCCCTATTTTCCTTCTCACATTGATAGGAACTCACTAAGCAGAGATCCCGCATGTAATGTTGCAACTTGGGGAATTAGAAAGGGATCTACCAGTTTCTTTGGTCAGCTAAAACATGGACCATGAAATGGCCCATAGTAGGTAGGTTGGAAATGCTGGACCTGTCTTGGTTTAATGGAAAAGACTCAAAGTCTTCAGAAGATTGGAATGTTAGGGTGGATTTGTCATTTTAGACCTGCTCACGCACCCTGGAACCTTTCAAATGACATACTTTCACTAATACTCTCAGAAATGTATTTGTGAGGGAAGCCCTGGCATCACTGATGGTCTCTGTGGTTGCTCTTCTCTGAAGGACAGACCTTAGAGTGCAAACTTCAGCCATTCAGTTAAGAAACCTAAATGCAATGGGATAGGTTGGATCCTTGGGTGGCAAGGGCAAAGTATTTAAACACCAAATGAAAAATGGAAGTAGTTATGGTAAGAGACAACAGAGTCAAAACAGGAATCAGAATGAAGCATCCATCTTATATAAAAACTGCTGTTTGAAATTTTAACCCTGCTATTTGGCTTCTGTAAATGCTTGCTTGCTTAAATAATAAGGAAAATAAGACTACTCCCACTTCAGAGAGGCCATTAAACCTTCCCTGGACAAAATTATGAGTGCTGGCACCAGGCCAGGCCTTTGGTTGAGGTCTCAAGGCCCCAGCACATAGGGGCTCTTTAAGAACTTGCAAAAGGGGCCAGAAACACCCATATTTGGGAGACAAAGAAGGTAAAAACATATAAATAGGAAAAATTCCCCCATGTTGGGGCCCAGAATTTGAGAGACATTTTCCTCTGGATGCGCGTGTAATAAATGGAACTCCATCTCTCTAAGTAATGCTTGGTTCTTCTCCGGTTTTCTGTAACATTAATGGTTCCCTGACAGGGAAACAACTGTGCTTGGCCTTTTGGCCGCCAGTGAATGGGCCGGGTTTGGGGCCCGGGGGAGCCGGATAAGCCTCTGGGAGGTGCCACTCTGCTGATTTAGCAGAATTGAACCGGGGGACTCCGGGCGCTCCCCGACCTCAGCCCAGGACCTGGCTGGCATCTGGAGAGAGTGGACGGACACTTCTGGACCTGTCGACAGAATCGGTAAGGTAGGGGCCCTATCAGTCAGACCCACTCCAAGTGAGTGGAAGGGGGAGCTTGATCACCTCCCCGGAAGTCAAGGACTTCCTAGGGGACTAGCCGAGACCCCGTTTGGTTAGGAGGACAAGGAATCAGGTGGACTGTTTAAACTCTGGGTAAATATCTGGTAGAAGTCAAAAACTCGGACTAGCTAGTATATAAATGTGGGACTCTGGAGGTGAATGAATTCAGATTCGATTAAGGAATTATGAGTTCACTCTGCTGTTTGTTTGTGTGGGACTAGCCAATTTGCTACAGAGAAGGGGGACTGGACGCAGTCTTAACTCCTCTGGTAGGTTCTCACCAAGACGTTGGTCAAGAATTCTGTTCTGGGGCATGGGTGCTGGGAGTGCCCCCAAACCCATCTGGGGAGTTGGGCATTGTTTCATTTATCTGCTCATCTGCAGTCTGGGCTAGTCTACTGAGAGATTGTGAGTATGGATGTTTGTCTGTCTTGGCATAATTATCTGCTCATTAACTGGTCTCTGTGAAGCTAAAGCCACTTTGTGCCTTCTGGCTTTACAAAGGAGAGTATTTGTTATCTTTCTATTGTTTAATTTGTTTAAAGATAGGGTAGACCTGCTGTGACGGAATGCAAAAGTCTTAAGCAGCTGCTGAGATTTCTTTTTCTCAGAGTCTTTTGCTCTCTGTCAGAGGGAGTCAGCCCACTTAGCTAATAAAAAATTATCTCTAATTTTGTATAAGTAAGGGTTTCAGTTTGCTCTGATTTGTGAATTTGCTGTATTAAATTGAAATTTTAAAGTCCTAGGGTTAATTTAAAGGTATAAATTCATGACATTTCAAAGAACAAAGAACTTTTATTTATGGCTTTCTTATCTCTTTTGGTGGTCGGAGACTTCCATGGGCAGGGCTTACAGCTCCGCAGGGCAGAGAGATTTACAGGCCCTGTCCCTGCCTGTGACATCATAGTCCAACGTGAGCCACCTGAGGTGGAACTAAGGCTGAAGTTATTCTTAATTGGCTATGGACCCTGTTAACCCTTGTTGTGTGTCTTGTGTGATCTGTTGTTTTCGTGGTTGTGTATTTTGTTTGACTTGCTGTTTTCAGTTATTAGGATCCTCGTAGAGGACATAACCTGGTCTTTCCCCTCCTCTCTCATCCTGATTCTAATAGCATCTGTAACTGGATTAAAGATCTTTTCTTTCAGGAGGCCATCCAGGCTTTCAGTTCACAAGAAATCTCCCTACACACCCTTATCCTCATCCGCTATCTTTCCAGGCTGACTAAGAGTCATTTTTTTCCACAGGTCAGACCTCAGTCTTTGAAAGGGAGGACTACTACAGCAGTAGTCTGTAGTTTTCTCTGAAACTCTCACTGTTTCTATTTCTCCCCTCTGTAGGAATTGTCTTCCTCTGACTCACAATAGGAAAGGGAGACAAGCAACTGGACTAGGGGACAGGATGGGGTGGGGGGGGTGGTCGGAGAAATCAAGAGTGGTAAAGAAGGAGGATTTAAGATCCTCTAGGAGTCTAGGGGCTTAGAGTAAAAATCTATGAGGGAAAACAACAGTTACAGAAAGAAAAAAGTATCCTTAAATGTAAAAAGGCTAAATATACAGGATCTCAGACCATTTGCCTTGTTTCAGGACAGAGTAAATGGTTAATGCAGAAAAGGGGGGGGGGGTGTCGGCAGTTAATTATGAAGCAGGGAGAGATAGGTTTTTGGTGATTTTTACTGGCTGCAGACCGCTCTGCTGGCATAGGGGTCTGGTCCAGGTGTCTATCAGAACTTCACTAGATTCAAGGTCACAAGTTTTCTGCAAGAATAATTAATCTAGCTGCCCTGCTGCTGCCCAGTGAATAATGAGCATTTTACAACAAGCAATACAAGACTTAGGCCTTTGGCTTGCTGGCTGCAGCAGTTAAACCAGAAGCCAGTGACTGCTATTAGCCTTCCTGCAGCCCCAGGAATAGAGCAGCAGGCCCGGGAACTGTAAAGGCAGCAGATAGAGCTAGTGAAAGCTCCCTGTTTGCAAATGTACTGAAAGGGTTCAGTACCTGTTGCTGCTGGAAGAGGAGGGGCAGAGATCCCTTTCCAGTGCACTCCCTTGGGAGAGGCCTGGTCGCTGCTCTGCCACAAAGGGGACTGGCGGGAAGACAAGGGACCTAATACCCAAGCCACTGCCACAGAAGCGCTTTGCAATATGCAAAGCTGTTTCTAACTGCAACTCTGGCTGTTTTGAATTGGCAGCTTAAAGTCAAAGAGCAAAGAAAAGGCACTCTCCTGGACCTGGGAGCCTTCAGGACTTTGAGATTCTCCAAGAGAGGAGGAGTCTGAGGGATGGCAGAGACCCTGTTGGGTTGGAAGGACCTAAGGCCACATGTTAAACTTATAAATTATGGCTTTCTAGGCAGATGTCCAAGCCCAGTTATGTAGGGGTTAAGCTGCCTGTTTACAGCAAAACAACTTTCTCCCATGCCAGAAAATTTTAGGGAAATTAGACAGGCTGTGTTTGTGGCTAGAAAGAAGAACTGGCCACCATGCACAGCCCTGACAGTGGCCTGCAGAAAACTGTATAATAGACTTAGATGATGCCTGTGTCTTCATGGACATGACTCCAGAAAGACAAGGACAATTTTGCTTTGTGTGGGAAGGTCAAGAATAGACTTTAGCCGAAACCGGTTTGGCTTAGTGGATAGAGCGCCGGCCTGCAGACTGAAGGGTCCCGGGTTCAATTCCGGTCAAGGGCATGTACCTTGGTTGTGGGCACATCCCCAGTGGGGGGTGTGCAGAAGGCAGCTGATCAATGTTTCTCTCTCATCGATGTTTCTAGCTCTCTATCCCTCTCCCTTCCTCTCTGTAAAATATCAATAAAATATATATATATTTTTTTTAAAAAAAGAATAGACTTTAGTCACCTCCCTAAGATATTTGTATAGCCCTACCATGTGTCATATATGTTAGCAGAAGATTTGGCTACCTAAGGTGGCCACAGTGCCAATATTGTACTTCATTGTGTTAATAATATTGCATTAACCTTACAGATTTGAATGCAGTTGCCAAAAGGCAGGTGCCCAAATGGGCAAGGAAAATACCCATCTGGTTTTGGTCTCTATTGAAAGACAGTTGGCAGCCTGTATACTGTTTTGCAGGCCTGTGTGGCCATACCCATGTCATGTGTGGCACAAACCTCAACTTTAGGAAACTGGGGAAGGCCTGTTTGGAACAGAGGGAAGTGGTATCAGCCCTTTGTTACAGGAATTCAGAGTAAGGACGATGGGCCAACTAGCGCTACCAGATGTAACTAAGTCTTTCCACCTCTATGTATGTGAGACAAGGGGCATAGCCAAAGAGATATTCACCCTAAGTCTTAGCCCTTAGAAAAGGCTAGTAGCCTATTTGTCCAAAAGACTTGACCCCTTTGCATTTGGGTGACATACTTGCCTCCAGGTGGTAGCAGCCACAGCTATGCTTATCGAAAAAGCAAATAAGTTAACCCTAGGGCAGGAACTAAACCTAACTGTGCCACAAGAGGTCGAGGCTTTACTCTGGAACACACTAGAGCACTGGATGTCAAACACTTGAGTCACCCAGTTTCAGGCTCTCTGGTAGACAAAAGAAAAATCAGTAACAATTTATACTGAGAGCAGGTACGCATTTACAATGGCTCACGTACATAGTGCTATTTACAAGGTAAGGGGTCTCCACAGAAGCAAGAGGGAACCGGGCCACAGATGAAGCTGCCCGGGAGGCTGCCCTAAAACCAGTGGGGCCTCTACAGATTCTAGTGACTCTTCCAGACCCTGATCTACCCAATCTAGAAAAGCTGAAATCCATAACCAGTCTTTATTCAAGTTCTTACAGGCTTTACAGTCTACCCAGGAAGCAATCCAGAAGCACATCTGAGACACTCTGCCTGTACCAACTTCTGATCTGGTTCATCCCTTCCACCCTGGTGACTCTGTTTTGGTAAAGAAATTTGCCACCTAAGGATTGACTCCTACCTGGAAAGGACCACCTCCACGGCAGTCAAGGTCAATGGAATCCCAACGTGGCTTCATCACACCCGGCTTAAGACAGCCCAGGAAAAATAGAGAGTCCAGGACTTTTTGGACTCTCTAAAGATTACTCCTGGCCCTCATTCTAGGCCCTTATCTTGTAAGCAGGCCCACTAACTTTATTAGGCAGAAAATTAAAATTATAGTCCTCAGGGTTAATATAACTCCCTCCTTGACAATGACCAAGAGTCAATGAATTGACTTATGTACATAAAATCAGTGGGGAATGAAGCATCCATCTTATATAAAAACTGCTGTTTGAAATTTTAACCCTGCTATTTGGCTTCTGTAAATGCTTGCTTGCTTAAATAATAAGGAAAATAAGACTACTCCCACTTCAGAGAGGCCATTAAACCTTCCCCGGACAAAATTATCAGTGCTGGCACCAGGCCAGGCCTTTGGTTGAGGTCTCAAGGCCCCAGCACATAGGGGCTATTTAAGAACTTGCAAAAGGGGCCAGAAACACCCCATATTTGGGAGACAAAGAAGGTAAAAACATATAAATAGGAAAAATTCCTCCATGTTGGGGCCCAGAATTTGAGCGACATTTTCCTCTGGACCCGCGCGTAATAAATGTAACTCCATCTCTCTAAGTAATGCTTGGTTCTTCTCCGGTTTTCTGTAACAAGAATAGTCTGTCTCGCCCAGCTGGCATGGCTCAGTGGTTGAGCATCCACCTCTGAACCAGGAGGTCACAGTTCTATTCCTGGTCAGGGCACATACCCGGGTTGCGGGCTCGATCCCCAATGTGGGGTGTGCAGGAGGCAGTCAATCAATGATTCTCTCTCATCATTGATGTTTTCATCTCTCTTTCTCTCTCCCTTCCTTTCTGAAATCAATAAAAATATATTTTAAAAAAAGAATAGTCTGTCTCATGCAGAACTATGGTGTTGGGCAGTTGATTATGATATTCCTAGAAATGAAATTCTTATGAATCAAATACAGTTTAATGTGAATTATAAAAACATATTTGAGCTAATTTATAAACCTAGGACCCTTTGGATAAAAAGATACAGTAGTGTGGTTCCGCTGAGGAAGGACTCTGGTACACTGCCAAAAATTTGTACTGTTAATCTTTCCCCCAGTCTTGCCCAAAGAGACCATTTTACCATGTTCACTGTGCATTGGGGGAAAGGAAATAATCAGACCATAAGAGGAGTACTAGACACTGACTCCGACATAATGCTGATTTCAAACCCAAAAACATCACGGTGGTTCGCCAGTCAGGGTAGGGGCTTATGGAGGTCAGATGATCAATGGAGTTTTAGCTCAAGTCCATCTCACAGTGGGCCTACTGGGTCTGCCAAACTATCCTGTGGTTATTTCCCCACTTCTGAAATGCATAATTGGAAGAAATATACTCAGCCATTGGGGGAATCTCCACATTGGAACCCTAACTTGTGGAGTGAGGATATTATGGAGGGAAAGGCCCGCTGTAAGTCTCTAGAACTGCATTTACCCAGGAAAAGAGTAAACTAAAAGCAGCATCTCATTTTTGGAGGGATTGAAGAGATTAATGCCACCAACAAGAACTTGAAAAATGCAGGGATAGTGATTCCCACAATATCCAATTCAACTCACCTATTAAGTCTGTGCAGAAGACAGATAGATCTTGGAGAATGACAGTGGATTATCATAAATTTAACCAGGTTGTCAATCCAATTGCAGCTTACATGCCAGATATTGTTTCATTACTTGAGCAAATTAACATATCCTTATTTTGATATTAATACATTTGTGTGTGTATTCCTTTGTTGTTGTTTTTTTCTTTCCTCTCTTATCCCTATCATTCTCATAAGATTTATTCACCTTTATTGTGGTATTTCAGTATTGTTAATTTTACATCATAGTATTTCAATTATGGGATATGAAGGAGAAGAGTAATCATCACTTAAAGACTTTACTTCCTCTTATGGGAAATAGGTTAGCTTAGCGTGTTTTTGGTTCTATGCAGGATAGTTGTATCATGTTGGGTGTAGTTAGGATCTTGTAATTATCTTTATTTGGAGATTAAATATGACTTAAGAAGATGCATATAGGTGCCAAATTGACTTGTGATGGTTAATTTTATCTGTCAGTTTGACTGGGCAAGTGCCCAAATATTTGCTCAAATATTCTGGGTTTGTCCATGAGAGTGTTTTTGGATGCGATTAACATTTGAATCAGTAGACTGAGTAAAGCAATTGCCCTCCTTAATGCAAATGGTCTTCATCCAATCAGTTGAAGGCCTAACTAGAACAGAAAGACTGAGTCTGAGGGAATTTCTCCTGCCTGACTGCTTGAGCTGGGATATTGTCTTTTTCTAGCCTTCGGATTCGGACTGAAGAATGGGCTCTTCCTGGGTAGAGCCTGCTATTCTTCAGAAGTTTGCATCATCAGCTCTCCTGGTTCTCAGTCCTTTGGATTTGAATTAGAACCACAATGGACTCTCCTGTATCTCTAGCTGGCCAAGGTAGACCCTGGACTTTTCAGTCTCCACAATTGTGTAAGCTTATAATAAATCAATGTCTCCCTTCCTCTCCCAAATGCGGTCTCTCTCTCTCTCTCTCTCTCTCTCTCTCTCTCTCTCTCTCTCTCTCTCTCTCTCTCTTTCTCTCTCTCTCTCTCTCTCTTTCTCTCTCTCTCTCTCTCTCTCTCTCTCTCTCTCTCTCTCTCTCTCTCACACACACACACACACACACACACACACACACACACACACAGTTTTTCTGGAGAATCCTGGCTAAAATATAGAGGGTGTCCCCCAAAAATGTATACACATGTTGAATAATTATTAATTCCAATGGGATAAATCTGAAAAGAAAGAAACACCAATTGAGCTATCAGCTATAAAGTGTGTATACATTTTGGGGGGACACCCTGTATATAGAAAGGATGGAAAGATGGGTATTATATGATTGTGTGCTGGCTCTTAAATGCCTCCACCAGAAAGAGACCTACATCATTTCTGCTCATATATCTTTGACCAGAGCACACTCACATGTCCACCGTGACTTCTAGACATCATGGTAGTATATTCCTTTCTGTGTTTGAATATAGCCAGGAATGCACTTTTGTGAATAATGAATAATGACTAGCACAGCAATTCAGTTCACTTATGAATAAGACACTCCTAGTTTGCAGGAGAGAGCAGTTCTTGTCACATTACTCGTCTATCCTTCAGACATATAATGAAGGTCAAAGTCATAACAGAAAATCTGGCATCAAAAGGAGGGCAAAGAAAACCAGAGATATATATACAAATTTGAGGTCTTATGAATATTAACCCTTTGGACTCTTTATTAAATAATGTAATACACGTAAGGACCTTAGAACTGCTTCTTGTGTAACATAAGCTCTTAATCAATATTACCAGTTGCTCTTATCATTGTTACAAAGTGGTACTCTACAGACAAAAATTAGGTTATCAATAACCCTCTGAAAGAGAGCCTCTTTCTGAAAATACCAAGAGAACTCACTATAACACTACTACTGTGGCATGAATCACAAAGATACTGAAAACATTATAGTAAGGTGGAAATGCAATGTCATGAATGGGATTTTTCCATCAATACTGATTGTGAGTCACCATTATTGAAAATATAGCTCTTTGGATTGAATATTTCCTTCAGAACATTTTGAATTAAATGTAGTACCCTTGAAAGTTAGGAACAAATAACACTGTGATCTGACATAAAGGATATAGATAAATGTAAATACAACCCTATTCTATGGTTCAGTCCAGAGAACTTGGAGCAGACTGTCAGTTAAATCAGCTACACTAAAGAAAGATTTTATGACAGAAACATCAGATTAATTAAATAAAGTAATATATAAAAGAAAAATGTTTGGTGTATGTTCTTGTGGGTAAAACTTTATAAACTCATTCGATCAGTTTTCTATTATCATGTAAAGTAGTATTTATTTTAAAAAATCAGAACTAGGGTTTTCAAATATGGATGAGCTGAATTGGGTCCCCGTTTTAGTCACTTAGTAGCTGTGATACCTCTTTATTGCTTAACCTTTTTAAGTCTCAGTGTCCCCATCTCACTATGCATAAAATTATTCCCATAGTCTAATAACTTCATAGTTCTTAGGAAACTTAACCTTCGTAAGTCACAGCATCTTCTGTGTTATGTAGAAACTAATCTTCATAATAATAATTTTATTGGGTTATGTTAAATGGCAATCATCAAAGATTAAATGATAACTTTATGGAAATGTGTTGAGAATGGTGTCTGGCACATAGATGAGCCACAACATGGTAACAATTATTATTATTAAATCAGC